>NC_034596.1:31199196-31203312 GCF_900095145.1 Mus pahari
TAGAAGGCAGGAAATAATCAAACTCAGGGGTGAAATCAACCAAGTGGAAACAAAAAGAACTATTCAAAGAATCAACCAAACCAGGAGCTGGTTCTTTGACAAAATCAACAAGATAGATAAACCCTTAGCCAGACTCACTAGAGGGCACAGAGACAGTATCCTAATTAACAAAATCAGAAATGAAAGAGGAGACATAACAATAGAAACTGAGGAAATCCAAAAACATCATCAGATCCTACTACAAAAGGCTATACTCAACAAAACTGGAAAACCTGAATGAAATGGACAAATTTCTAGACAGATACCAGATACCAAAGTTAAATCAGGATCAGACCTAAACAGTCCTATATCACCTAAAGAAATAGAAGCTGTCATTAATAGTCTCCCAACCAAAAAAAGCCCAGGACAAGATGGGTTTAGTGCAGAGTTCTATCATACCTTCAAATAAGACCTAGTTCCAGTTCTTCTCAAACTATTTCACAAAATAGAAACAGGAGGAATTCTACCCAATTCATTCTACGAAGTCACAATTACTCTGATACCTAAACCATGTAAAGACCCAACAAAGAGAACTTCAGACCAATTTTCCTTATGAACATCAATGTAAAAATACTCAATACAATTCTTACAAACCAAATCCAAGAACTCATCAAAACAATCATCCATCATGATCAAGTAGGCTTCATTCCAGGGATGCAGGGATAGTTTAATATTCAGAAATCCATCAATGTAATCCACTATATAAACAAACTCAAAACAAAAACCCAATGATCACCTCGTTAGATGCTGAAAAAGCATTTAACAAAATCCAACACCCCTTCATGATAAAAGTCTTGGAAAGATTAGGAATTCAAGGCCCCTANCTAAACATAATAAAAACAATCTACAGCAAACCAGTAGCCAGCATCAAAGTAAATGGAGAGAATCTGGAAGCAATCCCACTAAAATCAGGGACTAGACAAGGCTGTCCACTTTCTCCATACCTATTCAATATAGTACTTGAAGTCCTAGCCAGAGCAATTAGACAACAAAAGGAGATCGAGGGGATCCAAATTGGAAAGGAAAAAGTCAAAATATCATTATTTGCAGATGATATGAGTATATATAAGTGACCCTAAAAATTCCACCAGAGAACTCCTAAACCTGATAAACAGCTTCAGTGCAGTAGCTGGATATAAAATTAACTCAAACAAATCAATGGCCTTTCTCTACACAAAGGNTAAACAGGATGAGAAANAAATTAGGGNAACAACACCCTTCACAATAGTCACAAATAATATAAAATACCTTGGTGTGACTCTAACTAAGGAAGTGAAAGATCTGTATGATAAGAACTTCAAGTCTCTGAAGAAAGAAATCAAAGAAGATCTCAGAAAATGGAAAGATCTCCCTGTTGTGATTTGTAAGCTTGGAAGAGCTGTGTGAATGCAAGTATCCTCCCATAATACTTCTACATAATGCTCATGAACAACTGTGGGCTAGAGGAGAGAGCAGAACCCAGTGAAGAAGCCTTGTGCATTATTAAATAGTATTATGGTATTACTTCACAGTATTAGTACCTGAATAATACCTGCTAGCCACCAAACATGAGGACAAGAATCTTGCTCCCAGAATGGTAGTGTAATATAATAACAAAAGTTAGGCTCTAAGTGAGAGTTCTTGAGGTTGGAGACATGGACCACTGGTTAAGATTGCTAGTTGCACAACCATGAGGACTTGAGTTCGGATCCCAGTACACACATAGCAGTCAGGTATAGCCCTGCATACATCTATCACTACCACTGAGGCAGGCAGAGGCAGAGGAGCATCACCACAGCTTGTTGGCTTCTAGCCTAGCCAAAAGAAACTGTGAGATTCAGTCTTTGACAAGAGACCCTGCTTCTAAGGAACAAGGCAAAGAGTGATAGAGAAGGACACCTGATACTCTCCCCTGGCCTTTGTGTGCATGCATACACACACACAACACACACACATGCATGCACACATACACACATGTATGGGCACATGAATGTGCCCATATTTAATACATGTCACACGTCATGAGAGAGAAACCTTCTGTTCTAACTTTCTAAGGTTTCCATAGCAATGGAAACGTATCCTGACCAGAAGTTTGTTCTTTATGGATACTGCATGACAAAATCTCAAGGCATTTCCATAGCACTGTCTTCATTGGAAATCAGTGAGGACAGATATCAGAGACGAAGATGTTGTGGTTCCATGTGTTATAGTAACAAGACTGTTTCTAACTATTTCTGGGAAGATGGAGTCTCCATGCAGCTTGTCAGCAGTTCTGGAAGAAGTTGTTGGAAAACAGGAAAATACAAGCTGGGCGTTCCTAGTCTAGAAGTCCCTAATCCAAAATGCTTCCAACCGAGAGTGCCAGCACAATGTCACAAGGGAGACATTCCATACCTGACTCCAGGAGATGAGTTGCATATAAAACACATGAATACTAAAAATGCTCTATAAAATTCTCTTTAGGGAGCTGGGAATATGGCTTTCAGTGGATAAAGCACTTGCCTCTCAAGTGTAAAGAGCAGAACTCACATCCCCAGAACTGCAACAGAAAACTGGACAGCCATGCAGCCCACTTATGATCCCAGCTGTAACAGGCAGAGACAGGAGATGCCTGGGGCAAGGTGGCTAACCAGCCACATAAGTGGGTTCTTGGCCCAATGACAGATAATAAATAGAGAGGGGTAGAGGAAGACAACCAATGTCAACTTCAGCACCTCATCACCACGCATACCGACACACATGCAAACAGGCTTACACACACACACACACACACAGAGAGAGAGTTGCATTCAGCTCATTGCATAAGGTATATATGAAACAACAGTGAATTTCATATTTAGACTTAGATCCAATCCTCAGGTATAATGATTAATCTTCATAGTTAGCACGACTGGATTCAGCATCCGCTAGGAAAGACGCTTCTGCGTTCATCTGTGAAGTCATCTCCAGAGAAATTTAACTGAGGAGGAAGATCTACACTAGGATGGGTGGCACCATCCCAGGACTGAAGGAGATGAGAAGGAGCTTGCAATGTGAACACCAATACTCCCCCGCCCCTCTGCTTCCTGGATGCCAAAGACACGTGTCTAGCCTTACACTCCAGTCACCATGCTTTTGGTGACACAGTGTATTTTTCCCTCCCCAAACTATGAGCCAGGAAAGAATAAAAAAAATGAACCTTGCTAGGTATTTTATTACAGCTGTGACAAAGGTAACAAAGTCACCAAGATGGTTAGTTCTGGACATGGAAATATTCCAAAGTAAATGGAGCTTCCGAATCCGAGACCCTCTGTTCCCCAACCATTTTAAACAGGGCATAGTTATTATATAACCCAGAGCTTGAATCAGCTGCCCTAAGTTACAAGAAAGAGAGGAACTCAGAAACTGCAGGCAAGGATGAAGAAGGATGAGGGTTCTCACAGCATCCATTAGAAATAGAAAACCTAGCTTCCTCTGAACAGGCTAGAAAGATGCTGTGCCTGCTTCTGATCAGAATGGGAGAAGTGAAGACTCTATAGGGTGCCTTTGCTGTCACATTGAGGAAAAACGGCTTTCCTTTGTTTATAAAATCAGCTATTTAATTTACTAAATCATAAATATTATTCATTTATGTATGTGCTTCAGTGTATATATGTGCATCGCGTATGGGTCAGTGACTGCAGAGGCCAGAAGAGGGTGTCTGCTGCCCTGGAATTGGAATTACAGAAGTTATGAGCTGCCTAAAGTGGGTGCTGGGAACCAAATCCAGACACTCTGCAAAAGCAGCAAGCACTACTTAACTACTGATGCCGTCTCTCCAGCCACGAAATCGTATTTTCTTGTTGAACCCATAAAAAACCGAGCCTGTCAGACAATCAAGTCAACTGGATTTCAAAGCATGCCTTTCTCCTAGGAGAGATGGGATGGAACACTTGGGTTGTTTCACCAAATGAGATGTGCTAAAAGTTGAATAAATGTTTAAAGGCACAGGACAGGCTAACATAACAGTTATTAAAGACACCCCAGGATCCCCAGCTGCTGGTGGAATTTGTAGACAGTGTCAAGAGTTTTGCCATGGGGTTTGACCAAAAACAAAAACAAAAACAAAAAAAAAAAAAA
>NC_034596.1:31203330-31238761 GCF_900095145.1 Mus pahari
AAAAAAAAAAAAAAAAAAAAAAAAAAAGCTTTCCTGACAGCAAAGCTTGCAGAAAGATCCCAGGTTTACAAAAGCCCCACCCATGTGCACATGTGCACAAGGAGAGGAAAACAAACTAAAATCACCACCTGCTCTCCTCACCTTTAAAGTCCTGCTACAAATACTAAGCAGGAAGCATTTCCCAGACCTACTCATTCCCTAATGTCTTTAGATGGAGTCTTTCTTGGGTTTCTTTCCATGTGCACTTTACCGGTAGCAAATATCTGTATGTGTCCTATCCTGCAGGCACAGAAACATGCTCACTTTGGTGTTGGCTCTAAAGATTTGTATATACGTCTTAGAGTTTCAAGCTTGAAGAGATCTATTTCATGGCTCAGAACTTGAGCTGTTTGGGTGGGTCTAAGCTCTGCATCACCTGTAAGGATTGTACCTGAAGCATCTTAGGTTTGGTATACAATGTGGGATCCTTCCATTGTTGAAGGAACAATACAGCATCAAGGGATTGTTTCTCTACTGAAGGAGTAATGTAGCAATGCTGCTCCCAGGCCTTTTGTTCTCTAAGCCTCCACTTGGCTTGATTGAATTCAAGAAGCCTGGGAAGCAGCGGAGGCACGGGGCTGACTGCACTGCCTCCCATGGGCCCGATGCAGAGTGGACGTTACTTTAGTCCAGTTGTCGGATTTCACTTTAAAAATACAATCTCTTTTTAAAAAAAAAAATATATTTATTTATTATTTATTTTTATACTTATTCCCTTTACTAAAACTACAATCTCATTATAGTGATTTTAGACTGAAAGGAAGCCATTATCTCATCACCTGGTCGCATCGCCACTAGAAAAGCTGGGTTCTGTATTGTTCGACACTTTTCTTGCTTGTGCATTAATATATTTCCTAAGCTGGTATTGTGGATTACATGTATTTTGAGAGTTTTTCAACTTCCTCAACCTTTGCTCACTGCCGTCTCTCATAATACTGCAGTTGTGTTTTCTGTAATGAGGATGGCCAAAATGCATAATAGAATTCTGTGCACCAGCACTTTCTAAAACATACCCAATCTAGGAAACGAGGTAGAGGCAACTATCACATAGCTAGGGTGTGAATTTTATGCTGTAAACCTCTTAACAATCCAAGCAGGAAACAGCTTTCTAAGCATTTTCTTTCACTATCTTTAAACATTTAGTTGTAGACTACGGAGTACAACTTCAAGATATAAACTAGGAAAACACACAGTCAGAAACGTATATCTTTAGAACCCTTTAAAAAAGTAGGTCACTATAAACCACGGACTATTTAAAGCACAATGGTCTCAGAGGCTCCTCTGAAAAAAACATTTCAGAGAGTATAAACAGCTCAGCTGGAAGAAAATTGATGCTTGAAGACTTGAAAAATCAATAGAGTATTTTTTTTAATGTGTTTAGATTTTCAAACCCTGGGAGACAGTAACGTCTTTGGAATGAGAGTAGGGTCCACTTTCCCTGGGAGTATTCAGTTGGTATCCACTAGATTCTTAGTTTCTTCAACATAAAATCACTCTGCGTGAATCACAATGACAACACTCCTAGCCCCCAGACAGACCCATGACTGTCTGTGGGTGAGCAGTCATTTAACGTCTCTGGGCAGCAGCCTGACAACCCAGGAACATTGACTGACCTCAATCCTGAAGGGCATAGCTGCTTTGCTTATTTTAGAAACAAAATCCATTATGAGAGAGAAAACCCTTTTCAAAGGAACATTCTTAACAAGTGAGGGAGATGTTTCCCCCATAAATTACAGGCAACAAAGCCCCCTTGTGTTTATGTACTTGTGTTTCTGAAAGTACCTTGGAAGGTCAAGTACCTGGAAGTCAAACTGTAGGCATATTTAGAGGCTTGTACTTCCCATGAGCGCAAAACCACTATAGAATTCATAAACGTTACTAAGGAATGATTTGTTGCTTAAATATATGGTATAGATGGATAGATGAATAGATATAGATATCATGTCATATATAATCATATATAGATATAAATATATACAATCATTTATATGATATTTAACTTATTAAAAACAATGACCATCAAAGGCAAGTAATAAAAATATGTATATTGAAGTAAGTTTGTGTTTCCATTGCCAATCATCCAAACTGGACAAGGAACTTCTCTGTAGAGGTAGGGAAGGACTGGCTCATAGCAATTGTATTTGATGATGTATTTTATGTTAATTTTTCTTGAAATTACTCTCAAGAGAAAGTTGAATGCCACCATCTTCTCCTCAAAGGGCTCTGTGAGATGGTGGACCGGCAAGATTCTGTTCCCTCTATTAACTCACTTGCTGCTGGTGGTATTTCCACATGTTCCCTGGAGTCTCTGCCTAGGTCTTTTGTTTCCTGCAACTCAAGGGCAAAAGTGTGGTGTCTATGGAGCATACAACCAGAGGTAACTTAGATGTACCCAACCAATTTATCAGCAGAATTGGCACTTCTGTTTTTCTGTTTTCTATTCATTTTTTTTCACCAGACAAGAGTGAGCTATCATAGAAATTGGATAGCATCATGAATGATTATTGCCAAAAGTAGAACCTTGGGAGGCAGGTAGAGAAACATGAAGTGCTTGTTTGTTGGCAAGAGACTATATATTCTGGTCAGTAGAATTCAGGAGATTCACTATATAGTAATAGAGGGACCATGTAAGGTCAAGGCATATCCAGATCTCTGAGGATTAACTACTTCTGTCTTTAAACGTTGTTGGATTAGCCCTGGGAAACAATGTTTAAATAAAGTAAATTAGTTTTTCAAAGAACTTGCCAAGTATACTTTCTTTCCTAGTAAGTGTAGAGTTGGAATCAGCCTAGATTGCAGGAGTATAGGTATAATAAAAGGAAGGGAAAGAAGAAATACAATAGGCAATTGGCTATGACAGAGAACCCCAACTTCTAGATGCAGATGGCCCTCTCATAGCAGAGCTGTTTTTCATTGGTAGAACTTCCAGAAAGAGTCCTGAGTGGGGTGGTGGAGGGATGCATAAAATTGGATGTAACGGGTAAAGCAGGACTTGGAGTCACCCTACCTCCGTCTCTATGGCTTCTTGCGATAAAAGCACTCAAATACTTTCTCTATGTGCTGGTGACCTTAGTACAAGACTTGCATTCTAACCTATGGAAATAAGAGAAGTATTGTTTTAGGAAAATAATTGGCTGCCGGTAAGAAGAGAATCAGAAGTGGATCTGTCAGGTTCAGCAGCACTTGTCTTTGCTGCTCTAAATGCCTCCACCATACTGATAAGAATCCTGGAAGACAGAGAGTATTCATAACATGTGAATTAAAGTCGAATTTGCTAATAAGATTTCTGCAAAGGGCCAAGGTGAACATTAAAGGTTTCACTGGGTTTTGAGGTATGATACCAGAGCTTATGACCTGTGGTAAAGCAGAGCAATGAGGGAAAGGAAGTCCCTCTCACCACCCACACTCACAACTTCCACCAGCAGAGGGTTCTGAGCCCCAGTTGCAAGCCAAGTTCCAAAAGTTCTAAACCCATCCCTCTAAATTCTCTCCCAGTTGGGGTTCACATGCTCCGAGTGCCTCTGTGCCCTAAATCTTTATGTCTGTGATGGTATGTGGGATCCATTGCTTCCTGTTCCATCCCATTAGGGCAGATGAGTGATCTGGCCATATCCACTGAGCAGCCAGAATTCCCTTTGAGGCCCATATTTCAGATAAGAAGAGTTAAGGTATCCCTTCATGTTAGAGAAAAGTCAAGCTTGGGAAATTAGCTGTCTTAGTTATGGTTTTACTGCTGTGAACAGACACGATGACCAAGGCAACTCTTATAAGGACAACAGTTAATTGGGGCTGGCTTACAGTTCAAAGGCTCAGTCTATTATCATCAAGGTGGGAACATGGTGCAGGCGGAGCTGAGAGTTCTACATCTTTATCTGAAGGCTACTAGGAGAAGACTGGCTTCCAGGTATCTAGAAGGCAAGTTTCTCAAAGCCCACCCCCACAGTGGCACACCTATTCCAACAAGGTTACACCTACTCCAGCAGTGCCATACCTCCTAATAGTGCCACTGCCTGGGCCAAGCATATTCAACCACCACACTAGCCTACTGACAATTTGGTACTTGAACTGTTCATGTGGTTTCATTGGTCAAATCTAACCCATTTGTCTTTAAGTAGGCCCATTTGCCTACAGTACTTCTTCAAGTACAAGTACCTGAGGAATGTCAGAGGTGTGTAAGCCTTTTCTGTCACTAGCACCCGAGGCCACCCACAGCCTCTGAAGAATTCACCCCCATTATCTGCCAACACAGCTCTAAGGTGAACATACTTACATTCCCAAGAGCTTTTTAAACTACTACTTAGCATAGTAACAAGCCCACCTCAATGAAGGCCTCTCTTGCCTCCAGTTTATAACATGGCCTCATAATGGGCCAGTCTCTCTGAAATCTACTGAAGGTGGTGATTCCCTGCATTGGTTCATAGAACTTCTCAGGTTGCTTTGCCCATGGCTCACTGACTTGAGTTTCACTGGTCTCATGTGGAAGGGCAGGGTGTTGCCAACACTGAAAAAGATCACATTCTTGGAATGTAGTGGCTATGGCCTAGAATTCAGGAGGATTTGTACAAGACATGTTTTTCTATATTTATGTTACAAAATTGTGAACAGTGTATTTAGCATGACCAGAAAGGAAGTCATTTTTTTCTTCCCCTTAAAATTAAGGTGGTTATTGTTTGCTGAGACTCAGTGAAGCACAGTGAGGACCACTGGGAGCCAGGCATGGAGCAATTCTGTGATGTAACTGATACTGTGTTCATGGTAAGTAGAGCCCAGTGGATCATATTGTTTCGGTCTAAGTAGGTTCCTAACAAACAAGGCACAGCTTTGTGGGTAATAGCAGTCACACTACCTCTCCCAGAGGGAGGTGTGAAGTCAGACAAAAAGGTCATGGTCCTGGAACCGATCAGGAAGTGGCAGGTTCCTGGAAACAGTGAAGAATCATCAGTGTGTTATGGGGAAAGAGATACATTCCCTTATTCATTATTTAAGTCTTAATGAATACATACTACACTAGCCATGGACCTGTGTATCTTCTGAATGTTTTTAGAAAAACAAAATGTTTATCGAGGTAGGAGACATGGTAGCACGTTTGCCTGCAGCTCACCTGTTGGAGAAGGTATCTCTAGAGCAGTGATTGTCACCCTTCCTAATGTTGTCACCCTTTACAGCTCCTCATGTGGTGGTGACCTCCAACCATTAAATATTTCATTGTTATTTCATAACTGTAAATTTGCTACTGTTGTGAACCATAATGCAAACGATTGATATATGGGATATCTGATATGGGACCCCTGTGATAGTATTGTTCTACCTCCAAAGGGATCATGACCCACAGGTTCAGAACAACTGCTCTAGGGATTCCAGACAGCTAGAAGGAAGGTTTCTCAAAACCCACCCCCACAGTGACATGCCTACTCCAATAGGGCCATATCTACTGCAATAGGGTCACACCTCCTAATAGTGCTACTATTATGAACCATAATGTAAATGTTTGATATGTGGGATATCTGATATGTGACCCCTGTTAAAGGATCATTCTAATTCCCAAGGGGTCGTGACCCACAGGTTGAGAACCATTGCTCTAAGGCCAGACGGTGTTATGGGACTTTGATGACCCAGTTTTCTCCCTTTCCACTATCACTGAACAACCTCATCACCATAACCTCTCCAATAACAGCAGCAACAATCTTGTTATGCCCCCCCCCCATATTGTCACCATAGCGATTCAGGAATCCTTATCATCCCAATTCACACAGACAACACTGCTCTGCATATTCCCTAGTCTGGCTTTGTGTCATATACAGTTTCAACTCTCAAACCTGTGTCTGCTGGTCCAGATATGCTATGATTAGCATAAGTATTCTTACATACAGGATCCTTCCAGTTTCTGTCTGCACTGGGAGCTGATCCTGTGCCATGGTGCCCAGAGCTGATCCTGTACTGAAGTGCTCCATACCCAAATATTGCTGGGAGAGAGCTGTCTCCCAGGAGTACTGACACACCTGTAAGCACAGGTAAGACCACCACTTCAGCTCAGAGCGATCTACCCAGAGCCCTCAGGACTCAGGAACCAAAGGGCAGCCTGGGACAGGATTCTTCCAGTTTCCATCTGCACCAAGAACTGACCCTGTACCACAGCTCTACATACTTAAATACCACAAGTAGAGAGCTGATTTGGAAGGAGTGCCAATACACCTGTGAGCACAGGAGGGACTAGCCATAGTCAGAGACTGCAAGAACAGCTAACACCAGAGATAACCAGATGGCAAGAGGCAAAGGCAAGGATATAAGCAACAGAAACGAAGACTACTTGGCATCATCAGAACCCAATTCTCCCACAATAGCAAGCCCTGGATACCCCAACACACCAGAAAAGCAAGACTCTGATTTAAAATCACAGCTCGTGATGATGATAGAGGACTTTAAGAAGGTCATAAATAACTCCCTTAAAGAAATACAGAAGAACACAGATAAACAGGTAGAAGCCCTTAAAGAAGAAACACAAAATTTCCTTAAAGAATTATAGGAAAACTCTATCAAACAGGTGATGGAATTGAACAAAACCATTCAGGATCTAAAAATGGAGAGGAAACAGTAAAGAAATCACAAAGGGAGACAACACTGGGGATAGAAAACCTAGGAAAGAGATCAAGAGTCATAGATGTAAGCATCACCAACAGAATATGAGACAGAAGAGAAAATCTCAGGTGAAGAAAATACCATAGAAAACATTGACACAACAGTTAAAGAAAATGCTAAATCCAAAAAGCTCCTCAGCCAAATCATCCAGGGTTACCATGAGAAGACCAAACTGAAGGGTAATTTGTACAGAAGAGAGTAAATATTCTCAACTTAAAGGACTAGTAAATGTCTTCAACTGAATTATAGAATAAAACTTCCCTAACCTAAAGAAAGTGATACCCATAAACATACAAGAAGCCTATGGAATTCCAAATAGGTTGGACCAGAAAACAAATCCCTCCTGTCACATAATAGCCAAAATACCAAATGCACAAAACAAAGAATATCAAAAATAGTAAGGGAAAAAGGTCAAGTAACCTATAAAGGCAGACCTATCAGAATCACACCAGACTTCTCATCAGAGACTATGAAAGCTAGATGATCCTGGGCAGATCTCATACAGACCCTAAGAGTGTGGGTCTACAGACCCTAAATGCCAGCCCAGGCTAATCTACCTAGCAAAACTCTTAGTTACCATAGATGGAGAAAGCAAGATATTCCATGACAAAAACAAATTTACACAATATCTTTCCACAAATCCAGCCCTACAAAGAATAAGATGGAAAATGCCAACACAAGGAGGGAAACTATACCCTAGAAAATGCAAGAAAGTAATATTCTTTCAACAAACCCAAAAGAAGATAGCCACACAAACATAAAAATAACATCACAAGTAACAGGAAGCAACAATCACTATTCCTTAATATCTTTTAATATCAGTGGAATCAACTCTCCAATAAAAAGACATAGACAAATAGACTGGATACATAACAGGGCTCAACATATTGCTGCATACAGGAAACACAGGTCAGTGTCAAAGACAGACACTACCTCAGAATAAAGGGCTGGAAAACAAATTTCCAAACAAATGGTCCCAAGAAACAAGGTGGAGAAGCCATTCTAATATCTAATAAAATCAACTTTCAACCTAAAGTTATCAAAAAGGGTAAGGAAGGACACTTTCATACTCATCAAAGAAAAAAATCTACCAAGATTATCAATACACTTCAAATTATTTCACAAAATAGAAAAAGAAGGAACACTACCAAATTCATTCTATGAAGCCACAGTTAGGATGATACCAAATCCACATAATAACACAACAAAGAAAGAGAACTTTCAGACCAAATTCCCTTATGAATATCAATGCAAAAATACTCAATAAAATTCTCACAAACCAAATACAAGAACACATCAAAGTGATCAGGTTAAAAGTCTTGGAAAGTTCGGGAATTCAAAGTCCATACCTAAACATAATAAAAGCAATATAAAGCAAACCAGTAGCCAACGAGAAAGTAAATGGGGAGAAACTTGAAGCAATCCCACTAAAGTCAGAGACTATACAAGGCTGAACACACTCTCCCTACCTATTCAATGTAGTACTTGAAGTTCTAGCTGGAGCAATTAGACAAAAAAAAAAAAAAAAAAAAAAAAAAAAAAAAAAAAGGAGGTCAAATGGATGCAAATTGGAAAGGACAAAGTCAAAATGTCACTATTTGTGAAACTTCCCAGGGACTAGATCACCAACCAAAGAGTACACATGGAGGGACCCATGGCTCTGTCCTCATATGTGGCAGAGGATGGCCTTGTTGGACAACAGTGGGAGGAGAGGCTCTTGGGCCTTAGGGTGTTCAATGCCCCAGTGTAGGGGAATGCCAGGGCATGAAGATGGGAGTGGGTAGGTGGGTGGGGAGCACCCTCATAGAAGCAGGAGGAGAGGGATGGGATAGGGTGTTTCTGAAGGGGAGACCTGGACAGGGGAAAACATTTGAAATGTAAATAAAGAAAATATTCAAGAAAAAAATTTTAAAAGCATAAGTATTCTTCAGAGTCTCATGTACAGAAAATGATTGGTTCCCACGAAGGTACTGTTGTGAGGCAGTGGTAGAGCCTAATGAGAGGAATTTAGGTCATTGAGAGGATGCCCTTTAATGAGACTATGGGGCTTCAGTCTTTTCTTGGCATGAAGTAAACAGTTTTACTCTTCCACATGCTCAATACCAGTACTATCTGGTACCCCTCTCAGAGGACTAAAAGCAATGGATCAGCCTAATTACAGCTTGCTCCTTTGAAATTGTAAGCAGACTTTTCCCTTTTTAAATTGAATACTTTATGTATTTTCTAATTTTTATGCAAATATAATCTACTTTAAACATATTCCCACTCATTCCCTTATGCTTCCTTTTCTCCCTAGACAATGTTGCTTCTGCTTTCATGACATCTGTATATATATAATTTCAAGTATCTACATAAGCTCTAACCATAAATGAAAGGAAATGTGTGATATTTATGTTTCTTTCTGAGACTGACTTAATTTGCCTTAGTGTGATTATCTCCAGCTGCATCCATTTGCCTGCAAATGACATGTTTCCTCTTTATGGCTGAAAAATATTCTACTGTGTATATATACCACACTTTCCTGGTTGGTGCATAACTTAGGTATTGCGAATAATGTTTTGGTGAAAGACACTGCGAAAATCTCTGATATATATTAACTTGGAGTCATTCAAATAAATACCCAAGAGTGGTAGCATTTGGTCACATGACAGAGCTAGTCCAGACTGGTTTTCATAGTGACTACACCAGTTTAACATATCAGCAATGTGTTGGTGTCCAAAATACTCAACAAAGAGGAGATAGAACCCTTAGAGACCATATCCAGTGGATAGGCACGGCCCCCAGTTGAGGGATGGGGCCACCCACCCACCTCAAAAGTATTAATCCAGAATTCTTCCTGTCAAAAGAAAATGCAAGGGCAAAGACTGGAGCAGAGACTGAAGAAAAGGCCATGTAGAGACTGCCCCACCTTGGGATCCATCCCAAACCCAGGCACTATTACTGATGCCAAGAAGTGCTTGTTGACATGAGCTTAGTAAAGCTGTCCCCTTAGAGGCTGTGACAGAGCCTGACCAATACAGATGCAGATGCTTGGGTGCTCACAGCCGAACATTAGACTGAGCTTGGTGATCCCAATGGAGAAGTTAGTTCAAGGACCGAAGGAGCTAAAGGGGTTTGCAACCCGGTAGGAAGAACAACAATATCAACAGAGCTCCCAGGGACTCAACCACCAACCAAAGAGTACACATGGGGGGGACACATGGCTCCAGCTGGATATGTAGCACAAGATTGCCTTATGTGACATCACTGGGAGGGGAACCCCTTGGTTCTGTGGAGGCTCCCAGGGTAGAGGAATGCTAGGGTGGTAAGGCAGAAGTGGGTGGGCAGGTGGGGGAGCACCCTCATAGAGGCAGGGGGATGGGATAGACGGTTTGTAGAGGGGTAACTGAGAAGTGGGATAACATTTGAAATATAAATAAATAAGTGAATAAATAACCAATTAAAAAAAGTTGTCATTATGACTGGCATATAGTGAGGATGAACATTTGCCCATGCTTAGTGGCTCATCGTTTTGGAACAACAGCTCATTTATAGACTGGGTTGTCCTATTTCTTTTTGTATCACATAGGTATTAATCCTCTAGACATATAACTTGGAAAGAGTCTTTCCCACCTTGTAGGCTGTCTCTTCACTTATTCACTCAACTAATTGTTCCCTTGGTTGTACAGAAGTTTTTTTTAATTTCATGGGATCACACTTGTCAGTTGTGGTCATCATTTCCTGAGTGTCTAGGGGGGCTGATCACAGTCCTTGCCTAGGCAGATCTCCTGAGGTTGTTTTGCTAGTTTTCATCTATCAGTTTCAGAGTTTCGGGTCTTGCACTAAGATCTTTGATTCATTTGGAGTTAGTTTTCTCAGGAAGTTAATGATATGTGTCTAGCTTCCTTCTTCTACATGTAAACATTCATTCTTAGCAGCACTCATTTGTCTCCAGCATTTTGTTGTCATGTTTAGTGTTTCTGTCCGAAATCAGAGAGCTGCAACTGTGTGGATTTATATCTGTGTCCCTCATATTGTTTCGTTGATCTATTTTTGTGCCAATACCATGGTGTATTTTTTTGTCACTATGGCTCTGTAGAATAACTTGCAATCAGGTATGATGGTATCTCTACCACTGTTCTCTTTGCTCCGGCTATCCATTCTTTTGTACTTCCATATAAGTTTTGAGATAATTTTACTCTACTTCTGTGAACAATGAAGTTGAAATTTTAATGGAGTTGTATTTCACAATATTAATTCTTCCAGCTGAAGGCCTTCCCATCTTCTAGTATCTCCTTCAATTTTTTTTCTTTGATGTTTTAGTTTTCGTTATAGAAGTCTTTCACTCCTTGGTTAAATGCATTAGGGGCGGAGCTGCTATTATTTTGTTTGTGGAGGCAATCATGATGGGACTTGTTTTTCTAATTTCTTTCTCTGCATGCATGCCATTGGTATTTAGGGAGGCTACTGATTTTATATTTTTTGTGTGTGTCTTGACACTTTGTTCACCTCATCTAAGTGTCATCTGGGGGAGTCTTTAGGGTCTTGTATGTAGGATCATTATTATTTAAAACAAGGATACTTTGACTTCTTCCTTTTCTTTTGTGTTCTTTTTATTTCCTAGTCTTGTTATATTAAATGAGGGTGGAGAAAATGGACCGACTTTAGTGGAAATGATTTCAGCATTCCCTATTTAGCATGATGTTGTCTACAGATGAGCTGTATATAACCTTTGTAAGTTGAGGTATGTTTTTTTCTATCCATATGTTCCTTCTATTTCTATTCCTTCAACTTTTTATAATTCTGGAATGTTAAATTTTGGGAAAAAAATTACTGCATCTGTGAAAATATTCAAAATTTCTGTCAAGTCCATTTATTTATGATATCCCTTTTATTGACTTGCATTATGTTGAGACATCCCTGAATTTCTGGACTGAAGTCAACTGTTTGCAAATATTTTATTTATTTATTTATTCACTTTATATCCCAATATCAACCTCCCTCTCATCCCAATTCCCCCCTCCAAGATTCTTCCCCCATTCACTCCTTTTTTCCTCTAAGGAGGGGGAGCCCTCTGGATATCACCCCAACCCCCCACCCCAGCTCTCCTTACCCTCCCCCTGCCCCAACTCCAGCACATCAGTCACTGAAGGACTAGGCACATCCTTTCTTACTGAGGCCAGACAAGGCTGCCCGGTTAAGGAAATGAGATCCACAGGCAGGCAACAAATTCAGGGACAGCCCTCACTCCAGTTGTTAGAGGACCCACATGAAGACCAAGCTGCACATCTGCTACATATATGCAAGGGTACCTAGGTCCAGTCCAAGCTCACTCTTTGGTTGGTGGTTCAACCTCTGGGAGTCCCCAAGGGTCCAGGTGAGTTGACTCTGTTGGTCTTACTGTGGTGTCCCTATCTTATTCAGGTCCCTCAATTCTTCTCCCACTCTTCCACAAGATTCCTGAGTTCCATCTAATTAAGTTGTGTGTCTCTGCCTCTGTTTCCATTGACTGCTGGGCAGAGCCACTCAGAGGAGAGTTATGTTGGGTTCCAGTCTGCAAGCATGACAGAGCATCATTAATAGTATCAGGGATTGGTTCTTGCCCATGGTTTGGGTCCCAATTTGGGCTAATCATTGGTTGGTCATTCCCTCTGTCTCTGTCTATCTTTGTTCCTACACATCTTGTAGGCAGGACATGTTTTACGTTGAATACTTTGTGGGTGGGTTGTAGTCTTTATCCTTCACCTGGGAATCCTGCCTGGCTACAGGAAGTAGCCATTTGGGGATCCATATACCCCACTACTAGGAGTTTCATCTACAGTGTCCCTCATAGCCACCCTGGGACCTCCCCCATCTCAGGGCTCTGGCACATCCTAGAGATGCCCCCTGCCCTGCTCACCACCAATTTCCTTTCCTAAGCTCTCCCCTGCTTTCCCTACACCTGACCCTCCTGAATGTTCCTCTCCCCCTCCCCCATCCACTGTGTTCCCTCCCTCCATACACCTCCAATATTTATTTTATTTTCCCTTCTGAGAAAGATTCAACCAGCCTCCCTTGGACCCTCCTTGTTATTTGTGTTCTTTGGGTTTGTAGATTGTAGCATAGTTATCCTGTATTTTATAGCTAAAATCCATTTATAAGTGAGTACATATCATACATGACCTCTTGGGTCTGGGTTACCTCATTCAGGATGATATTTTCTACTTCCATTCATTTTCCTGTGAAATTCATGATACCCTTGTTTTTAATGACTGAGTAATACCCCCATGTGTAAATGAACCACATTTACTCTATCCATTCTTCAGTTGAGAGACATCTAGCTTGTTTCTAGTTTCTGACTATTAATAAAGCTGCTATGAACATAGTTGAGCAAGTGTCCTTTTGATGTGGTGCAGCACATTTTGGGTATATGCCCAAGAGTGGTATAGCTGGGTCTTGAAGTAGAACTATTCTAAATTTTCTGAGAAACTACCACATTTATTCCCAAGTGATTGAACAAGTTTGCACTTCCAGCAGTGGAGGAGTGTTCCCCTTGCTCCACATCCTCACCAGCATGAGCTGTCACTTGAGTTTTTGAGCTTAGTCATTCGGATGGGTGTGAGGTGGAATCTCAGAGTTGTTTTGATTTGCATTTCCCTGATGACTAAGGACTTTGAACATTTCTTTGGGTGCCTCTTGGCCATTTGAGATTATTCTGGTGAAAATTCCCTGATTAGCTCTGTACCCCTTTTTTAACTAGGTTATTTGGGTTATTGGTGTCTAACTTCTAAAGCTCTTTATATACTTTAGATATTAGCCCTCTATCAGGTGTAGGGTTAGTAAAGATCTTTTCCCAATCTGTAGGCTGCAGTTTAGTCCTGTCGACAGTATCCTCTGACTTACAGAAGCTTTTCAGTTTCACGAGGTCCCTGTTAATCTTAGTACCTGAGCACTGGTGTGAAGTCGGCTTCTGCACTAATGAGTTGAAGGTTCTACTCTGTCCTATAGGATTTAGTACATCTGGTTTTATGTTGAGGCCATTGATCCATTTGGACTTGAGCTTTGTGCAAGGTGATAAATGTGGACGTATTTGCGTTCTTCTACTTGCAGACATCCAGTTAGACCAGCACCACTCTCTCCTTTTCATTGTATGGTTTTGGCTTCTTTGTCAAAAACCAAGTGTCCATAGATGTGTGGGATTATTTCTGGACCTTTGATTCTATTCCATTGACCAACCTGTCTATTTCTATACCAATGCCACACAGTTTTTATTACTACTGTTCTGTAGTACAACTTGAAGTTAGGAGTAGGGATATCTCCAGAAGTTCTTTTATTGTACATGATTGTGTTATATAAAGGAGGGCTACTGATTTCTTTGAATTAATTTTGTATACAGCCACTTGGCTGAAGGTGTTTATCAGCTGTAGGAATTCTCTGGTAGAATATTTGGGGTCACTTACGTATACTATTATGTATGTATCATCTGCAAATAGTGATACTTGGACGCTGTCCTTTCCAATTTGTATTCTCTTGATCTCCTTTAGTTGTCTTACTGCTCTAGCTGGGACTTCAAGTACTAAGTAAAAAAGATAGGGAGAGAGCGGACAACCTTGTCTTCTCTCCAATTTTAGTGGAATTGTTTTAAATTTATCTCCATTTAATTGGATGTTAGCTGTTGGCTTGTTGTATATTGCCTATATTGTGTTTAGGTGTGAACCTTGTATCCCTGACCTCTCCATGACTTTTAACATGTATGGGAGTTGGATTTTGTCAAAGGCTTTCCCAGCCTCTAAGGAAATGATCATGTTTTGTTTTCTTTCAGGATTTTTTTTTAATATGGGGAATTATGTTGTTGAGTTTTCATATATTGAATCACACCTGCATTTCTAGAATGAGGCCTACTTGATTATG
Organism: Mus pahari; assembly: GCF_900095145.1. NCBI lineage: Eukaryota > Metazoa > Chordata > Mammalia > Rodentia > Muridae > Mus > Mus pahari. The sequence goes on from NC_034596.1 coordinate 31,217,875, forward strand.
GTGAATGATGTTTTTGATCTATTCTTGGATTCAGTTTGTTAGAATTTTATTGAGTATTTTTGCATCGATGTTCATAAGGGAAAATGGCCTGAAATTCTTTCTTGGTTGAGTTTTTAAGTATCAGGCTAATGTTGTCCTCATATAGTGAGTTTCACAAATTTCCTTCTTTTTCTATTTTGTGGAATAGTTTGTGGAGTGTTGGTATTAGCTCTTCTTTGAAAGTCTGGTAGAATTCTGTGCTAAAACCATCTGACCCTGTGGTTTTTTTTTGGTTGGGAAACATTTAATGACGCCTTCCCTTTTTTAAGGGTTATAGTACAATTTAGTTTATCTGATCTTGATTTAGCTTTGGTAAGTGGTATCTGTCTGGAAAATCAGCCATTTCATTTAGACTTTCTAATTTTGTGGAGTACAGGCATTTCAAGTAAGACCTTGTGATTCTTTGTATTCTGCTGGTTTTCTGATTCGGTTAATTTGGATAGTCTCTCTGCCTTCTAGTTAGTTTGGCTAAGGTTTTGTCTATCTTATTGATTTTCTCCAAGAACAAACTCTTGAACTCTTTATTTCATTGAATCTTTGAATTCTCTTTGTTTCTATTGTATTGATTTCAGCTCTAAGTTTGACCATTTTTTGTTGAGTGTATTGGCTTTTTGTTTTAGAGCTTTTAGGTGTGCTGTTAAGTCACTTGTTTGAGAACTAATTTCTTTATGAAGGCAATTAATCCTATGAGCATTCCTCTTGTACTATGTCCCATTTAAAAAAAAAAAGAAATTAATGACTTTCTAGAATCAATCAAAATGAAGGCACTTATTGTGTCCCATATGTTTGGGTATATTGTGCCTTCATTTTTATTGAATTCTAAAAAGTCTTTAATTTCTTTCTTTATTTTTTCCCTGACCCAATGATCATTGGGTAAAGAGTTGTTCAGTTTCCACGAATATGTAAACAATCTGTTATTTCTGTTGTTGGTGAAGTTCAGCTTTAATCCATGGTAGTGTGATAGGATACAAGAGGCTATTTCAATTTTCTTGTCCCTGTTTCTTTGTGACTGAATATATGCTCAATTTTGTACATAGTTTTATGAGGTTCTGTGAAGAAGATATCTGTGTTTGGGTAGAAGGTTCTGTAGATCTGTTAGGTCTATTTGATTCATAAGCTCTGTTAGTTTCATTTTTATTTTAATTATTTTATTAGATATTTTCTTCATTTACATTTCAAATGCTATCCCGAATGTCCCCTATACCCTCCCGCTGACCCTGCTCCCTTGCCCACTCACTCCCACTTCTTGGCCCTGGTGTTCCCCTGTATGGGGCATATAAAGTTTGCAAGACAAAGGGGCCTCTCTTCCCAANGGTGGCTGACTAGGCCATCTTCTGCTATATATGAAGCTAGAGACATGAGCTCTGGGGGTACTGATTAGTTCATATTGTTGTTCCACCTATAGGGTTGCAGACCCCTTCAGTTCCTTGGGAAATTTCTCTAGCTCCTCCATTGAGGTCTCTGTGTTCTATTGTATAGATGACTGTGGGCATCCACTTCTATATTTGCCAGGCACTGGCATAGCCTCACAAGAGATAGCTATATCAATGTCCTTTCAGCAAGTTCTTGCTGGCATATGCAATAGTGTCTGCGTTTAGTGCCTGATTATGGGATGGACCCCTGGGTGGAACAGTCTCTGGATTGTCCATCCTTTCATCTTAGCTCCAAACTTTGTCTCTGCAACTTCTTTCATGGGTATTTTATTCCCTATTTTGGGGAGGAATGAAGTATCCACGTGTTGGTCTTCCTTCTTCTTGATTTTCTGTGTTTTGGAGATTGTATCTTGGGTATTCTAGGTTTCTGGGCTAATATCCACTTATCAGTGAGTGCATATCAAGTGAGTTCTTTTTGATTGGGTTACCTCACTCAGGATGATATCTTCCAGATACATCCCTTTGCCTAAGAATTTCATAAATTCATTGTTTTTTATAGCTGAGTATAGGTATATACCCAGAAGATGTTCCAACTGGTAATAAGGACACATGCTCCACATGCCCTATTTATAATAGCCAGAAGCTGGAAAGAACCCAGGTGTCCCTCAACAGAGGAATGGATACAGAAAATGTTGTACATTTATACAATGGAGTACTAGTTTCATTATTTCTCTGTTTAGTTTCTGTCTCAATGACTGTCAGTGAGAGTAGGGTGATGATTTCTCCCATCATGTGTAGGGTTCAATGTGAGATTTAAGCTTTAAGAATGTTTCTGTTATGAATGTGGGTGCCTTTGCATTTGCAGCATACATGTTCAGAACTGAGATGTCTTCTTGGTGGGTTTTTCCTTTGAGTATAAAATGTCCTTCTGTATCTCTTTTGATTATATTTTGTTGAAATTCTATTTTATTTGGTATTAGAATGGCTACTCAAGCTTGTTTCTTGGGTCCATTTGCTTGAAAATTCTTTTTCCAGACCTTTGTTCTAAGGTAATGGCTATGTTTGTTGCTGAGGTGTATTTCTTGGATGAAGCAGAATGATGGATCCTGTTTATACATCCACTTTATTAGCCTGTGTCTTTTGATTGGGGGAATTCAGAGTACTGATGTTGAGAGCTATTAAAGGCCAATGAATATTAGTTCCTGTCATTTTGATATGGTGGTGGTAGTGTGTGTGTGTGTGTGTGTGTGTGTGTGTGTGTGTTTCTCTTCTTTTTGGTTTGCTGCTGTGGAATTAATTATTTCTTGTGTTTTTTGGGGGGTATAGTTACGGTCCTTGTGTTGGGGTTTTATTTATAGTATTCTCTGTAGTGCTGAATTAGTGGAAAAATATGGCTTAAATTTGGTTTTGTCGTGAAATATCTTATTTTATCCATCTGTGGTAATTGAAAGTTTTGCTGTGTATAGAGATCTGGGCTGCCATCTGTGATCTATCAGAGATTATAAAACATCTGCACAGCCTCTCCTGACCTTTAAAGTATCTATTGAGAAGTCGGATGGAACTCTAATAGGTCTGCTTTTATGTGTTACTTGGCCTTTATCCCTTGTGGCTTTTAATATTCTTTTTTGTTTTGTACACTTAGTGTTTTGATTATGATGTGGTGGGAGGACTTTCTCTCATTTACTCTATTTGGTGTTCCAGAAGCTTCTTATACTTTTATAAGTATGTCGTTCCTTAAGTTAGGGAACTTTTCTTCTATAATTTTGTTGAAGACATTTTCTGGGCCTTTGAGTGTCAAGTCTTCTCCTTCTATTCCAATTATTCTTAGGTTTAGTCTTTTCATAGTGTTCCAAATTTCCTGGATGTTTCGTGTTAGAAACTTTTTAGCTTTAGAGTTTTATGTCACTGAATTTCTTCTATTGTATCTTTCATTCCTGAGATTCTTTCTTCCACCTCTTGTATTCTGTTGCCGATGCTTATATCCATAGTTCCTGTTCTCTTTCCTAGGCTTTCTGTCTCCAGGATTGCCTCAGTTTGTGTTTTCTTTATTATTTCTATTTACATTTTCAGGTCTTGAACAATTTTATTCATTTCCTTAACTTCTTTGATTACGTTTTTCTGTATGTCTTTATATTTATTCATCCCCTCTTTAGGGGCCTCTACCTATTGATTGTATTTTCCTGTATTTCTTTAAGGGATTTATTCACTTCCTATTTAAAGGCCTCTATCATCATTATAAGATTACATTTAAGGTCATTTTCTTGTGACCCAGGTGTGTTAGGATATCTGGGTTCTGGTGGTACCAAATTGCCCTGGCTTTTGTTGTGTCCTTCTTCTGGCCTTAAGCTATCTAGTTGTCTCTAGTGTTTGCAGGTCTTGTAGTCCCTGATGGGAGTAGGTCTCTGGGGCTGCAGTTAGAGCTGGTAGTCCTTGATGTCAGCAGGCCTCTGGGATTGTAGGTAGAGTTGGTTGTCCTTGATAGTAGCAGGCTTCCAGGGATATAGTAGAGCTGGTAGACCCTAATAGCTTCAAGCTACTGATTTTACCATATGGGGTCAGGCTTCCATCGATGCAAGTAGAGCTTGTGGTCCCCAACTGTGACAGGCCTCTTTTTGTCCTGGGCATCAGCAGGCCTCCAGGGATGTAGGTGGAGTTGTGGCCCGAGAAATGGAGTCCAAAAGGGTCAGGGTGGAGTTTACCAGTGTTGTATTTGCACAAAGGAGTCATCAGACAGGTGATTGGGGGTAGGATGTCTCACCTTGTGGTCACTGATGACTTTGGGTGTCTGGGGATGTGTTTAGAGGTGTGGAACCAGAAGGTGGAGTGCAAATGTGTTAGGGCAGACATCAGGACTGCGAGGCTTGCTGGGGACACAACAGGCAAGAGTTTGGGACTTGGAGAACTTACCTGGTTTGCCTTGTCAGCAGCAGGCCTCCAGGGATACCAGCAGAACTGTGGCCAAGGAAATGAAGTGCAGAAGGGGCCAGTTTGCAAATATTTTGTTGAGAGTGTTTGCTCCATGCTTATCAGTGGTATTTGTCTATAATTTTCTCTTTTGTTGTTCTGTCTTTTTCTCATCTGGGAGGTTTCAATTTGAAGTCTAATTTGTCAAATATAATAGTCAACCACTGCTTCTTCTCTAGTTCTATTTTCCACTGTTTTACCTTAAGAATACATTATCTTTGATGATAATGTATGTTTCTTGGAGACAACAAATAAATGGAACCTTTCAACCATTTTTTAGCAATTAAAATATATTTACATCATTATCCACTTCACTTTTTTTATTCCACCCACCCCCAGCCTCACCCCCACCCCTGTACTCTCTCACAATTCATAGCTTCATTTTTTCTTTTGTTGTGACTGTTACACACACACACACACACACACACACACACACACTTTGTTCAGTCCACTTAGTGTTACTTGTTTGTATATGATTTCAGAGCTTTCCAATTGGTATTGGATAGCCAACTAGGGGTTCATCCCTAGGGAAGACTATTTTTCCCACTCCCAGAATTCATTAGTTGCCTGTAGTTTTCTGTCTAGAGTTGGGGCTCTATGAGATTTCTCCCTTCCACATTAGCACATCCTTCGTCAAATGTTCTTTAGGTAGCCATATTGTTGAGGTATCATAGGTAAAGCTTCCCTGTCATTTATAGGAGATATAATCTCTTAGCAGAATTCCTCTAACAATCTTCCTGTTCTCTGTTCGGTTATGAGCCTTAGATGCAGGAGTTGTTATGCAGATGTAACCATTGGGGTTAGACAGCACATGGTTAGTTGTTCTCTGCATTTTGATCATCTGTTGCCAAATAGTAATAATAATAATAATAATAATAATAATAATAATAATAATAATAATGTTTTTTGATGAGAAGTAAGAGCTGCACTTAACCATTCTGCACTTATCTAATCTCGTAGTCTGTGTGTTTGGATTGGAGAGTTTAATCCTTTAATATTTATTCAAAGTTACCGTTGAAGGATATGTATCAATTCCTATCATTCTATTGATTTTGTGTTTACTGTCTTCCTATTCCTCTCCCATTTAATTACTCTTCTAAGATGCTTTCTTCTTTCCTGTGGCACTATGGATATGTTCATCTTTCTCTTCTATCTAAAGAATTGGCTTAAGTGATCCTTCTGTAGTGTTCATGATTCTCTCCATGTTTTTATCATAGGAAGTCCTTTCTCCTTCAATTATAACAATTTTGCTTAGTACATCTGTGTGTGTTGGCAATTATTTTCTTTGAATGCTTGGAATGTATCATTCCGTGTTTCCCTGGGTTTGGGGTTTCTGTTCAGGAAGCTATGTAACACTGATGGTTTGCCTGCACTTGTGACTCCATGATTTTCTCTTGCAACTTTCATCAGCCGCGGTGTTAGAAAGAGTGTGAACCACTGGTGTGTATCATCCCCAGAGGGGTTTAGACCTGTTATTTTACTATTGACTGAGTTTCTGACATAGTTAGGCTCTCAGCTCCCTCCATATCAGCAGCACCGGTGTGTGGAAAAGGAGAGAATGGGAGCCCTTGCTGTAGGTCCCTGTTGATCTGAGGGGCAGGAAGTCCGTCTCAGTCCTGCAATATCACATGTCAACCTTGACCTCCACAGCCAGGACTGATCCAGGCTCTCTGTCCATGGGCGTATATCAGACCCTTGATCCAATGTCAGCTTTGGGCTGTTACACGGTAGTGATGAGTGGGTCTTATGTTTGGAGATTTTTGTTGTTTGTTTATATTGTTGTATTACAGCAATATAATTCCTCTCATTAAGAAAACTCTTCTTTTTCTTGCACTAATCCAGAAGTTCTCTTTCTACTTGCCTTCCTCCAGTCTTCCACAAATCTATTGACTCTACATTCAACAAACATAAACATATGCGACCCATCTGTATCTCACTTTTCCTCAAGGCCGCTTTCAGACACAGCTCCCGGCTATCGTACACACAGCATCCTTATTTCTTCCCACCCCTTCACCTTGCTTTCTTTTCCTCCTAATACCAAGCCCATTGGAGATGGTATTTATTTACTTGCTTGTTGTATGGGATGCAATCTGCCCCCAACAAGAATAAAAGCTCCTTAAGAGGGGGTACTGGCTGCGTCTCGCATCTCTCATCTCCGGTGTCTAGAATCACGCGGCTCCACAGAAGCAGCTCTGTACGTGCTTGCTGAAAACACATTTTTCCTAACAGTCCATGTTAACAGAACAAATTGCTTATAAAATTTTGTTACAGGGCCCATCTTTATCTAAAATGTAAATATGTGGAAAGCCACATTTTAGATCATTTTAGAAAGTAAAAGAACAAGCTGAAGGAGATAATAAAAGCTCATCCACTGTGTCTATCATTAGTCACTTGAGAAATAAAGGAATTTTTAGTGAAATTACATGACTTATTTATTTATTTATTATCTATATGTATAGATAAATACCTTGCATCTGCAGATAGTTGATCTTCCATGCAGAGCTCACTCTTTTATCGTGTACAATATAAGCTGGAATTTACCATAGTTTTCTTAATTGCCCTGTCCCTGCAACAATTGTTTACAGTAAACCTGAGCTAAATCAAATGAGTTCTCACAAGTTTCAAGTCCATATCCAAACAGAATCGCATTTCTTTCTCAGATCCATTTTGTCCTTACCACCGACTACGGGATGCTCCACTCATTGCTGTATCCTGAAAGCCATTTTTCTCTACTGCCCAACCCCTGGCCACCTGCTGGTTCCCCTCCCTGGAATTCTCTTTACACTCCACTGATTGAGCGCGCACATCTACCTCCTTAGCTCTTTTCCTCTCACGCTTTACCTTCACTTTAAGGTGGTCCTGATGCTTACGTCTATATTTTTCATTATGAATCTCAAAGGATCCTGTACTGCTTTCAAAGGAACAGTTCCTATCTTCCTGTCTTTCTCCACGAGGTTATTTTATAAGGGTAAAGCTCAGGTCTTACTTAGGTACAGTTGTGGACTCCAGCCTTGCCCTGTGCCTCACAGACAACAGATAAATGACAAATTATAAAATTAGGCACAGCGTGAATCTCTGGTCATGAAGAGGGAGATGGGCAAAACTGAGGGTCCGCCAGACTACTTCTGAATTGTGTGGTTACTCCACGTGGTGTACGAGGACCGAATAACTAAGAAGAGCATGCTCTGTAGAGGCTGTATGGGGTGGTTTGTATATGTCCGCATAAGTCTCAAGTTCCGTGATCTGTCTATTGGTCATACTTAGGCGTGGGAGGTGGCAGCAGCAGAGTGAGCGCACTGGAAGTGTGAGTCTGCACCAGTGTTTCACGATGGAAGCATGAGTTTGTACCCGTGTTTCACGATGGAAGCGTGAGCCTGCACCCGTGTTTCCTGAGTGTTCTTTCTGAATACCCAGGTGCCCACATCGGCTTAAGCTCCATTCCTTTTGCTGGGCTCCAGACCTGGCAGGCCTGAGGGCCCGTCCTCTCACTGTCCCTCTGAGATGGCTGTATGTGACAGAGCAGAGACTAACGGAAGCACACATGTCCTGGATCGCACCTCTGAATACTGTAGGACCCAAGCCTTGTTGTCAGCTTCTTTTCACGTTCGTTTTTCCTTTGAACCCCATCTCAAGCATCATGGTATGTACAGCTTTATTTATGTTGGATGATTTTTTAAAAATAAATAGACATGAACAAAGGACCATTCGCTTCAGATAGAGTGCTAATAACAGACGAAGAAACAACTATACCCAAGTCTAGCTTAACAAACCAATGAATTTATTAGGGTTACTTATAGCACATTCATGGGGGCTTCTTACTGGAAAATAGGAGCCTCAAAGCTGCATCATTAAAGCTTAAATTCCTAGAGCTCCCTCACTAATTTGCCTGTCCCCAGCAAGTAGTGTCTGTTTATACGACCTTGTGGAGGGGCCTTGAATACTCTACCTTTCTGAGTTTCCTGGGCCTCCTAAGTTACACGAGCCTCTTTCCTTTGAAAGGCTCCTTGGCTTCCTGAGCCTGATGCACCCTCGAACCTCACCAAGGAGGAATGTTTCAATTCACAGGAAATGGCCTACACAATGCTTTGTTTAATTCACTAGATCCCTAATCAGTGTTATTAGATAATTCATTTGATAAAGATACTGCCTTTCACATTAGGAATGAACCTACCACAAGTTGTGGCCTTTTGTTTCAGTAATTCCTCTTGCCCAGATGATAACAACATACTCTACAAAGCAAGCTTCTGAGAAGAGCCGCTAAGGGGGTGCTCTAATCATTACTTGAAGAAAATTGCTTAGAGATTAAATCTCTAAACATGAGAGACGAGAGACAATTTTAGTTCAGGTTTGTGACAGCTTGTCTCTATCTGATGTACCATATATAACACTGGAGCTGTTTTTATTCTGCGAGCCTTGGGGGCTAACACAGGACACATGACAGTAGAGTGAATGGGAGTGTTCAGTCCCCGTTGCTCAACACAGCTTTCCTAAAGTAGGAGAAGTATCCTCTGTGAGCGAGGCATGCCCTCCTGCCCTCGCAGAGAACAGTCTGACAGCGATTCCCTTTTACATAAGGCCAAAAGAAAGCATAGCCCTTAAACCTAGAAGAGTCCCCAACTCCAGTCACAACAGTAGCCACATAAATATAGGACTCTCAAAGGTGGGAGAGACTGTAACGTTGTAGCGGCTCTTTCCCTGATGCCCCTACTTGGACTCTGTCCAGTACCCTCTGCCATAGGAACTGTGTTGTGATCAGCTGGGTCTATAGTTCTTCCAATAGCATAGAGAAGCCCAAGCTTTCATGGGTAGCAAGGAATTGTAACTCTGACAGTCAAAACTGACACTGGAATTGAGGAGTTTTGAGGTTCACAAGGGAAACCTCTCTATGTGTAGCCACCACTAGACCCCACCCAAATTCAGCTTTCAGTTTACCTTACTGGTTCTAGGGCCTGCATTCTCTCTACTAGAGGGGGGGGGGGGATGGTCTATAGTCACCTACTCTTCTTTCAGCCTTGCCTGTCTGTCTTGTAAGTCCTATCTAGATTCCCCAAACCCCTTATTTTCTGTTGCCATGGGCACGACCCAATACAATTAATAGCTGGATGTCTTACCACGTAGAGGCTAGTCTCATCTTTGACAATCATGCAAGAAGGAAAACATGAGTCCATTTTCATAGTCTAGAATATTAGAGTCAAGCTCCAAAAGAGCCCATCCAGACGTCCCACCTGGCATTCCTTCCACCAGCCTAGAGGAAGACAGATCTCCAGTCCTCTTACCACCCCCATGAACATCCAGTTTCCTCTCCAGTCTAAACAACCGCAGCCTTATCCTTTCTTAAAGATGAAACATTTTCCTGTTGAAAACACTGGCCATGCTGGCATGAGGAAAACAACTGTTTTGAGGTTGTACCTAACAGCAGGACCCCCTGGGAAGGCAGGCTTTGAATTTCTGCCTTTGAGGATGTTTGTCTTTCTTTTAAGAACCAAATATCAATTGTGATATCTTCCCCCAAACAAAGGAATTTACCCCAGAGGATAATATTTGTCCTGTTGGTGGATTATAACATCAAACAAGATGAAATTTCAAAGTTCAGGTCTCTCTTTTTGTTTCTCTCAAGATTTCAAAGATACTAAGACAAATTCCTTGTTAGCCACCAAGATCAAAGAGTTCCAGATTTCTTCTCCCCATGAAAGTCCCATAAGAAGAATGTTTCCTGACTGTTGTGTTTTATTAACAGGATTCCCTAGATTAATTGAGGGAGAGGTCTAGGAAGCTCAGTTGGCATCCTAGTTGCAGCAGCGTCTTGGTTCAAAAGCAAGTGCTGTGTTGTAAGGTGGGGGTACTAATTCCAGACCCACCTACCTGGATGTTCTAGAAAACTTCCATTCCTCCCCAGACCCCACTTCCTTTTCAGTCAGTCCCTGGAGCAGAGGTATCCAGTCAGTGTGGTTGACTATATCACCACATTTAAATAATTTAAAAATTTTATAATAATTCAGGTGAGACATGCCCTATAACACCGCTTCTCTACAGAGCATGTAACCTTCTGGGGAATCCCGCAGAAGGAACCGCAGAATTGTTCTGATCTGACCTTGTCCATCCTTCATATAAAGAACTGATGTACAGGCCACTTTGCTGGTTTATCCCCAAGTTGGGGCAAACCAACAAGCCTTCTCTGGGTTTGGTATGGATTTGCTCAATATGGCAAAGCAATATGGCTAAGAGGAAGTCTTAGTAGCTTTCTTCTTCTTCTTCTTCTTCTTCTTCTTCTTCTTCTTCTTCTTCTTCTTCTTCTTCTTTTTTTTTTTTTTTTGGTTTTTCGAGACAGGGTTTCTCTGTATAACCCTGGCTGTCCTGGAACTCACTCTGTAGACCAGGCTGTCCTGGAACTCAGAAATCTGCCTACCTCTGCCTCCCAAGTGCTGGGATTAAAGGTGTGCACCACCACGCCCGGCCCTAGTAGCTTTCTTAGTGAGGAAATAATTCCTGAATGATTCCGACATCCCAGGCACTGTACCAGGAGCTGAGGACCGTACAGCTCTTAGCCCTGAGAGATCTCACAGTGCAGCTTTTGAAACAGATGATGAACAATGCTATGGAAGGAAGTCTGCACGCTCCCGGGGCACCATGCCAATTCAGTTCCCATTGAGAACCACACTCACGTTCTCTGCTAACTAGCTAGCTAGCCCTCTGGGATGAATAACTTGCTTTAGGAACATTTAAATATTGCCTGCTAATTTAAGAGAGGTGGAAGAAAGTGGCTGGAAATGGGGAACACAGGGCTCCTGCAGGCCCAAGTCCCTGGAGCACAGAGTCAGTGTATGCCCCAGCATCCCCATGGAAAGGATTAGGTGTGCCAACCTTGTTACCCACATTCAGGCACTGTGCCCAGGCCGAGGATAAGCCTTCTGGGGGCCCTTTATGCAAAGAACCAGTTTGTACAGTACTGGTGGGGCAGTGTCTCAAATTAACAGCAGCTAGCCAGTGTTTAGTGAGGTGACATTGCATTTTTTCAAGGCCCAGGCTTGGCTCCAGGAGTCAGGCAGGTAAGGACAGCCTGGGTATTTATGAGAAGGGAGGGCCCCAGGACTCTCCACTCGGATTTCCCAAGAAAGTGCTCCTACAGCTGAGATGAGCAGAAACTTGGGAACCTAAACAGGAGAGGCCCACAGAACAGGTCAGACCATAAATGCTAATGCCACCTGCAGAAGGGGACTTCATCCTCCTCAGTACATACCCAGTCACCCAACCTTAAAACCATTTGACCTCTCAAGAAGCTCTTGGCCCTTGATTACAACTTCTCAGAGAGCTCATTTGCCTGCATGTCACCTCTGAAATGGGATCTGGAATGAAGGCCAGCTGGAGGAAAGGATACATAAACACATCACAGTGTTGTTAAGAACATGGCAGTTAAAAACCCAGGCTCTGAAGCCAGATTTCCTAGACTCAAACCCTGGTTCTACTCTGTTCAAACTGATGAGAATCCAGCCGGCGGGCTTCTGGAAAGTAGAGATAATAGAAGCAATGGTCTCGTGGTATTGTTAGATTAAGTAGACAAATACAACCCAGGTTCATGGTCTACAATTAGCTATTATTATAGATAAAACATAGTCCTTGATTACTAAATTCCTTACAACATAATGAGAGGTACAAAGAAACCCCATGTGATGCAGCAGCAAAAGTGGGAGGCAGTGTGTAACTCAGTCCCACACCATGTTGTCCTGATTCTAGATCAGTGAGAGTCACACAGAAGTCATTTTTGCCTGAGGCCCATCTGTAAGATGAGGGTTGGGCTGGGAGCATAACCGTGGAGTACTCAGAAGAGGAGGCAAAGGTGTCACGTGGTACAATGTTTGAATTTGACTTTGCTAATCACCAGCCGTGGGATCTTGGTGCACATGCTGAGATGGTTAAATGTTTGATGTTCAGCTCACCTGGACTATGGACACAAACCTCCCATTTCAGGTCAAAGCACAGATATGTGATTGGTTATTATTCTGGCTATTTGAAAGTGCTTATGGGTAAAGTGAAATAAGTCAAAAGGGGAAAGCCAGTCATTGCCCTAATATAGCCAGGCCGTATCCAGTCATTTGAAGGCCTGAATGGTATTTTTAAGTGGTTAAGGAAGATTTTTTGCCTCTGCTTGACTGTGTTCTATCTGAAACATTGCCTTCTTAAGTTGAATCATTAGCTCCCTCTAAGACTCAAGACTGCTGGTCTTCAGCTTCAAACTGCTTCTCTGGCCTCCTAATCCTCAAGCCTTCACACCCACACTGGAACAAAAGCTACCGACTTTCCAGCTTGCCAGCTCAGCATAAAGATCTCAGGCCTGCCTAAACTTCATAATCACATGAGCCAATTCCCATCTGTCTACCTCTCCTCACCCTTTATCTTAGTTATGGTTTTACTGCTGTGAATAGACACCATGACCAAGGCAAATCTTATAAAGGACAACATTTAATTGGGGCTGGCTTATAGGTTCAGAGGTTCAGCCCATTACCATCAAGGTGGGAGCATGGCAGCATCCAGGCAGGCATGGTACACAAAGAGCTGAGAGTTTTACAGCTTCATCTGAAGGATACTAGTGGAAGACTAACTTCCATGCAGCCAGGATGAAGGTCTTAAACCCCATACCGACAGTAACACACCTACTCCAACAAGGCCACACCTTCTAATAGTGCTACTCCCTGGGCTGAACATACACAAACCATCACACCCTTACACACACACACACACACACACACACACACACACACATGCACACGCACACGCACACACACACACGCCTATGTACACAATTGATTCTGTTTTGCTGAAGAACCTTGACTAAAGTAGGCACTAACATTTCTAAGGCCCACTCTTCCTCACCTATAGAACAGGGAACAATTGTACTTACTCACAGGACTGCTACCAAGACTCCATGGATTCTTGTACATGAGCATTGCTCTGGTACCTAACACATTATGATGTTCACAAATATGAATTGTGAAGGAGTGCCAATGCCCTCAGTCAAGGACCACAAAGAGCACACCCGTAGCACCACATGTCAGATGCATTACACAGTACAGGAGTAAAATGTACTTCCAAAAGATGTATGGGATTTGAATTTATTTTCAGTGCTATAAAGAGACTTTAATGGTATGATTTATTCTGGACTGCATTTTGTAAGAGAGCTGGGATAACTCTGTAGCTAGTTGTCTTTAGTAGGATGAATGGATACACACATGTCCTTACACCAAGAACCTGTGAATGCGACTTACATGTAGATAGCATCTCTGTGGATACAGGTGAAGGGTGGTTTAGATGAGTTCCTGCTGCATGTGTTGGATGGCGCCTAAATCCGCCGGCAAGAGTCTTTATATGAGAAGAGAGGGAACAGTAGAAGCAGAAGACAGAGGCAGAGACTGGAATGCTGTTCTACCAGCCAAGACATGGAAGCCTGGGAGAGACCTGGCACAGATGTTTTGTAGTCTTCCAGGAAGTTCCAGAACCTGGAAGAGACACCTGGGGCCAGTCTTTCCTGATGTTCCAGAAAGGTCCAGTCCCGATGACCCTTTCATTTTAAATTTCTGGCTAATTGTACTATGAGACAACACATTTATATTTCTTCAATGACTTTTGAGATCATTTCTAAAGGTATTGCTAGGGTGCTAACACCAAGTCCCTGCCATGCAGAGAGAAGGCAAGGGTGAAGCTCTAGCTGACAAAGAAACAAAGTGGTTCCTAGTAGCCACCAGAAGGGCTGTTTGATCCTGTTGATTTATCTTGTGCAGCTTAGATAATGTTCATTATTTGTGTTCACATGTGTTATCAATAGCCTGGCTTCTATCCTGCTATATCACAAATATGAACTGGTCTTGTCTGATGGCAACATAGCAAACAGTCCACATTCAACAAAGCACTAAAACCAGTAAGGAGTTCTAGGGCAGCTCCTGGGTACCAGAGGCCACCTTTGTCTTTCTGAAAGAAATCACCCAAGGGTCTTTAGCACTTTGATTGTCCTTCTTTGAGTGATAAGGGGCTAGTCTTCCATTCTAGCCTTTTCTGTATATTAAGAAGTTGTTATGTGTCAGATTCTAAAATGCACATTTTCTCATTCTAATAAATAAATGACTCTGCTCAGAACATACCTGTAACACATTTATCTTGTGACAAATAAAACTCACTCAATTCTCAGTGTGGAGAGTTTAGTTTGGGATTTGGCTTTTCTGTTTCGTTTCGTTCTGTTTTGTTTATCTTCATCACTCTTAGAGTTGTCAAAGGATCTGATGACAGTATGTGTCTGAGACATAAGCCAGGTTAGTGATGTGTGTCTAAGAGGCCCGTGGCATGTGACAAGCGCTGAGATAAGTCAGCTGTAAAAGGGCAGCTTTCCCTGCCCTGCGAAGGTATTCTGCAAAGATTTCCTTTACTCTTTGCTGAATGAGCTGTGGTAAGGACATATGTGCATTGAGCTGACACATCTAGGTTCTGCAGTGGTGGAGACTTACCTTCTTCATCTTATTGCACATTTGCCAAGGCTCTCCAAATGGGCTTCCTTATGAGCTGATGAGACTGGAGGGAACGATACCTAACAGTGACTGCTTTGCTTGCAACTCCCTTAACTTGAGATTCTCAATTGAGATAAGCACAGGGGATCCTGGGAACATTCCTCTGCATCTGTAATTGATGTGAACCTACCCCTGGGGCAGGTCACAGCCTGGCACATGGTCTTACAAGCATACTGTTCTCACAGCATATGCCACATTGCCTCCCCAATGCCAGACAAAGGTGGCTTGTCGTCTTCTAGTGTGCAGTCACCTGAAATATGTTATTCTCAATTATTGTATCAGGATGTTGTCAGCTGTAGTGACAAAAAAACTACAACTAAACATGGCATAAACAAGGAGAGAAAATATTTTTTAACATACCAAGAATCTTAGAGTTAATACAATAATATAGTCAAAGTCACTTTTTTCCTGAATATATTCTGTTTTTCATGGTGACATCTCTCAAACTAGCACTAGACCTGGTGATCAAGATGATGGCAACTCTATACATCCATGACCTCACATAGGAACCAAACATGTATCTTCCTACATCTGCTTTAAAAGGAGAGAACTTTTCCCATGTCCACATCTTGTTGCACCCTGAACCAAACATAGTTAAAAAGATTGAAACCTGGCTCCCTGACTTAAGGTTTTTTGTTTGTTCTTTTTTTGTTGTTATTTTGTAGGGGTTACAGAGGCAGGTAGGGGCATGAGGTGGGGAGCAAAGACCAGCAGAACTTACTGTGCCTATTTATTTCCAAACTCAGGTCCAACAGCACCTCATACACTCTCTCAGGGTTAACCTGCTTTGAGGTTAACTCAGAAACCCTCAGACATTTCATGTGGAAGTTCCTACTAAAGCCAGCTAGAAGAAGGCTATGAACAATAAGAAATAAAACATCCACTCTTTGCTCGGAAGCCCAACCTATAGAATGTACCTCTGGAAGGAATACAAATAAGGCTTGAACAGCACCTGGCTGCTCAAGTCATGCTGCTTAGGGACCAGGCATCGGGTGTGGCAGGATGCTCATCTTGTTCTCCCCATGCATCCTTATGCCCGTGCTTCTCATGGGAGATATTTGATTATAGTCTGTTTTTCCCAAGCTTGAGGGAAATACAATTTTAGATGAGAATGGAAGGAACCACAGGGGAACTTTTCCACAGCCCAGAAATGGAAAGATGGAGAGACTCGATTCCATGAGGTTCACTCCAGAGAGCTGGTGAGCATTATTGTGCCTCTCCAGGTGATGAAGGGTCATTTGCTTGGATGGAGAGCTGGATCATCTCCCTACGCGCTAGAGCTCATCTAACATTCCTAGCATCTCACACTGGGCTTCCTCTCAATCTTAAATGTTTTCCTTTTTTTTTTTAGAAGACCACTCTTTCCTAAGGCTGCTGGTATACTGCAGTGTCTTCTCAATGATCATCCTTGGCTCTTTCCAAACTTATATAAAAGCAGTCTGCATGTCTGCACCCAGGTGCTCAGAGGATTAGGCACATATGGGTCCTTGTCCTTGGCTATCTGTTGGTACATAACAAATCACCCCAAAAGGAAGCAGCTCCAAATCCACTCACGTAGATTGCTTACAATATACCTTCCTCACTCATTAGCCTGGCACCATGATTTTTTCTCTACACATTAACTAGAAGTATTCCAATGTCGTGTGTCCCCCACAGGTTTCTTATAGTATTTTAGGGGCATTTTAGCTTAAAGTTTTGGAGATCCAAGCCTATGCATGGTACTAATTTCTGCTTGGCTCTCATGAGGGCATTGTGGCAGGTGCCGTCACAATGGAAGGAACACTCATAGGTGAGATCTCATGCTGGAGCAGGAAACCAGAAGGATCCAGAGGCCAGGCAAGCTTCTGTAGAGCAATCTGCCTTGCCTCTGCGTGTTGTGATGGTGGGAGGTAGTGGAACCCTTCAGAGGTAGTTAGAACCCTGTGACTATGTCATTGTGTCACTGCTTTCAGGGAGACTGATGTTGACATTACTGAGGGTTGGCTCTTTATAGGAGGGCAGATTTCTATACAAAAGCATGCCTGCGCTCATCAGAGCCAAGCAGAAGTTAGCACCATGGTTTTGGACCTCCAAAACTATCAGCTAAAATGCTTCTTTTCTTTGTGTTGCTTTGTGGTGTATCTACCCTATATAGGCTACCTAGAACTTACCTATTATCTTTAGCCCTGTGTTTGCATGGGGAGGGAACAGTATGTATAAGATTTTATACTATCCATAATTTCTGTACCTACTAGATCTATTAAAATACATCTTCCATAGGGAAAAGAAAGGGGCACTGACGTATACAAATGAACAATTGTGTGTAGCTAGGCTTTGGCACCCAGATACTTAGTCAAACACTACTCTGTGTGGGGGTTTTTTGTGATTTTTTTTTTCTTTTTGGTTTGGATAACACTAATATTTAGTATGTCAGATTATCTTCCATAGTGTGGGAAAGCCTCATTCAGCCCTTTAAAGGCCATAAAGAAATCAATCTGGGGTCCAAGTAAGAGGAGACTCTTCCTACAAGCATCTTCTAAGCATCTCTGGTTTTACTGATGACTTTGCTTCTTACCCTGGCCTCTGCGACTAATTTTGGTTCCTCTTAATGCTGTGCCTGGGACAGAACAGCTCAGCCTTTTGTTTACTTGTATTGTCAATAGCCAGAAGCTAGAAATAAACTCTGGGAAGAGAGCTCTTCAGCCAGGAAACCTGCATCCAAGTTAGGCAAAAGGCCAATGGGTGGATGGTGCCACCAGTCTGCCCTCTGCTTGTCTATAAAACCTTAATACTATTTAAGACTAAGTATTTGGAGTGAGTCCACACCACTCCCTCTCCTCTGCCTGCAGAGGATGCCCTCGGGGACTGCTGGAACCACAGTGAGGTGATGTTGCAATGGGCTCAGGTCAGTAAAAGAGATGGCAGGTCATAGGCAGTGTTATGCAAATGGAAGTTCTGCCCAGAAACCAGATCCACAAGATGCCTTCACCCTTGATGTCAATCTGGTTCCTTAATGAGAAGGAATTTGTATTTTTTTGTTTCAGCTCTTGAGATCTAATTTGACTTTCTTTTGTAGACAGTAGAAATGCTTCTTTTTTTTTTTCTTACTGTCTAGAATGGAGTTGTATCTGTGTGTCTCTTACCTTCTAAGCTAGACTATTCATTCTAAAACCCACCAAATACGCTATGACTACCCATCAGGGACATGGCACTGCCCTCTACCTAGCAGAGGGTGAATGAATAGAAACATGGCTGATCACATCAACAAAAGCACAGAGATGAGGCAGGAAGATGATAGAGTAGGATTAACACAGCACTTCCCAGGCTCTGACAGCATAGTTCTCCCTAAAATAATTATACAGTTGAGTCAATGATACAGCAATGCAATCTGCGTCCCTATGATGTACACTCAGGTCTTTATCAATACTGCAGAAGTACTGAGATGACCTGCCGTGAAGAAACCTAGAATTTCTCAAAGCTGTTTGCACACGTATGCCTTCTGTTGTTAACCATCACCAACACCTGCTCTCTGGAACATTGGCAATGAGCTGTTTTGGAAATGTATAGCCCAATTCAGCATGCAAGGAGCTTTGGAATCAGCATGGGAGATACTCGTTCCTCCCCACTCCCCAAATTCTCTTGGGCTGGGGGTGCAAAGTGGAGAGTGTTTCTCTTCTGTTGAACTACCTCTTTCTGCAAAATAGGAAATATGGAAACTGTTACACTGCTGGAAACTCCCCTGCAGGACCTTCAGGGCAAGGTGAACTGAGTTCTGCTCTCGATCACGTTTTTTTCTACAATCTTCTTACAAATGGCAAAGGAGTCCATATATGGCACATTCTTGTTGTTTGTACCAAAGCAGGATAGGGGGAAATTTTTTACAACAGAGGGGTTTTTATTCTTTAATATTGGTGTGTATAGAGGTGGGAAACATTTGGAACTTAGTTCTCTCCTTCTTCAATGAGTTTCTAGGATTAAACTCAATTTATCAGGCGTGCGCAACAAGTACCTTTACCCTCTGAACAGTCTTGCCAGGCCCAGACCATGAGACTTTGACCGTTACGCAAAAGTCTAGTTTCACTTCAGAATCACTTGCCATTTGGCAAAAGGTTGAGTGAAATTTCTGATGAAGGTTCAAGTCAAATCAGAATTTACTAAACCAGAAGAATCCCCTACTATAGGGCAATCTCCTTTGTGTAGTACCAACAAGAGGTACAAAGTTGGTGCTTTGATGTAGCAAAGCTGCTCTGTCAGGCTCCTGCACCTCCTCTCCTAGCCAAAGCCACTCCTCTGACGCAAGTTCCCTCATCTGTCATGGGGCAATAGCATGCACTTAGAAGTACTGCTGTTGAAATTATGATAATATGTTGAAAATGCCAAGGACAATACCTGACATGAATAACAACCATCTTCCAGACTAAATCTACTCTACAAGACTCTGCCAAGGGGAACTATGAGAGAGCAAAGGCTTATAAAATAGGCCTGGTTTCAATAATGTGGCATTAATTCAGTCACCCTTTTTTCCTGGAAAGGGCATGAATTTCACTAACGTAAAAGCAACACAATGCAACGTTAGGTTACACACAAGCAGCCAGGATCCTTCCTTCTCAGGGTTTAGTTTCCCTGGAGCCAGAGGACTTAGAGAGGTAAAGCAAACTCCACACTATAGAACCGTCCAGACTCTGGCGAGCAGTGTTAACTGAGCAGAATAAAACATGAACGGAATGTTTGTGCTGGGACTTTAATGAGAACTTCGCTAGTTTCTGCACTCCTGGCTCTGAAGGCTGTTACCTCCCAGATGGAAAGTTGACCTTGATCTTTTTTGGCTCTGGGTCCATCTTCCCTTTAGGAAAGTTAGACTCTCTTATGCAAACTGTTGTTCAGAGGTGAAAGTGCTCCGTGCTGCTTCCCTCAATGTGAGGTGTCAGGAAAGGCCCTTGGGGGCAGTTCCATTCCATATGACCTAGTGGAGAACTGAAGACCCTTCAGGGTGATGCTAGAAGATACGCCATCTCTGTAGGTTACACAGAATCCAGAGTCCAAGACAGGTCTGGACCCAGGTACCCCCCCCCAACCTTGAAGCATTTGCTTGTTTACTCAGAATGCCTAGGAGTTGCCCACCCCCCTCCACTGTGTTGGCCTGTACATTGTCCCATGCCCTAAGCTTGGATCATACCCAACTATCCAAATAATCTTGACGCCTTTTTCTGGGGAGTGGAAGACTGGCAAGTCACCAAGCCCTGGGTGAGGTGCCAAAGTCCTTGTTATGTAAGAAACCTGGTTGCCGCCCTCATGAGAATGTGGGAGTTTCATAATGCTGTGTCATTCCCCTGGTAGAAGTGTTGTGTGATTTGGCAGTTTCTAAAAGCAAAACCAGAATATCATGCAGACAGGGTCTCAATCAGATCTGCAAAAAAAAAAAAAAAAATCCATTTCCTTGATTTCTCACCAATGTGCCCAGAACATTATTTTCAACTAAGAGTCTCAATGTCCCACCTGTTAAGAGTGTCTGTAACTTATTCAAGCTGGTTTATATTTTGAAATTATGGAGCCTTGACTAATAAACTGGGAGAGATTTGTAGGGAGCATCTCAAGCAACTAACAACAGTAACTATGAAGTCCATTGCAATGCTTGGCATCATGCCAGCATTTCAGGCTTCGAATTCCCTCCACCTGACTTTTTGAAGCAAATACTATTACTCCCCTATCCTACAAAAAGGGAAACTAGAACACAAATTGGGTAGGTCCCTCATCCTGAGTCAAAAGAATCTCCACTGTTCTTTAAGCTGCCCATCCTGGAGTTCAGAGACATGGGCTCCAGATCTCCTCTCCCTTTCTCCTTCTTTACTCTTAATTCCAGTCCCTCTCCCTCCCTTTCCTCCTTCCCCCTTCTCTGCCTCTCCTCACATCCAGTAAATCATTACACTCTATCTTGCTAGATCCGACAGATATTTTTTTTTTCATTTACTTTCTTTTTTTTTT
>NC_034596.1:31240513-31247159 GCF_900095145.1 Mus pahari
TGGATTCATTTCTGGATCTTCAATTCTATTCCATTGATCTACTTGTCCCGACAGATGTTTTAATCAGTCACAACCCTCTACATCTGTAGAACGTGTCATAGAAACTGTTTTTCTGAGATGCACAAGGACAATGTTACTTCCTATTTTATAAAGGACATTAGTCATTTGGGCACTATACCCAAACCCTTGACTGTGTTGAAGAAACTGCTCTGTGTGTCCTGATGAGAGTTGCTCACATGTTCCCTTCTCTCTGTGTAATGTACAACTTGACTACCAGACCTGGATTTAGCAGCCCAGTTGCTCCAGCCCTGAGATGCCAAGTCTGTATCTGTGAAGAAGCCAAGAGAGTTGGGATATATAGCTATGGTGGCTAGTAGCCGGGATCTACAGGGAGTGATTTCTACCTGTGTTAATATTAGAAACAGACTCCAGTTGTCTAAGGTCCACAGCTTTCATGCCTGCCCATTGTTCTCAGTTTTCTCCTGAGGTCTAGGGCCAATTAGACATTTGAGATTGAGTATCTGTCTTAGTTATTGAAGAAAGCCACAAATTCCACCATTAATGAGAGGTGGGTATTTGGCAAGCAAACAGAAACTGGCAGATAAAGGAAGCCCAGACTCAAGTATTTCCAGTGCACACGAGGTTTAATGTGTCCATTGAAAGCACATATTTTTGGAAACTATTCTGCCACCCTAGAATGATGAGAACATTGGAGGCAATGGGATTCTTTTCTCGAAGAATATAAAGGAAGGGAACAATCTTAAGTAACCAAACTATGGGCTTATGCCTTGGACTGAACCTAGGGACCTTCAGCATCTATGCAAATGTCTGTCCCTTTCAGAAGCAGTACTCAAGAGCTGAAAACCAGAAGCATGGCTTGATACTATAGATCACCAAGTCACCTCACTGGTTAAATTCACAGCTATGATGTGATTTGTGTGTGTGTCTAAAAGTGGAAAAAGTAAGTTTCATTCCTGTATCTGCAAGACTTACCAAAGAGCTTGGCTCTTATCCACTAAGTCCTTATGAAATCAATGGTCACATTAAAGACTGTATGTTAGACAGAAGTGAGGGGGGGGGGGAGTCAAGAACACTACAAGAAAATCTACAGAGTCAACTAACCTGGGCCCATGAGGGCTCACAGAGACTGAACCACCAACTAAAGAGCATACAGGGACGGACCTAGACCCTTACATTTTTGTAGCAGACATACAGCTTGGTCTTCGTATGGGTCCCCTAACAATTGGAGCAGAGGCTGTCTCTGATTGTTGCCTGCCTTTAGGTCCCCTTCCCTAACTGGACTGCCTGATGGCACTTCAGTGGGAAAGATTGTGCATAGTTCTGCTGAAACTAGATGTCTGAGAGCAGGGTGGTACCAAGGTGGGGGGGGGGGCTGGGCTTCACCTTCTCTGAGGAGAAGGGGAGGGGTAGTTTGGGAGGGGTTTGTAAGAGTCAGACTGGGAAGAGAGGAGGAAGGAGGGGCTGTGATCATGATGTAAACTGAATAAATAAATTATTAGGGAAAAACTCTATATGTTAGTTTCATTCTTCTAAATGTCAGCAAAGCAGCAATGGGGCAGCGATAGCCATACCCACTCTACGTGTTTGACTGCTGTGGAATGAAAATTTAGTAAGCCCTCTAATTCTAAAACAGATATCTCCATACAGAAAAAATGGAAGAGACTTGACACTTTTCCTGCAGAAAGACACCATGGTGCCATCATTCCTTCATTAGGAATTTCCCCTCCTTTTGGAATTATAAGCATCTAGTAAAGTATCTCAGAGTGCTATGTCACATCTTTGAGAAAATCTACAATGGGGCTGAAACATAATGGGTCGTCCTATGACCACAAGCCTAGCAAGGGCCAGGAAGCCCCACAGCGAGTGCTGATCTGGCCGGAAGTCCTTCCGAGGGCCTTTAGGTTCTGAGCAGAAGTGAGGTGAGATCAGATCAAAGGGAAAACCCACTTTCTTCTTATTTTAAACAAACAAACAAGAAAGAAAGAAACAGCAGCAACAGCAACAAAACCCCTACATCAATAGCTCCACTCCTTGTGCAGTTCTTAGTTCATGATCAACAATGCAGACTTTTCCAAACGTCTGTGGTCTGGGCAGGTAATCCCAGGACTCCTATTTTATGAGGAGAATTTCAGACTTTCAACTCCTATCAGATGTATCCCACAGCCCTTCACCAGGTCAAAATGCACATTCTGATGTCATCTCCTAATCTGAAGGTCTCGGTAGCTTATTCAGAGCTTTTTGGTGCCTTCCATGTTCCTAGTTTGGATTTAAGCCTAGATTCCCCATTTCCTAACTGTGTAACCATACAAATTACCTCTCTTCTTCTTCTAGTTTCTCATCTGTTAAGTGGGTATAAGAATATTTCAGTTTTAAACATTATCTTATCCAAATAGTATATAGCATCATACTTGCCTGGGTCTCTTGGTTTTTTTGGCTGGCCTAATAAAAAGCTTCCATCTTTGCTCTTGTATAGTCACAGTTTCGAGAATGTCCACACATGCAAGAAAGCCTGGTGACTCTCAGTCTTTGAACAGTGTGTGTATCAGACTCGTGCTTAGCTGAATCCCTCTACCCTTTTGCCCTTGGTCCACGCTCTTTCCAGAATAGTGAATCTGATGTTCCAGAGAGATAGGAAAGTGGCCAGGTTAGGTCTTTATCACAGTCTGCTCTCACATTAACAGATTGACCTCTGTTTCTCTTTGGTGTTTGCCCCACTGGTTCTGCACAAACATCTCCCTTTTAGGACACAGTGAACTATATCAGCAATTCTGTTCCATTCTTTACTGCATCTACTAAAAGGAACAGGGAAATTTTCAGAAAATGATCAGAAATTGAAGGCTGTCTGCCTTTTGGTTTAAGGTGGTGAGTCTCAACCTTTCTAATGTTGCAACCCTTTAATACAGTTTACTCATGTTGTGGTGACCCCCAATCATAAAATTATTTTCATTGCTACTTTATAGCTGTAATTTTGCTACTGTTACAAATAGTAATGTAATATCTGTGTTTTCCAATGCTCTTAGGCAATCCTTGAGAAAGTGTCATTTTATGTCCAAAGGAGTCATGACCCACAGGTTGACAATCATTGCTTTAAGCAGTTATCCCTACTTTTGTCCTAAATAAACTAATGTTTCTACTTCTAATATTTATCCACAGAAGTACATGTATAACTGTAAAAATATGTATATAAATGTTACATCAGAACACGGTTAATAGGAAATAGTTATTCAAATGTCTGTGAATGATGATAGCTTAAATTAAATACAGCCTATTTCTTTACCAAGTTAGTAATTAGCCAAGAAAATGGTGCATTTAGTGAACATATGTTCTAATGATAAGCCTAAATGCATTAGTAGCCAGCAATAGCAACTTCTCAAGGGAACCAACTTAAAATAGGAGAAAGGAGCTTTTCACCTCTCATAGAGCTCCATGACATCTAAATTTTTCCAAGTGTGTATTTCTGTCACAATAATTTCAAAAGCAAAGGTTAAGTCGTCATAACCTCCTGCCTTGTACTTTATATGGTCTCATTATCTTTGAATGCATAGTAAATGTGCACTGCTTTTGTAATTGATGTCAAAAATTCTCTTAGGGTCTCCAAATGCTGCTTTAACCAACGTTCCTGTTCCCACTCCCACTGGCATCCCCTCTGAGCAGAGGCCAGCTTTGGAAGCTCCTGGTAGCAGGGGGATTTTATCTTGTGAGATACATACCCAACAGTAGGAAGGCAAGTGATGGATAAGGAACTGAAGATGGGCTAATCCTCATCACATTAACTTACAGGACGGTTCTCTTTTATTCATTCAAAAAGAATTTTACTGGGACCCTACTCTAAGTGCTCTTCCTTGGAACTAGAAATAGAGTAACAACCCCAACCATCGACCAAAGCTTTGCTTTCTATAGTTTCAATTTCACATACTATCAACCGTAGTCCAAAAATATTAAATGGAAATTTTAATTTGTAAATTTAATAAATCCATATATACCCCCAAATTTATAAATTTTAAATTATACCATGTTCTGGGTGAGCATGGTGAAATAGCATGCCATCTGGCTCTGCCCTAGCTAGGATATGAATCATAATTGAGTATATCCATACTGAGATACCTACTGGTCTGCTGCAGAGCTGGGGATGAGAACAAGGGATTGGATTCAGAGGAGCAGAGGAAGAGGTGAAGATCTTGAGTTAGCTTACCTGTTTTTCCAGTCACAGTCATTCTTGAGGCAGGTGAAGAATATTCTAGCCATCTTGGTCTCCACCTTGCCACTTGTAGTGTAACTGTGTGCAGTGTTTAGAAAGGACTAAGTTGCAAGAGAATTGAGTCATTGTTTTCTTTTGGGAGACGAGTGATCAGGGCCCGGCTTCCATCCCTAGTCTTCTGAGAAGCAGCTATTGTTGGCCTGAACAATCCAAGAGTCAGCACACTTCTTCTTGGACCTCTCCTCTGCTACCTTTTGGTGTGGCTCCCCGAGTCTTGTGGCTCCCCAAGTCTAGTTGCTCTACTTTGAATGAGCTCTGGTCACTGTAGGTTGGGGACAGAAGATCTTGGGAGCCTGAATGTCTATCCAAGAAGCCTATGAGAGGTACCTGGTACTCCACAGTCCTTGGGTGGCTGGAATTTGGAATGGCTGGTGGTTGCATGATACCCAAATCACTGTTTAGAGCTTATGCTTAGCTCCCATAGCTTTAACTTTCCCCATTGGATTACTGATGCTGATTCTAGAAGTCGTCACTGGGAGCCCCTTCTATAAAGTCCCTAATGGCACAGCTTTCGTAGATTTACTCATAGACTGCCTGTTTCCACCCACTCAGTACTGGAGTTACACGTGTGTGCCACTACATGCTGCTTTTTTGGGTGCTGGCGATCCAACCTCAGATGCTTGGGTGGAAAGAACTTGACCATCTGGGCTATCTACCAGCTCCTAGACCCTAATCTTATTTCTTCCCTTTAGTCTAGCATATTGGTGATGAAGTCCACCATGTCTTTCATCAATTTATTGAGTTTTTCTTTCTAATTTCTGTTTGTTCTTTTGTTTTAGACTATCACTTTTTTTAAGTATCTTTCTCATCCATATTGTTGCCTTTCTTATTCAGATCGTCAATCCTCTTTGAGGTCCTTAATGTGAGTTAGGTCCTTAGTTTGAGTTTTAAACTAAACTTTCAAACTCTTTCTTCTACATTTAATGACTTCCGAATCTTTTGACTTAGTTATTGAGTACCTGTAGACATTTTAGGAGTCATGTTACTTTATTTGTTACCTGTGTTTCTAAGTTAGAATGTGTGCATCCTTTGCCATGCCTATCTCCTCTGATATTATTTGGTGATCTTCTTAGTCTTTATTTTTTTCACTTGAGGTCTTAATCCCCAGTATCACTCAAAGGAGAGAAGGCAACATCCCCGAAACTATCCTTTCCTGCTGGCTGCGTGCAGGCTGAAGACCAGTGCAGCCGAGGCTTCATGTCCAGTTTTAGGCAGGTCTACATTCCTTTTTTTTTTTTTTTCCATTCCAAGAGCCATAGATTGTTTCACTGTGATTTGTGGCTGATGAACCAGAAAGTTTCCTACTTGTTCCAAAAGCCACTAAATGTGACCCTGAGGATGCCAATTGTCCAAGCTGAGAGGTATCACCCCAGTGTATCAAATGGAGAAGCAACGAAAAGACCACTGAGATATGTGCCAGATCGGGGAGAATTTGGATATTACTGTAATCTGACTTCTGCTTTCTGTGCTTTCAGACCATGGCCACCAGTACACTATCAGCCCCCTGGAGAGACAGGCTAGGACTCCATGTTCTCAGTCCTGTTTAGCAGCAAATTATTCACATCAGGGAGGCCACTCTGGAAGATAAGCAGTCCATTAGCAATGAGCTGGGGGCTCTCCATGTCCACTGTAGTCCACATTCCTTACCACAGAGGACAGGACCATAGACCTCAGTACTCTTGACCATCTTCCTGCAGCTTAAGTGTCTCAGCTCATCTGTGTAGGACCCTTGCCCTCTCCAGAACTGTTGTCTTCTCCCAACATGTGAGTGAATGACCTCAGGCTACTTGAGGTATGACTGTTTCTGGATTTCAGGTCACCAGAGTAGCCCAGTCCTTCTCCAAACAATGGTCTCCTTCTCCAGATGGTATAAGACTACAACTGTCTGAAATATCAAGATGGAGAAAATAGATCTCTTTCCCAGTGTGGCCCTACCACACAGAAGGAGTCAGCCATGAAACCCTCCAGTTGGATTTAAAGCTCCAATGAACTGTGTGTGGGCTTGTCCTGTGGCTGTGACTATCAGAACATCCTCTTGGCTTGCTACCTCCATTGACTTTTCCACTGCCAGTAAACTGGTTATTAACTTCTATCCTCCTGATTCCTTTCAAGCCGAGTTCCCTCCTCTTTTCTAAAGCCTTAAAATGCAGGTGCTCTAAAAAGTCTTTAATTTCTTTCTTTATTTCATCCTTGACCAAGTTTTCATTGAGAAAGGTGTTGTTCAGTTTCTATATGAGTGTTGGCTTTCTATTGTTTATGCTGTTATTGAAGATCAGGCTTAGTCCGTGGTGATCTGATAGAATGCATGGGATAATTTCAATATTTTTGTATCTATGGAGGCCTGTTTTGTGACCAATTATATGGTCA
>NC_034596.1:31248277-31308783 GCF_900095145.1 Mus pahari
AATAAATAAATAAATAAATAAATAAAAAGGTTTCCTCTTGTAGCAAATAGATAAAACTTGTTATTTCATTTAATCCATCTGACACCTCATCCTTTAATGAGAATGGTTAGATCATTTATATTTAACATGACCATTATATGATTGATTTCAAAACTGTCATCTTACACTTAGTTATTTAACCAGCAATTCATTTAACTTGAAAAATACACAGAAGTAAGTATTTGCTATCTGTTATTTTTTCCAATTTTTCTGTATTTTTATTATTGCATATTTGTAATGGGCTTTATAAAGTCATTTTTATTCAACTGTATAATGTGTGCTTCACCCTTGTAACCCTCTTTGTTTCCCCTCCTCAGTAGTCCTTTTCTTCTTCCTAAATTCACTAGTCCTCCATTTCATGCCATGAATATATGTATGTGTGTGTGCATGTGTGTGTGCATGTGTGTGTGTGTGTGCGTGTGTGTGTGTACCTCATTTTTCTTTATCAGTGTACCTGTTGGATACCCTGGCTGATTCTATAACCTGGTCTACCATGAGGAGTGGGTGTCTCTGTTGTAAACTGCATTAGCCTCTTTGCTCACATTCCTGGAACTACGACTAGATCACATGGTTAATTGGTTTTAATTTTTGATAAAATGGTATACTTATTTTTATAGTGACTATGCTACTTTACATCCCACTAACAGTTGTTCAGGCTTCAGATGCATGGTCACACATATGCACATGTGCACGTACACACACACACACACACACACACTCCAGTATTTGTCACTGTTTGGTTTTTTACAGAATTTTCCAATTCTATCTTGTGTCCTTTGCTAACTGACTATAATTATTTCTTTGCATTTCTGTCAGTTAAGGATTTATAGTCAGAGTGTAGTTTCCTGGTGTTTACAATTGGTGTTTTCTTTAATTTTTCATATGACTGGGTGACTTCCTAAGAAGTACCTGCAATGAGATACTACTGTTGGGAAATGTTGACAGCTACTGTGTGTCTGAAAAAGCCTTTACTTTGTCTGCAGGATCAAATTTATTTTGCAAAATAGAAATTTAACTTATTGTGGTATTTTCTTTTGATACTTTAAAAATACGTCCCTGCCATCTTCTTTTTTGCATTAACTCCAGTAAGAAGTCTGTTGTCTTTCTTCTGTAAACTTTTAATCTGGATGCTTTTAATTTTTCTCTTCATCACTAGATTTAGACGTTTGAATTTTGAAGTTCTTTGATGCAAGTTTATTCTCATTTCTGACTGATAACTATGGAGTATCCTGCATCTATGGGTTTATTTGATTTTTACCAAAAATAGAAAATACATAGAATCATTTCCTTAAATACACTTTGTATTCTGTATACTTAGCTAATTTGGAGCTCCAAATCTGTTTTTCCATCCTGCCAGAATGTGTGCCACTGTTTATTGTTTAGTATCTCTTTGTTTTATTTGGATAATTTAGATAAGTATTTTCAAACTACCCTCTTCTTCTGTAGTAGTTAATCTGTTTTTAATCCCATCCAGGTCACTTATCTTGTACACTGACATTACCTCCTTTTAGCCACATTCGTGTCCTTTTTGGTCTGCGCATCTGTATCAAACCATGAGACTTTCCTCTAGTTCCTTACTCTCATACTAGACAGCCAAAGTGATGGTTTTAATGTCCCTCTTATCAATTCTGTCACCTGTAATTATAGGTTGCTTCCTATCCAGTTATAGTTTTTATTGTTCTCCCAAAACAGACGGTTTCTTTTTCTATATTATGTGTCTACTTTGGCTGAGGGGAAAGAAACAAAGAAAGAAAGAAAGAAAGAAAGAAAGAAAGAAAGAAAGAAAGAAAGAAAGAAAGAAAGAAAGAAAGAAAGAAAGAAAGAAAGAAAGAAAGAAAGAGGGAGGGAGGGAGGGAGGGAGGGAGGGAGGAAGGAAGGAAGACAGTTTCCCTGTGTAGTTTTGGCCAGCCAGATACCCACTATGAACACATAGAGATCCACCTGTGTCTGCCTCACAAATGTTGAGGTTAAAGGTATATGCCAGGGATGTGGTTGAAAAAGTTTAAAAACAGCCCTAATGACTTATGTTCCTTTATAATTCCCTGGCCTTGATAAGGGGCTACCATTTTCATAAATATAATCCATTAGGTGTCTGTAGGGAAAATGAAATTAGAGTCCCATATTAATTGAATTACTCAAAAGAGGAAATTACCCTTGGTGAGAGGATGTAGTCATGTGATCTTTTAAATTTTGGAGGTTAGTTGGTGTGGACAGGGAAGTCAGAGGAATCTGTTTACGAATGTCTCAAAAAAGACAAGGAAAATCACATGACCTTCTAAAGGATCCTAAAGCTCATATGGGACCACAGCCCCAACTAACACCTTGAGTCCTACCCTATAAGATGCTTAGAAAGAAAGATAACTCACCCTTGTTTGGACTTTGGCCTACAAAACTATGTAATGATAATGCCTATTCCCTTAAGCCACTATTATCATAGACAGTTTGGGCTTCTGTAACAAAGTAGCAGGGCCTGGGAGGGCTATACGCTACACAAACTGATCTTTCCCCTAGGATCAGAAGGTCTTCATGGATAAGATTTTGTGATGCTATCTTCTGACAATTTCCAATTGTATTTGCACATAGTGGAATGGGAATGACAGAGTTCTGGGGTCCCTTTTATACAAGTATCAATTATTTTCCCAATCCAATTACCTACCAAAGATTCCTATGACGCTTAATATTGTCAACTGGACAGGATCCAGAATCACCTAGGAGCCACCACATCTCTGTGAGTGTCCGGGTGGCTCTTTCTAGACTGGGCTAATTGAGGTGAGAAGACCCACCCAATATGCAGGTGGCACCATTCCATAAGCTGGCTGAGGTCCTATGCTGAATAACGAGAAGAAAGCAGCAGCTTTTGTTCCTCTGTAGATACAGTGTGACCAGCTGCCTCATGGTCCTGCCACTGTGACACCATGACTTCCTTGTCATTGTGGGTTATAGCTTCAAACTGTGAAAAAAACAAAAAACAAAACAACAAAAAAAAATTCCTTAGGTTGCTTTAATCAGGTATTTTTCATACCAATGATGAAGTATTACAGTTCTACTTCCAAACACCATGACACTAGGGTTATGATTTCAATATATAAGTTTTTTGTTGTTGGTTTGTATGTGCGTGTGTGTTTTGTTTTGTTTTGTTGTGATTTACTTCTTTTTTTTATTAGATATTTTCTTCATTTACACTTCAAATGCTATCCCGAAAGTCCCCTATAACTTCCCCCAACCCTGCTCCCCAACCCACCCACTCCTGCTTCCTGTCCCTGGCATTCCCCTGTACTGGGGCATATGATCTTCACAAGACCAAGGGCCTCTCCTACTAGGCCATCCTCTGATACATATGAAGCTAGAGACACAGCTCTGGGGGGTACTTTAAAGAAACAAAAACCACCCAATCCATACTAGCATAATTAAGCCACAACAGAATGCAAATTCTCCTAGTAATAGTTAATTATATGCCACATCTTGTCAACTGTCTTATTTACATTCCTGAAAGTACTATTTTGCCCTTAGCACAGTTGAGTTCTTTGTGACAGTTTAACCTTTTATTGGTTACTTGTAAGCTTTCTTAGGTAGAACCAGTGTAGTTTTTAGCCTATGATGATGTTTTACCCATGACTATTGAGACAAGTATCTCCTGAATATACTATACTGTTCTCCAAAAGTGACCAAGCTTTGCACTCTGGCTTTTAGGAAGGGGGATTTTTTTTTCAGGCCCTATATGAGCTGTATACATTGAGTCCTGTGGTTGTCTTGCTAGTACTTTGCCCAGCGTTTTTTTTTAATTCCCTCCACCATGTGTATTTGCTGGTGCTCAATTAAAGGCTCAACCAAGCTTTGTTGCAAGCAGAGTTCTCTCCTGTACAGCTCTTGCCTCCCTGATGCATGTCTTGAAAGTTCCAGCCTCTTCATTCTCTCAACTCTCTCGGCTTTGAG
Organism: Mus pahari; assembly: GCF_900095145.1. NCBI lineage: Eukaryota > Metazoa > Chordata > Mammalia > Rodentia > Muridae > Mus > Mus pahari. Next base: position 31,252,250 of record NC_034596.1, read on the forward strand.
TCCTCAATTCAGACAGGCAGCGGAGGCCTGCCTGAAAACTCTCTAGGCAGTAAGCCGGGGCAAGTGTACAGCTTACCTCATTCATTGCTATGCCCTTTATACTTGACCCTTGATATGAACCTGATATTCCTGTTCTTGACTCTCAGTTGTTCAAAGGAAGAGGATAAAGTAGGACTATGTTACTCCATCTTGCCAAAACTGACAGTATTTCTTTGCATTATATTTTAGTCATTGCTCTACGGATGCAGTATAAATCCTTAGCTTTCCAGTCTGCATACATTTAATATTGTGTCAGTCACACAAAATACAGAAACCCTGAAGCCATCTGTTATGAACATTACCACCCCATTATTTCCATCATTATGGATTGTGTACTCCATCTGCCTTTTTTATGTCATACAAGTATTACTATCAGTTCAGAGTCATTATTCACATAAAAGAGTTAAGAGGTAATATCAAAGAAAATAGCTTTTGTACTGGCTCTCTAGAATGTTATTTCTTCTTTTATGAGGATGTGACCATTGTCTAGTACCGCTTGTCACCAGCCTTTGGCATTCTGGCACTGAGGATTATTTTCAGTCTTTTTAACCTGAAACATCTTTATTTTTCTTCATCCTTAAAGGACATCTTCTCTTCATATAGAATCTGGGTTGATAGATTCCTTCATTGCTTTAAAGATTTTTTTTTTAAAAACTTCTTGAATTTTTTTTTTGAGACAGTCACATGTCCTTATCTAGCTAGGAATATGGCAGGCAAGGTTGGCCAGTTAGAGCCCATGTATCAAATCCCATCCAAGCCCTGTGCCATGCTACCAATCCACTGACTAGGGTCCTTTTACTCCACCTGGTTAGATATGGTGAGAGGCAGGCAGGAGCTCTTCAGTGCTATCTCTGACAGCACTGCTGTCATCCCTCTGCATTTGATAACAGCAAGTAGAGGCAGCAGACAAGTTGGAGGTAGCAGCAGGAGACCTATCTAGTGTTATAGGTCGAGTGCAGGTCTTGGCTGCTAGAACTTTTAGCCCTCCAAGCAAGACAGCTCTTGCTTAGCTCTGTATATAAGCATCTTTAGCTCTACAAATATAATAGCTCCTATGTGGATCTAGGTGGAGGATCCTCAGCCCTTGATAATAACTGGAAATGCAGCTTTGAGGCTTAGGCACCCAGACTTCCTCAGCCTTTGGCAGTGGCTGCTATTATAGTTTGCTGCAGTTGCCATCACAGTTAGCACCAATGCCATGCTTCTCGCTGCTGTCGAGGCTCCTGCTGTCCACTGCCCGGCTTGCAGCTCCACTTCTTCATCATCTACCCATGCAGCCTGACACCAGAGGGCCTTTGAAGCTTTGCCTACCGACCACCTCTATCAAGTATCAAGGCCACTAGCTATTTTCATAGCTCTGCCCCTGTTGACCTGCTGGTTGCCGTAGTCACAGTTTCCATGGCTCCACCCCTGAAACTGTTCAAGCAGCCTGTGGTTCCCATGATTCTCCTCCTTCACCTCCTTTGCTGCCATTAAAGCAGTTGGTTGGTTTCTCTCTGCCACTATCTTCCTGTCGACACCAACTCTGCAGCTGCCACTCGGCTGTCTCCGCTGGACCTGCTCTTTCTTCATGTTATCACCCCAGTCTGCTCTACTAAAAGTAGCCCAAGGAAGACCACTCAAGAGAAGGTCCCTAGGGACTGGTTTGGAAAGGAAAGGCATCCACAGAAGTGGGAAGGAAACAAGAGGGGGTTATGGGGAGTAGCTATGATTTTTTTTTTAAGTGAATTATATACATACATGAAAATACCCCTGCCAGTGCCTGGCAAACACAGAAGCAGATGCTCACAGTCAGCTATTGGATGGAACACAGGGTCCCCAATGGACAAGCTAGAGAAAGTACACAAGGAGCTGAAGGGGTCTGCAACCCTGTAGGTGGAACAACAATATGAACTAACCAGTACCCCCTGAGCTCGTGTCTCTAGCTGCATGTGTAGCAGAAGATGTCCTATTCAGCCATCATTGGGAAGAGAGGCCCCTTGGTCTTGCAAACTATTTATGCCCTAGTACAGGGGAATGCCAGGGCCATGAAGTGGGAGTGGGTGGGTAGGGGAGCAGGGGCAGGGGGAGGGTATAGGGAACTTTGGGGATAGCATTTGAAAAGTAAAGAAAATAGCTAATAAAAAAAGAGAAATGTTCAACATCCTTAGTCATCAGGGAAATGCAAATCAAAACAACTTGAGATTCTACCTCACACCAGTCAGAATGACCAAGATCCAAAACTCAGGTGACAGAAGATGCTGTCAAGAATGTGGAGAAAGAGGAACACTCCTCCATTGCTGGTAGGATTGCAAGCTGGTACAACCACTTTGGAAATCAATCTGGTCATTCCTCAGAAAATTGGACACAGTGCTACCTGAGGACCCAGCTATACTACTCCTGGGCATATACCCAGAAGATGCTCCAACATGTAAATTGATCCATTCTTATCTCCTTGTGCAAAGCTCAAGTCTAAGTGGATCAAGGACTTCCACATAAAACCAGATACACTGAATCTAATAGAAGAGAAAGTGGGGAAGAGCCTCGAACACATAGGCACAGGGGAAAATTTCCTGAACAGAATCCAATGGCCCAGGCTCTAAGATCAACTATAGACAAATAGGATCTCATAAAATTGAAAAGCTTCTGTAAGGCAAAGAACACTGTTATCAGGACTAAGTGGCCATTCATCACCATTCTTCAAATGTGAAATATATATTTTAAAAAAATAAACTCTAAAATATATCCCATTATCTTAGTCTGAGACTTCAGCCTTCATGAGTCTCTGCTAGCTGTATGCATGACAATAGCAACCACACTATCCAGATAACTCTTTCTCTAACTGCCATAACCAGGGTGATTATTATTACAGGTGCCACCTGTATAAGCAGAAGCCCATGGTATGAGTAGAACCCATATGACCTATGTGTGTTGCCATCTCTGATTTGTTCTTCAATGACCATTTGATCATTCATGTTCACTTCTACATGTGATTGGGTATGTACTTTTATATTAATTGGTTTTTTAGTTAGAAAAGTTAAATTACATTAAAATAACAAGCTAGAGACTAGAGAGAATAATTAATAATTAATAATAGCCTTCTATTAGAAGCAATAGCACTGTGTGCAGGCAGTGTACTTTATCTTGAGCTATACACTAAGATGTTGAATAAAAGCTTGCTATTAAGATATATATATATAAAAAGAAAATACCCCAGTAGAACCCATATATGTATATATAATTTAATCTACACTAATAAAAACACTTAAAATGAGCCATAACACTTATGTAGCCAAAGACCCCTCCCCGTACCTAGACCTATATAAGAACTCTAACATTTGTACCTATTGAGACCCTATAGCTATTGGGTCTAATTTCATAACACCAGGGGAGGCATCATGAGAGTGTCTCCCAGCTCCGTTCACCAGGTATGTATGTATGATGTATGTATGATGTGTGTATGCTTATATAGTCAAGGAAAGGTTTTTTTCACCAATCACAGCATAGTGCTTATCACAGATCTCAGACAAGGGAAGCACATCCCTGGTCACAATGAGTAGGGGGAAAGTTTAACGTATTATGGTGTAGGTGAGCAAAATAGCGAGTGATTCAATTTGTCTAAAGTATGGATGATATGTAAGAGGAGAGGGAAGGACTCTTTTTTTTTTTTTAATAAGGCAATTTGAAGTATGAATGCCAGATGGACATCTAATGCCAGGATAAAACCATTGGGTTTTATTTGACTAAGAGGTGACTGTAAATGTTTTCTGAGCAGTCAGGCGACAGAAGTAAATAATGTGATGTGACTACTATAACGGCCTTCCTTTAATATGCACCTTGCAAGTTTCCTGCAAAGGAGAATGTCAGCTGTCTGGTAGGGTGTGTGTTTGAACTGACTACAAGCAGCTTCTTTTTATATCTATGGGTTCTACATCCATAGACCCAACCAAGTATGGGTCAGAAATATTGATGGAAAGATTGTGTCTGCCTGAATACATACAGGACATTTAATGCGAACTATTTATGTAGTATTTGCATTTTTAGGTATTATAAGTCATTACAAAATGATTGTAAAGGTAGGCTATATGCAAACACTATAGCATTTCATGTAAGGGATCTGGACATCATGGATTTGTTGTATCTTTGGTGGACCCTAGGCACTGAGAAATGACTGTGGACACTTCAATTATTTCCTGACACTCACAATGTAGCCTGGGAAGACAGTCGGTAGTTATAAGTATTGCTGATGTCAGTAGCAAGAGGTTTTCATCTACCTCAGAACAGATGGGAAAGTATCACAGAAACAGGGAGAGAATGAGACCCACAGGTGGCAGCATCATTAAGCTTAGCCAAAATCTCACTAATGTCTCACAGTTCCAAGGAGAGTTTGGGGAAAAAACAAAAAACCTTTGTGCCATGTTCTTTGTAGTCAAAATGGAAAAAAGACCCACTATGCCATCCAAGCACCATGAAAACAAAGCCATTCTCCCACAGCATTGCATAAAGTAATTTTGCGTCAAGAGCCTCTGTTTCTTTAGATGTTGGGGCCCCTCTGGGATCTGCTCCTGGCTTTTACTCAACCAATCCGCTAAATTTTATAATTCCAGTTCAGGCTGATATACAACCATGCTTCAGGGTTGCCACCTTGGAAGAAGTTTGTCTACCAATATTTAAAACAAAGTATATAGAATATTACAGTGGACAGTAAACTCAGGAGAGGTGGAAACAAGAGTGCACACAAGCCCTGTCCCCAGTGCTCCCCAGGGGGAGACAAAAACAAGCACACTGAAACATCAGATAACTGTAAAAAGTAGCAATGAGAAAAGTATGGGTTTGATGGAAAGTTCCTGAAATGTTGAACAAAGGCGAGATGGCTATGAAATCCTGGAAACTGCGTCAATTGAGCCTGGAATGCCAATACTCAGGAGACTGAGGCAGAGCGATCCTGAGCTTTCCTGAGTTTCCTGAGGGAAACTGAGCTGTGCAGCAAACTCAAAACAAAACAGAAAATGCTAAAATTGACAAATTTTTCTTTCTTTTTTAACTTTTTTCGGTTTTTCAAGACAGGGTTTCTCTGTGTAGCCCTGGCTGTCCTGGAACTCACTCTGTAGACCAGGCTGGCCTCAAACTCAGAAATCTGCCTGCCTCTGCCTCTTGAGTGCTGGGATTAAAGGCATGTTCCACCACTGCCCAGCAAATTTTTTTTAATTGTTTTATTAGCTTAAATGGCTCATTTCAAGCTAAAACTCTTGAGAAATATCAAGATACTGGAAGAACTCTGAGGAGACGCCAGGCTTGCCAGCAGTGACCTCTAATCCCAACACTAAGGAGTCTGAGGCTAGAGGCTATTGAGTTCAAGGCCAGCGTGGCCTGTGTAGCAAGACCCTGTTTCAAGACAGAAACTAGAAATCATAAAGAGCTAAGGATCTGTGGGCAGGCAATGAATCTTAACAAATTTTAAAGAAAAAAGAGGAATATGTAGCTAACTTGTACCTAATTTCCAGTGCTGGCCTCCGAAGACCTGCCACGCTCCACCCTCAGACAAAACATTTATCTGTCTGAGGTCACAACCTGACCCAATTGGGAAACTCAATAACTTTAATTAACGATCCAGACCTAACCACAGTCATGTGAGAGCATTAGGTCTATTAAGATGTACGTAAAGGAGGTGTTACTATAGTGACTGCCCAGCCCATGCTCCCTTGGAGTGTATTCAGGAAGTTATTTCCAACATATAAGTAATTATTTAAATGAATTAAGAAATTTAACTGTTTACAGAAAGCAATATGAGAAATTAAGAGTCATAGGTTTTGAATAGTCTGCCTTAGCCATTCAATTTCCAAGAAAAAAAATCAATATAAGAAAATGAGGAGTTGGAGAGATGACTCAGTGGCTTAAAACACCTATTGCCCTCACACAGGACTAGGTTAGGGTGCTCAGCACCCCACATGGCCTTTCACAGTCTCCTATAACTACAATCCTAAGGGATCTTCTCAGAACCTCCTGTAAGTACCATTCTTATGCCCTCTTCTGGCCTGTCAATCTCCTGCACACGTGCGGTGCATATAAACTCACACAAGCACACAGATATAAATATATAAATTCAGGGCCAGAGCAGTGGCTCAGCAGTTAAAGGTGCCATCTACTCTTGTAAAGGACTCAGGTTTGATTCCCAACACCTATGCTGGCTGACTCACAATGGTCTGTAACTCCAGCTCCAGGGAATCCAGTGGATCTGGCCTCTGCAGACATTTGCACTCATGTGCACATACATAGGCAAACCCTTGTACACATGATTAAATAAAAACAAATGTCACAGTTATAATAAATCCTCTTAAGAGAACTTTGTTACCTTTCTGGGGAGGAATTTTGGATACAGTCTCATACTAAACTTAATTCCAAAAGTTTTTTCACTGAGAGGCCATCATCAACTCTCAAGCTCTCTATAAATATTTTTTTTCTTATAAATAGAAATTTCTTCCATCCCCAGACTGAAGGTACCAAATGCAGATGATTGCTTTATACCACAAGACTGGTTCACTCAACACCTACCATCTACTGCTGTAACCTAACTCCTCTGTCTCTCAGAGGAATAAGACTCAGAGATAAAGGAGATGATTCCATCAGCTGATGCTCTTCACACATAACTACAAAGTCTGCCCCTCCTACTTGATACCCATCTATTTTAAACTTATTAATCAGGCCTCCCATCAGCTGTACAGCAATGCAAGAGACAGATACAGACACACGGTATCAATCATTGTTGTCTGACCTGGATCAATACCTCACTAGAAATGAGCCCAATTCTCATTATTCAATACATATATAAAATTTGGAAAAGTCACTGTAACCAGACTGTCTCAGTTCTATAGGCTACAAAATAAAGGGATTTATCCTGATATTTCTGGCTCTTGGTATAGAAGATTCCCTCTGTTATGGATCCCTAGAGGAGGGCAAGGAGGGGCAGGGCAGGGACTCCTTGCTGAATTTTGATGTGAGTCTTCCAGGCACACTTGGCAGGATCTTGCTGCTGAGTGTATGAAGTTGAACACACCGACCTCAGAAGATTTCCCTTCCCTTTGGATGCTGTGGAGGGTTGGCTTTCTTAAGAGAATGGGACATATTTAGAGAAAACAAACCAAACTGAAGATCTCGATCATTTCCTGCCTTATATCAGTATTGAACATTTCTGAAAGGAAATTTCCAGGAAAATATGTAAGTCATAAATATGGCTCAGAGTTGCATCTTTTTTTAAAAAAAAAAAGTGCAAACTTCTAACTAGCAGAAAGAACAAACGCTGTGGGGAACCACACTAGATCTGCAGGTCCTACCTGGAAGCTCTCCTGTCTAGGTGCTGCCAGTATTGCTCTTCTACGTTGGTAGACTCATTGTTAGACTGGTTTTCAAGAAATTCACAGCCATCGTGAGTTGCCTGACTCCAAGAGTAGACCGGGTGTTTCATAGAAGACACGAGAGGCGGCAGCAGCTATTGCCAGGAACTTTGGCAGTTGACAGCTCCTGGCCTCATCTCTGTGCTTGTCTTTGCTCAGATCATCTGCCTCCACATACCCCTTCTCCTAGTGACAGGACACAGCCAAAAGTTCCTTCGTGTTAATTACCAGTAAGTTCAGTCATCTAGAGAAAGACTGGTGTGAGTTTTAGATCAAAGGCTAAATACCTTGACATGCAGATTGGATTTTCTATTAGCCTCTGGGATAATCAACCATGGTTAAAACCTGAATTACATTAGCACTAACATTGCAGCTCCTATATAATGCATGGATAAGCAAGAAGGAAGGGGGGTAGTTCCTAGAAATGGGAGTGAATATACACAAATAAAAATGGAATGGAATTGAATGGAGCCAACAACTGCTCTCACACTGGCCCTAGTACCTCCCTTCAGCTTTGGGAAGATATAGAGATGAGCTTTTCCCCATACAAGGTCCCAAGAGTCCAGAATGACTTTTGGTAGTGGAATTTAAAGACCACCATTGTTTCAGAATGTAGAAAAGAAAGTAACTGTAAGGACAGTAAAGACCCTCGTAACTGGATGAGGGGTGAGCTCAGATTTCCATCTCCATGCCAAGCCAGAGAAAGGCAGAGCAACCCTGAAGAGCCATGATCCTAGAGATGAGATGGGAGTGCCCTTGGAAACGTCCTGCCTGCCCCAGAAAGTGATGCTTCCCTGGGTGTGGCTTTTGGAAAACACCAGTGAACTGTTAAATGAACACTCGGAACAGAGACAGAGAACTGGGGCAGAGTCATGGGGGGTTTCCAGGGCTAATTTGACAAATTTGAAGGTAGGAAGATCAAAGAGAAAATTATCAGAGACCACGCTAAGCCTAATCCCTTCAACCAATCCCTTCATCCCCAACCTCTGAAACAGACAATATTAGCAGTAGCCCCATTCCTAGTAAAGTAGAGGTGACACGAGGTCTAAATCTGTTGCTGGTGAGGAAACTATGTTTGAGGAAGAATATTGAGAGGCTGTTTTCTATATAACTAGTTGGAGTTTTTTTTTTCTTTTTTCATTTGACCTATAGAGTACTTAGTAAAACTAGATTTAATTAAAACAATTTACATATGAAATCATTACCAGTCATAAATATGAATGTGTAAGAAACAAGCTACTGGCCAGATTTTATGTATACAACTGTTATGACAGAAAGGATTATTTTCAAAATTCAGTATCTGGATACAGTGAGAATTACTAATCCAAGTTTATGTTCTGAGAAAATGGCATTGGGCATAATAACAGCAGGATCTTTTCCTTTGTAATAAGGACCAAAGAAAAAAAGGAAAAAAAGGTCACTCTTAAGCTGCCCCATGGCATCCCTTCCAGCTTCCCACCTTAGCCCTGGTGTCTAGGATGGGCTTCTCTACCCCTGCCCAAATAAGTCATCTTTGCATACCTGAGCCACCTTCACCTTCTCTCTTGGTGTATAGAAAGACTCAAACTTTTTTTTTTTTTTTTTTAACTGTTTGTGTGTGCTAAGCACTAAACTTTATACCACAATACACAAGTAAGAACATATAAGTACTTCCTTAAAATCAGAGTTGGGGTCTATAATAAACACACACACTTGGTTGATGATACCAAAGCCATATAATTTGCTTGCTTCAGATACTTGCTTAGTAGCAAAATCCTCAGCCATTGCCTTGCAAAGCAAAGGTACTGCTCCGCCATTCACACCATACCCACATGCCTGCTGACAAAATGGTCATGGACTGACCCTCCAGAACAGTCAACCTCTTACGAACTCTTCCTTCCATACATTGTCTTGATCATGGTGTCTCTTCAGAACACTAGAAAAGCAGCTAGGACAGGCTGTTCATCAGCTGGAAGATATTGTCTTGGACAAATAATTGTTTCTAACTCAGGACATGAAGCTTCTAGAGCAGGGGATCCCAATCAGTAGAGTGCTGGAAGGGAGATGATAATAACAGAAATAACGTATCATAACATATATACATAGCAAGAGAAGTTCATTATATAGACTATATATAAAACATCTGTTATATATAACAGAAATCACATATCATAATGAACTTCTCTATATATTTTGAAAAGTTTGTTACATATATCATATATAATATATATTATATATGTTACATATGTGCATAACATAGACAACATATATGTTATACATATAACATAAATCATATATTGTAACAAACATATTAATCAATATATATTTATATATATATCATAATAAATTTATATATATCAACAATATACATATATAGTCTGTCTGTTCTTCACCCGTAAACTAGAATAGCAGAATGAAACCTGAGAATTGAAAAAAATAAGACATATTTATTTGGGAACACTTTTTATATGAAGCTGAAATCTCAAAAGAAGGAGAGAAAGAGAAAAAAAGAATCAGGTTTAAAATTAATGTTTACCTAATTTGAATCATAAAAAATATGAGAACCATAAATGGGCTGGCTACCCATCCTTGTCAATTAAACGGGCAGAAATAATTAAAGGACCATAGAGTAGACTAAATGAGTTGGGGGAAAGAAACATATAAACATGCATTTGAGAGTGTGAAAACACAAAGAGCACTAGCACAAAAGGGGGAGGTGGGTAGCTTGCTCTAGGAAGCCAGAGATGAATCATGACCCGAGACTGCAACGTAAGCACAGGAAAGGGGAAGCAATGACAAATGGTTCGGATCTTATTTCTGAGAAATGAAATGTTGAGAAGCAGCAGAAAAGAACTAAGTGGTATGCTCAAAGCACCTGATAAGAAAAGGAACCTTGTAGAAAGAGAAACTGAAAGAGAAGAACAGCATTACCCAGCACGGGAAACATTTCATTCATCAGCCCATAACTGTCAAGTCTGAATACTTTCTCAGAAAGTCCTAAGGGGGTGGACAGATGAGTCAGCTGATAAAGTGCTGACCTTGCAAGTATCACACACACACACACACACAGAGAGAGAGAGAGAGAGAGAGAGAGAGAGAGAGAGAGAGAGAGAGAGAGCACTCAACATCAACACAAGCAATGTCTTGCAGTGCAGAGAAGCAACACCATGCTATGAAAGAGTGGAAAAGAAGCTCCGCCTGCACAAGGACTCCAGACAACTACAGAGTGCAGATGAATTAGGCCTGACCTGACAGTCAAAATAGAGGAGAGAGACTTTCCAGTCACCCTCTCTCCTCCTCTGAACACGTCGAGTGGCCACTGGAACTGATTGCTGTTTATCCACTTACGTCTAACATGATGCGCTTGGATTTGCATCTAAAAGACCAGCAAGCACTGGAGTGGTACTTGGCACAGGAAGATGAGTACACTGAGTATATAGACGTGGGGACTAGGCCTGGCTGAGAGAAGATAAAGTACATGCGTCACTTGCCTCTCCTGTGACCTCGCATCCTACAGTAGGCACCACATAGCTCCCTTCCTTTATCCAGAGCACTAATAGCTATTCTCAAATGGTTCAGGAAAGAGTGGTTAGTGAAGGGGTGTTTGTAAATGTGTGAGCAGGGTTAAGGAAACCAACACAGATCCTTCACCGTGATCAGGCACCACAGGACCAGAAGTGACAGCAAAATAGTTTCTAGGGAGAACATGAATACATCCAAGTGTGACTCTCTTCCGTGTAGTACCAGCATCTCGGTTCCTGTGCCACTGAAAACTGTTCTGGGGTCAAGATCGGATGTGTCTTGTTCTCACCCTCTACTAATTATTAAACATGGCTACACACTTTAACTTGTATATTTGGATTCTGACTTTTGGCAAGATAGCTTGTGCTGTATGAGAAGTACCTCCTTCTGTTTCATATTATAAGTGGATTCCAGCCCCTTATACATACTAGCTATTGCAAGCGCTTCATCCCATTTCTCTTAATGAAGATCATTGATATCTCTGTTTTCATTTGTACTTCTTGCCCTCAAAGCCTGTTGAAAAAAAAAAAGATGCCACTCTGAACTTTCTTCTGGAGACGATGATTGCATTAATGACTTGTTCCAGTCACCCCATTTATCCTGTATTGTCTCTTTCTGTATGCCTTTATCTTTCTTAAGCTGTATTTTGCTAAGTACATTTAAAAAGTAGCTATGTTGTCTTTCAAAGTACTCAAATTTTTCCAATTTATTCTAGGATATCTTATGTGGTTAATGTGGACTAGGCCCTTAGCTTGTCTTATTTGCTTATGAAGATAGGGTACCAGTCTTCAGTTGCATAGTACTCCATCTTTAGATGTACTTACTCTAAAAACCAGCTGCCAGCATCCACCATTTGGACAGAGGCAGCAGCCACTGCTTGCAGGGTTAACCGTAAGATGGTGGTGGTGCCAGATGAGATAGTCACAATGATGAAAAAGTGGGAACTGCCTGTACCTCCTCTTCCCCACTTATCTGAAATCTGAACCTGGCATCAGCCGAAACACTGAATCCCACAAAGAGAGCTAGGGGAGACATAAAACAGTCCAAGATGAAAGGGCTTCATCCCCTAAAAGGCACATGCCACAAGTGTATTTTAAAAAGAGAAGGGTCTTGTGCACAGTGTTAGTATAACGATGCCAAGAGCAAAATGACTTAAATGGGCCTGCTCCACCTCCCTTCCATGGGCTGGGACAAAACCAGGAAACAAGAAAGCTGTGGTCATTGCGTAGTCAACTGGGTAAGGTTTCAGAAGAAATTATGAAGCAGGGAGACATTGAGAATATGAGGACAGTGCTTTTTAGGGAGGAATAAAAAGAAGCAGCCTGAGAGGACAGCAGGCCTGTGTCAAGAGCATCTCGGGGAGCCAGTTAACAAACGTCTCCTAGTTCCTGCTCTAGACCCAGTCTCATTGTAAGAGCTTTCAGATATGGACTAAAGGAAGGGGCCTCCCAGACCAGAGTCAGCTACTTTTCACCTGCCAGTGCTTACACTGAGCAGAGAGGGATGCTGGGAAAACTCTCACAGCAGAGACATGAATATCATTGCAGTGTATGATAACAGACTTTTCCTGGCCCTTCAGCATGGCCCAAACTTCAATATGTTCCTCTGGCCATTTTCCTCCTCTCTACATGACAGGATTTCAGATCTTCTTGCCCTGGATGACTGTTCTTCTTCCTCTGTCTGCAGGTGACATTGATCTGAATTTTATTTTGTTTTATTTATTTATTTATTTATTTATTTATTTATTTATTTATTTATTTATTTTATTGCATCTCCTAGCCATGGCTCCAAATTTGGCCTTGCCTTCATCGACCCACACTCTCTGTTCTTCCCTGGCATTTATAACACAAGTGCCCATCCTCCTTGCCTAGGCCCACTGAAGTCTATAGAGTCCAGATTCTGTTGTTTGTTGTTGTTATTGTTCTGTTTTCATTGGGGGGTGGCATTGAGACAAGGTCTTGTGTAGCCCTGGTTGGCTTTGAGCTTCTTGTGATGTTTTGCATGAGAATGTCCTCTGTAGGCTCATATGTTTAAATAGTTGGTCCCCAGTTGGTGGAACTGTTTGGGAGGGGCTGGGAGGTATGACATTGTTGGAATAGATAGGTCACTAATGGGTGCACAAACCCTTTGAAATGGTGAGCACCCACCAAATAAACTGTTTCTTTGCCATGGTCAAGGTATCTTATCCCAGCTATAGAAAAGTAAGATAGGTTTTGATCATGCTAGCCTTGTCTCCAATCTCTAGAGTTCTGGGATTATAGTTGTATACCACCATACCTAGTCCTCAAGACAGACTTTTTAAATGATTTTTCTGAATTTTTATAACATGCTAAACTTCTTACATTAAAATAATGATCAAAGTATGATGGTGCAGAGTCCTAGAATCTCAGTATTCAGGGGAGCAAGGCTGGAAGATGAGACCGTCCTGGGCTATATAGTGAGTTCCGGGCCAACCTGGGTTACCTACCAAGGCCTTGTCTCAATGATAGTAATAGTAATAGAAGTAGTAATAACAATGACAAAAGAAAGGAGGAAGGAGTCAGAGAGATAAAGAGAATGAAAAGAAAAAGCACAAGAGGAAAAGGAAATCATTTTGAACTCACTTCTCTCCCTAGAGATTCCCTTTTACCTCTGGACTCATGGGTAGGACTGACTGCATCTGCTTAGAACAGCTCCTGACCTCCCAACTTTCTTGTTGGCTGTTGTTGTTGTTGTCATTGTTGTTGCTGCTGCTGCTGCTGTTGTTTTGAAGATATATTCTTCTCTCATGCAATTCATTCCAACACAAATTCTCTCTCCTCCCACCCCAGCTCCACCACCCTCAGCAATCCATTTCCCCTCAACTTCCTCTTCAAAAAGGAGTAGGTTTCCAAGAGGCAACAGCCAAATAGGACAAAACAAGCTATAATAAGACAAATTGAAAATCATATCAAGGCTGAACAAGGCAACCCAATAGGAGGGGAAAAAAATCCCAAGAGCAGGCAGAAGAGTCAGAGATAAACCTGTTCCCACTACTAGGACCCCTGCAAAAACACCAAGCTAACAGCCACAACATAAATGCAGAGGACCTGGTATAGACCCATGCAGGCCCTGTGACTGCTGCATCAGTCTCTGAGCTCATGTGAGCCCTGATTAGTTGATTCAGTGGGCTATGCTCTCCTGGTGTCCTCCAGCCCTTCTGACTCTTATAATGTTTCTGCAGGATTCCCCAATCTCCAAAGAGAAGAACCTGATGGAGTCCTCCAATTTAGACTTTCTCCACATATTGTCTGGCTGTGGGACTCTGCACATCTGTTGCCAGAGGAAGCCTTTCTGATGACAACCAGACAAAGCACTTATCTATGAGTATAGTAGCATATCATTAGGAATCATTTCATTGATTTTTTTTTTCTCTTGTCATGTTTGGCTCTACCCTAGGTCTCTAGGCCATCCTGTCCCTGGTCTTTGGCTATCCAGGCAGTGTAGGGTATGGGTTGCTTCTCGTGGCGTGGGCATCAAATTAAGCCAAACGTTAGTTAGCCATTCCCACAAGTTCTGAGCCACCATTGCCCCGGCACAGCTTGCAGTCAGGATAGATTGTACAGCAATGGTTTTGTGGCTGAGTTGGTGTTCAGGTTTCTCTTTCCAGAGCCTGCAGAGTACCTTCTCATGCCAAAAAGACTAGAATGTAGGAGTAAAGGCTCCAAGCCTGCACCAGCATGACCTCCCTACACAAGGAGCCATGTGTAAGTTGTCCTCGTTTATGGAGCCTCTGCTCTGAGTTTTCAGAAAGTACTCTTCTGCCCTAGCATCAATCTGTGTTGTTTGGGATCTCAACTGAATCTCCTTGGCCAACAGTTTATCCAAATGTAATCCAGTCCGACCATGGGAAGCCTCACCTGGCTACAAAAGATGGCCAGTTCAGACTCCATGTCCTCCATTACTGGGAGTCCTCACTGGGCTCACTCTCATAGAGTCCAGGAAATTTTCCCTACACTGGGGTTTCACACTGCCCCCCCAAATGCTCCCCAAATCCACATGTCTGTTCCTATACTCTCTCCCTCTACCACCCTTACTCCAAGTCCCACACATAACCCCCCTGCTCCCATCCCACCCGTCCCTAGTCTACCCACTAAGTCTATTCTATTTCCCCTTCCCATGGAGATCCATGCTACACACACACACACACACACACACACACACACAACACACACTCACTCACACACACACACTCACTCACTCACTCACACACACACTCACTCATACACACCTACTCACTCACACACATACACACTCACACACACTCACACACTCACACTCACACACACACACACACACACACACACACTCTATTTCCCCTTCCCATGGAGATCCATGTTCCACACACACACACACACACANCACACACACACACACACACACACACACACACACACACACACACACACACACTTTAGCCCTTCTCTTTACCTAACTTCTCTGAGTCTGTGGATTATCATTTACTTAACAGCTAATATCCACTTAAAGTGAATACATACCACATTTGGCTTTCTAAGTCTGGGTTACCTAGCTCAGGATGTTTTTTTTTTTCTAGTCTCTTTGTGGTAGGATGAAGCATATTTTGAGTATACACCCAAGAGAGAGTGGTATAGCCAGATCTTGAAGTAGATCAGTTTCTGATTTTCTGAGAAACTGCCATATTGATTTCTATAGTATTGTACAGGTTTGTACTCCCACTAGTGACAGAGGAGTATTCCCCTTGCTCCACATCTTTGCCATCACGAGCTGTCTCTTGTGTTTTGATCTGAGCCATTCTATCAGATGTAAACTGGAATCTCAAAGTAATTTTGATTTGCATTTCAGAAGTGGAAACTTAAGGGTTCTTTGGAAAGTCAGTTGAATGGTGTTTTCTGGGGCAAATGTGAGGGAATGTTTAACTAGTGTGGACACAGGTGAAAGACTAAGGCAGACACGTGAAGGAACGTTTCACTGAAGCTGACAACAGGAGAGAGGATGCTCTGCTAAAGCAAGTATGTGAAAGGACACGTGATGAAGGGTTCTTTGCTAAGGACACTGTGCTACAGCTTCTTACTACTTGCAGGGACTCGGGCTGCTTGGCAGAGTGATGTCAGGTGAGACATATGTATGTACTGAGACAAGACCTGTGGAGGGACATGTGATGTTTGCTATAAAAGGACTGTCAGACAGTGACGGAGGCTGAGTGAGGCTTGCTTATACAGCTAGCTGTGCAATGCTTGTAGGTCTCTCTTCTTTGCTGATCCTGAGAAAGGCTCAGTCAAGAACTTCTCCGGGCATTCCTGCTGGTCCCTCCTGCTGACTTGTGCCGAGACTGAGGCCTGGCTATCTCCGTTAGATAGTGCCACCACTGCTAATTTGTGTTCACTATCCCGACTCTAACGAAATGGACTGCTGGTGTGTTTGTGACGTGACTGCAAGTGAATCAAGCTGCTGCGGTTGACCTGTGAACTGAACTGCCCATTTCCAGACAACACAGATGGCAATTGCTCCGAAGAACCTTTCTAAACAGGTCCTCTGTATCCTTTCTTTTCTACTATCTCTGGTGGGTGGGCTAAAAAGGAGGTTACAGAAAATGTGGTACATTTACACAATGGGGTACTACTACTGCTCAGCTATTAAAAATGATGAATTCATGAAATTCTTAGGCAAATGGATAGAGCTAGAAAATATCATCCTGAGTAAGGCAAAAGAAAACACATGGTACACACTCACTGATAAGTGGCTGTTAGCCCAAAAGCTCCAAATAACCAGTATACAATTCACAGACAACATGAAGCTCAATAAAAAGGAAGAAAGAATGTGGGTGCTTCGGTCCTTCTCAGAAGAACAAAATACTCACAGGAGCAAATACGGAGATAAAATGTAGAGAAGAGACTGAAGGAAAAGCCACCCAGAGACTGTCCACCTGGGGATTCATCCCATATACAGTTACCAAACCCAGACACTATTGTGGATGCCAAGAAGTGCATGCTGAAATGAGCCTGATATAGCAGTCTCATGAGAGGACCTGCCAGAGCCAAATACAGAGGCAAATGTTAGCAGCCAACCACTGGACTGAGTGTGGGGTTCCTAATAGAGGAGTTCGAGAAGGGACTGAAGGAGCTGAAGGGGTTTGCAATCCCACAGGAAAATCAACAATATTAACCAACCAGATGCCTACACACACACACACACACACACACACACACACACACACACACCCCGAATTCCCAGGAACTAAGCCATCAACAAAGGAGTACACATGGCTCCAGCTGCATATGTAGCAGAGAATGGCTTTGTAATGCATCAATGGAAGGAGAGGTCCTTGGTCCTATGAAGGCTCCATAGATACCCCAGTGTAAGGGAATGGAGGGCGGGGAGGTAGGAGTGGGTGGGTGGGTGGAGGAGCACCCTCATAGAAGCAGGGGGAGGGAGGATGTGATAGGGTGTTTCTGGGAGGGAGGGTAACCAGGAAAGGGGATAACATTTGAAATGTAAATAAAGAAAATATCCAATAAAAAAGGCATTTAATAATAATCATTAAGAGTAAGATTTTGAAAAACTTAAAGTTGCACATTTCCCTGATGGCTAAGGATGTTGAATATTTCTTTAAGTGTTTCTCACCCATTTGTGATTCCTCTATTGAGAATTCTCCTTAGATATATACTCCATTTTTAATTGAATTATTTTTTAACTGTCTAGTTTCTTGAGTTCTTTATATATTTATATATACTCCATTTTTAATTGAATTATTTTTTAACTGTCTAGTTTCTTGAGTTCTTTATATATTTTAGACACTAGTCCTCTATAAGATATGTAGTTAATAAAAATACTTTCCCATTCCATAGGCTACCAGCTTATCCAATGGACAGTGTCTTTTGCCTTTCAGAAGTTTTTCAGTTTGAAGAGGTCCCATTTATTAATTGTTGGTCTTTGTGTCTGTACTACATGTGTTCTGTTCAGAAAGTTGAATCCTTTACCAGTACATTCAAGACTGCTCCCCTAGTTTCTCTTCTATCAGGTTCAATGTGTCTAGTTATATGTTTTGTGTCTAGTTATATGTTGAGGTCTTTGATCCACTTGGAATTGAGTTCATGCAGGGTGATAAGTAAGGATCTATTCGCGTTCTTATAGACGCAGACATCCAGTTGGACCAGTATCATTTGTTGAAGACGCTTTATTTTTACCAGTATGTATTTCTGAGTTCTCTTTCAAAATCAGGTGTCCATAGGTTTGTGAGTTTATGTCTGGGTCTTCAATTTCACTCAATTCATCAATCAATGTGTGTCTGTTTTTATGCCAAGACCATGGGGTTTTTAATTACTGTAGCTCTATAGGACAACTTGAGAGTGGGGATGGTGGTTCCTCGGGCAGGTTTTGTTGCTGGTCAAGATTTTTTTTTTTTTTTAGCTTTCCTAGGCTTTTTGTTTTCTCATAGAAGTTGAGAATTGTCCTTTCAAGGTCTGTAAAGAATTGTGTTGAAATTTTGATAGGGATTACATTGAATCTGTAGATTGCTTCTTATAGGATGGACATTTTTTATATTAATCCTACTGATTCAAGAGCGTGGGAAGTCTTTTCATGTTCTAATCTTCCTTCAATTTCTTTCTTTATTTTTTTTATTTATTTTTGGTTTTTTGGTTTTTTCGAGACAGGGTTTCTTTGCGTAGCCCTGGCTGTTCTGGAACTCACTCTGTAGACCAGGCTGGCCTCAAACTCAGAAATTCACCTGCCTCTGCCTCCCTAGTGCTGGGATTAAAGGCGTGTGCCACCATGCCCGGATACTTTCTTAAAAGACTTGAAGTTTTAGCATACAAGTCTTTTATTTGCTTGGTTAGAGTTGTCACAAGGTGTTTTATATTATTTGAGGCTATTGTGAAGGGTGTTGCTTCCCTGATTTTTCCCCAGTCAGTTTGTCATTTGTATACAGGAGGGCTGACTCTTTCGTTTTGTTAATCTTGTATCCAGACACTTTCCTGAAGGAGGTTCATAGTAGAATTTCTAGGATCAGTCATATCAGCTACAAATAGCAATACTTTGACTTCTTACCTTCCAAACTATATCCCCTTGATCTCCTTCAGTTGACCTATTGCTCTAACTAAAACTTCAAGTACTATGTTAAAGAGATATGGAAAGAGTTGGTAGCCTTGTCTCTGATTTTAGTGGGATTGCTTTGAGTTTCTCTCCATTTAATTTGATGGTGGCTATAGGCTTGCTGTAAGTTGCCTTTAATATGTTTAGGTATGTCCCTTGTGTCTCTGATCTCTTCAATACTCTTATGATTAAGGAGTGTTGGATTGTGTCAAAGGCTTCTTTTTTTCATGAGATGACCATGTTTTCTTTTCTTTAGTTTATTTATGTGGTAGAATACATTTTTGTATGTTGAACCACCCCTGTATCTCTTGGGTGAAGCCTATTTGATCATGGTAGATAATCTTTTAAATGTGTTCTTAGATTCTGTTTGCAAGTATTTTATTATTTTTTGCATCTATGTTTATAAAGGAAATTGATCCATAATTCTCTTTCTTTGTTGAGTCTTTATGTACTTTTGGTATCATGGTGGCTGTGTCTTCATAAAATGAATTAAGCAATGTCCTTTTTGTTTCTACTAGTGGAATAATTTGGAGAGTATTGGTATTAGCTCTTCTTTGAAAGTCTGATAGAATTCTATGATAAGACAATCTTGCCCTGGGATTTTTCTAGTTGGAAGACTTTTTAATGATTTCTTTTATTTCATTAGGGGTTATAGGTTTATTTAAATTGATTTAACTTTGGCAAGTGGTATCTATTAAAACAACCATATGGGTTTTTTTGTGTGTTTTTTTTTTTTTTTTAGATTTTTCAGTTTTGCGGAGTAAATTTTTTAATGTGTACCTTAAGAAATTGGGTCAATTCTCATTACTCAGGCAAGTTGCTGAAGGAAAGAAGACATTTGGAGCACTCATTCATTCTATAGGATCTAGGGCTTTCCAGCAACCTCATCTGAAGCTGGAGATCTGGCATGAATACAGAGAAAACAGATGAGAGGTGAGAAGGAAGAGGAGACCCCTGCCCGTGGGGAGCTGTTCTGTGCTTTTCTGGCAGATAGTCAATAATTTCAGCATAAATGACAAAACTGACACTGCTGATATGGAGACTACATTCTCCTTTCTGAGAGATTACAAACAAGAGTCTTAAAAAAGCAGATGAGCCATGTTTGACACCCAAATGTGTGTGATCTTGAATTTATCACTCTGCCCCTTTGTGGCCCTGAACAATGGTCCCCCTTAGACATCTACTTCACTTACTACAGGAAACTCTTCAAGGGAAACAAGTTAGTCATCACATGTTTTCTTACATGGTTTCAACTTGACTCTAGCTTTCAATCTGGTTGTAAATTGCATCCTTTAAGACACTCAAATGCCACAAAAACACATACCTCAGTCAAGATCTCTGCTTCATCTGAATAGGAAGGAGTCTTTGAAACTCTTCCAGCATGGTGCATAACTGAGACAGAAGCTAGAGGATCAGAAGTTCAGGGTCATCCTCGGCTATAGATTCACCATGTGACCTTTAATAGACATAGACCTCTAGTACCAAACTTACACTGTCTCTGAAATCATTTGTATGTCTAAGGTAGTTTTCTTGATGGTGTTACAAGACATGATTTTCCACCTTTCTCTGTCTGCTCAAACTCATTTTTTCCTGTTATGGTTCAATATTTTCATACATTTTTTTCTAAGTATTTTAAGAAGGGAAGCAAGTAGCTCTGCGATACTGAGACCTAACAATTTAATTTAAAGGACTACATTTCTTTGTACTAACAGACTATTGTTCTTTTACTCCATCCCCCCACCTCCCTCACTCCAGTTTCCCTGTAGTATCTCTTATTAGAAATTTTACCTCCTGTGTGTTCCTGGGAATTTATGTTTTGGGGACTAAATCTGACAACACAGAGGACCCAGCATAGAACTCCCAAATACCTTTTGGTCTAGTTCCTAAAACATTCATGCATATGTCATTAATAATTTTATTCTTATTAATATTTTTTCTTTCTCTGAGTCCTGTTGCTATGCCTGAGGCATAGAATTGATAGCACTCTTTATTTCTGCAGGTCTCCTCAACAGTCAAACCATCACTGACTTATTATTTATTCAGCATTTGCTCTGTGCTGAGTGCTACAGTCAGTGCTAAGGCTGTGGCGGAGAGGCTGTGCCACAGCGGGGATCATCCAGAAAGAAATGAAAGTCCATCATCTGTTGAATAGTCGGCCATAGTGGTGGTGTGAATAAAAGATACTAGAAGTTACTTTAACATCTAAAGGTGGCTTAAACTTGAGCTGATAGTCCCGAGGCTGCTTCCCTGAAAAAGTATTGAATTGAATCCAATGGAAGAGCAGAATGTAACTAAGTAAAGGTGAAGATAGGAGCATGTAGAGAAGAATCATTTGTGTCAGCGGCCTGAGTCAGATAGGAACATAGCTTATTCCAGGAACTGAAAGAAAAACAAAGTGCCTTGTGTGCTCTGTAGCCTTAGTAAAGGTGAACCTGAGTTTGCTTCTGACCATTAGAACAAGGGATCATCAAGACAGCCCAGCAGGTAAAGGTCCTTGCTGCCATGCCTGATGACCTGAGTTCAGTCCTCAGACCCCACAGGGTGGAAGGAGACATCCACTCTCTCAACTTGTTGTCTGGCCTCCAAGTACATGAGCGTATGTGCACACAAAGATAACTAAATAGTTGTGAAAAATATATGACAATGTACATGTTTATTTCCTTATATTACATTCATGGTAATGCATTTTGATAGAAATAGCCTTGGCTGGCTTTGAGGAAACAAGAAGTGTATTGGACAATCCATGTGACAGGAAGTAGAGTGGTGCTGATGTGGATATGNTTTGTCCTTCATAGTAGAGGCTCCATCCATATATTGGAAATGTTGAAGCCGTCAACCTTTAAGACATGCAGTCTAGTGGGAGTTCACTGTAGGCCCCTCCTTTAAGTATGGCTTCCTTTCTAATCAGTTTAAACCATTTCTTTGTGGGGGAAAAAAAGAAGCTGCAGATTCTATACAGNTTTAATGGTCCCAGCACACAGCTTTAAAGCCATTCTTGAAACTTGAATGTTGTTGGCACAGGGCTCTTGTTGTCNGATACTAGCTTATCTTCTGAGAGAAAACAGAAAGCAATATGATCATAGCATAAAATATTGAAGAGATGGTTAACAAACTTGTTGGTTCAGTAGGAAATTGGCCAACACTTGTGTTGAGAAGATAGGGCTCAATTGTTCCTTAGAACAAAACCTCCTGTCCAGTTGCTTTGCAACTGTGTGACACGTGGAAGTGGAGTCTCTGGGATCCACCAGTGTTTCTCTGGTTTGTGCAGAAGCAGGTTTCTTTGATTCTAGAAGACCAGTGGGGCTAAGCTTGACAGAAGTTCCTCGAAGTACAGAAAACCTAGTTCTCAGATTTGACTTAACAAACCTATCTTTTTAGGACATCTCACGTGGTACATCTTAATCTGTACCTGCCAAGCAAATCTGTGATGGACAGCCTGGTTGTAGAGGAAACCTGCTGTGCAGATACCAGGATCTCACTGTCAAATCTGATTTCTTTTCATACTAAGATATTTTCTGTCAGAGAGACTAAATCGGTTGGCTGCCTGTTTAGAGATTCTCAATCCGGATCAACCTTGAGGGGCCTGGTGGAATCATTTCTGAACCTGGCATGCTGAGGATTGGATCTAATGTCACGAGGTGCATTATTATTGAACCCTCTTCATGTAAGAAAAAATATGGTGGGATTTTTGTTGTTGTTGTTTTTTTATCTTCATTTTCCAAATATATTATTTATTGGGTTTTTTCCTCCTCTTTCTTTTCCTCCTCTTCTTCCACCTCTTCCGCCTCCTTCTCCCCTCCTTCTCTTCCTCTTTTTTCATTTCTTCTTCTTTCTTTCTTTCTTTCTTTCTTTCTTTCTTTCTTTCTTTCTTTCTTTCTTTCTTTCTTTCTTTCTTTCTTTCTTCATTTACTTATTTATTTGGCAGTGCTGCATGTATCCCAGGCAAATCTGGAGAACTCCATAAGTAGCCAAAGACAGCTGTAGTGGATTGAATAGGAATGGCCCTCATAGACTCATGTGTTTGAATGCTTGGCCCATAGGGAAAAGCACTATTAGGAGGTTTGGCCTTATGAAAGGAGGCATGGCCTTGTTGGAAGAAGTTTGTCACTTTGGGGGTAGGCTTTGAGGTTTTAGAAGCTCAAGCAAAGCCTAGTGGCTCGGTCTTTTCCTGCTGTTTGTGGATCGAGATATAGAACTTTCAGCTACCTTTTAGCGCCATGTTGGCCTGCGTGCCACCATACTTCCCACCGCGACAATAAGGGCCTAAGCCTCTGAAATGTAAGTCAGCCCCAATTAAATGTTTTCCTTTATAAAAGTTGTCATGGTGATGGTGTCTCTTCATAACAGTGGAGACAGTGGTTTTGAACTCCTGATCCTCCTACAGCTTCCTCCCAAGTCCTGGGATTACGGACAAGCACCACTATGCATCTGTGTAGTGCTGGGCTCATACTCAGGGTTTTATGCATGTTAGGCAAGCACCCTACCAACTAATGTACATCCTAACCCTATTTATAACATAGAAAACACCAATAATAAATACCCGATTTAAATGAATATTTAGTATTTGTTTTCTAAAAAACAAATTATACATCTCTGTGTATAATTCCCCCAATCAATGGACAATAGCAAAGGAAGAAAGTTGCATATGATAGATTTCTCCAGAAGTCATTCATCTGAAGAAGCCCCCTGGCCTATCCCCCAAAGCTTGGTTTGTATAGACTTATCCCAGCATATCCTATGATTTCAGAAACATGGGGAGGAATTATTGTCAGCACCAGGCAGAAGGGAGCTGGAGAAACTGAGTTACAAATGCTACCAAAGAAACAAATGACCATGACATTTCAGAAGTGAGACTGAAGAACGGAGTGCAGATTTATTCCTGAATATTAATATAGACACTTCGAAGTTTGGGTACCCATTTAGACATCAGGCGGAGAATGACAAAACAAACCCAGAAAACCATCTCAAACTCTCTAAGGCAAGAGGTGTTCTCACAACCATCTAGTAGGAACCTCAAGCTCACACTGCACAAACTGAACTTCTGACTAGCCTCTCTAATTATATTGTCCGTAACTCTCTTAAGGGAGCCACGCAATATTTAAAGCCAGAGCCTGAGAATCATTGCCTCCTCGCAGATATCCCTTCACAAATCTCCCATTCCTCCACCACGCACATCTCCGTTCTCAACGTGTCCTGTTTCCTCTGCTTTCAAATACCTCGGATCCCCTTTCATTCTTCCCAATCACACTCCCTTGGTCCAAGCCACATCATTCCCTACACGGACCTCAATGAACACTGAACTCTTGCTCATTTTGTTTTTGTTTTCTCTTAGGATTTTTAAAAAGCTTTTTATTGATTCTTTGTGTGTTTCCCTTCATCCACCCCAGTCCCTCTCATGTCCCATCCCCATATATCCACCCTCCACTCAACCTCCCCCTCCAAAAACCATAAAACATACAAACAAATAAAAAAAAACAAAAAAAAAGCATAGAAAAACATCTCACTGTGGAAGCTGTAGTATGCCACAGTGTGTCCCTCCGTACAGCCCTCTGTCCACACATCTTCACTTGCAAATGTTCATTCCAATGAGTCATTGGGTTGGTTTGAGGTTTCTGGCTTCTGTGATGCCATCAATACTGGATTCTCACCAGGACTCCTCCTAGTAATCCTGTTGTTGCCCCGTGTCATAGAAATTCTGCAGCTTTGGATCAGCAGGACTGGCCAATTCAGAGCTCTGGATCTGGGTGTGGGTGGTAGCTGCGCAGGTGATCTAGCAAGGGGCAGAGCCAGCTCACCCCTTCTCATGACCCCAGGGCCTGCTCTCCAGACTGCTGCCGAAGGTGGCGAAGCAGGGAGGGGAAGCAACTCTTACATCCACACCATCTTATAGCAGAGTTGTGGTGAGGCCAGCTCACCATCACTATCACCCTCAGGGCTGGCTCACTCTAGAACCCTAGTCCAGGCGAGGTGCAGGGTCTGCTCTCCTCGCGCTGCCACAGAGAGGTGAAGCCAGCTCTCCGGAGGGCCACAGCCAGTGAGGGGTGGGGCCAGTTCTGCACAGCCCCCGGACAGTCACAGGGTCCCCAGCGGCTGCCCTGACCAAGGACACCCCCATGGTCTCTAGAAGTAATATGAGCCACAGACATCGACACTGACCTTTGCCACTACATAGCCATGAACCAAGACAAGGCCCTTATTGGCAGCTCAGGCTGGGACCTCACCATGGCCCCAAATGGCAGGGCTAGCCACTCACTACAGGCTACTCCTCTCTACCCTTGAGTCTCCAGTTCCATATCTTTTCATAAGACTCAAGCTCCTCCCCTATTCTTTCGTTCCCATCTGACCACCACATACTTGCACATTGTGTTGGCTCCTACTGCAGGATTGCCACATGGTGGAACAGCCAGCCCCTAGGTGACATCCACCGTCTTATATCCCACCAGTGCCAGATGCAAGAGGGCAGGTCTGTGACACTCTGAAGGTCTCTGTCTTCCTCCTCCTTTGCTGCTACACTATTTGGTGGTAGAGGGTGTGTCTATGATCCACCTGTGCTGTGGGACAGAAGGCGGGTCTGTGAGCATCTTTCCAGGCCTGCACCGAATGACTTGGAGGAATGTAGGTCTCTGTCTTACTCCTTTTGACACTGCACACTGTCTGGATTTGATTTGATTTGAATTGATTTGATTTGATTTGATTTGATTTGATTTTTACATGTCCTAGGCCACAGCTTTGGCCACCAAGCCAGGCATCAGGCTAGGATGAACAAAGGACTTCCATCTCCTCTGCCCCGACTGATGTAAGAACACCAATAGCAAGGTGTCTCTTTGCCCACTGCTAGGGGAGTCCATGCTTGTTTCTTAATGCCCACATTTTACTCTGTACATACCTCATTGGTGCACAGTTGAGAGGCAACTTTTAGGACTCGTGTAGTGGTTTGCCTGAGAAATGACCCCAAAGACTTAGATAAATGTTTCCAGTTGGCAGCACTGTTTAGAGACGATGTAGAAGCTTTGGGAGTGGCACTATGAAGATCTATGGCCTCGCTGGA
Organism: Mus pahari; assembly: GCF_900095145.1. Taxonomy (NCBI): domain Eukaryota; kingdom Metazoa; phylum Chordata; class Mammalia; order Rodentia; family Muridae; genus Mus; species Mus pahari. Next base: position 31,278,299 of record NC_034596.1, read on the forward strand.
GTGAGTGTGCCTTTCTTAGAGAAGCTGTGTCTGAGGCAGACTTTGAGGTCTCAGAAGCTTAAGCTATGCCTAGTGTGGCATTCACTTCTGCTGCCTGAAGATCCAGATGTAGAACTCTCAGCTCCTTCTCCAGCACCATGACTGTCTACATGCTGCTACCATGTGTCTCACCATGATGATAATGAACTAAATCTCTGAACCGTTAACTAGCCTCAGTTAAAAGTTTTACTTTAGAAGAGTTGCCATGGCCACGGTTAGCAATACAACCCTAACTAACACAGAAGTCGGTACCCTGGACTGTGGTCTTGTTGTGATAGGCCTGACCATGCTTTTGTTTTAAGGATTGTGGATTTGGTGACTTAGGATTAGAAACGCAGTTGAGTGCTTTAAGTGGGACTAAATGGACCATCCTTGTAGGAGCATGGAAGACAATGAATGGTGCAAAGGGTGATGTGAACTGTGGGTGCCCGGCTCAAGATGTTTCAGAGGAGAATGTTAGAATGTGGCCCAGAGACTGTTCTTGTGATATATTGGGGAGAATGTGGCTGGTTTTTGTTGTTTTGTTTTGTTTTGTTTTTGCCCTTGTCCAAAAATTCTGCCTTACCCTAAATTGAAGAGTTTTGGCTTAGTTGGATTGGGTCTACAGATTGAGTTCCAGGACAGTCAAGCTTAGGCATTGAAACCATCAAAACCAGAAAGCTGGTGAAAATGAAATTGAATGAGAGGGTGATATTCCAGCTCCAACAAGCAGCAAAGTGTGGTAGCTTCTGCCACGTGGTTCTGGCTTCAGAGTCAAGGATAGGAAAAAAAGGGGTTTATAAAATCTTTCACCATTCCTAAAGCAAGCCACCAAGCAGGGATGACAGGGTTGGCCTTGCATGGAGGCCCAGAAGGGCCACTGTGTGAAGCTGTAAGGTGAAGCCTGGATCACCTAGGAGACGCCAAGTTGTTGATGATGTCAAAGCCGTGGAATATCTGCCAGGGAGAGGTGCTAACAGGAAGTGGAACCAGACCCTGAGAACCAAGTGTGTTGCAGTCAACAAAGCTGAAGGGAGTTGGAGACTTGAAGAGCATTTTGACATCAGACAAGGAGATGCAGAATTCGGAGTTTTCCCAACTAGTTTTGTGTCTTGTTTTGGTCCAGTATTTTCTTACTATGCTCCCTTTCGGAATGGTATTATATATATCCTATGCCATTGCTTGTTGGAATTATGTGATCTGCCTTTTTCATTTTGATTCTACAGAGGATTACAGTTAAGGGACTGCATGAGTCTCAGAAGAGACTTTGAACTTTGGACTTTTAAACAAAGTTCAAGACTTATAGACTATGAGAATTTTTTAAGATGGACTAAATTCACTTTGTATTTTCATACAGCTACAAGCCTATGGAGATCAGGGAATGAAGTGTAGTGATTTGAATAAAAACAGGCCCATAAGGAGTGGCACTCTTAGGAGGTGTGGCCTTGATAGAGTGGGTGTGGCTTTGTTGAGGAGGTGTGTCACTGGGGGCAGACTTTGAGGTCTAGAATCTCAAGCAAGGCCTAGTGTCCCACTGTCATATCTTGCTGCCTGCTGATCAAGATGAAGAACTCTTAGCTACCTCTTCAATACCGTGTCTGTCTGCATGTTATCATGCCTGCATGTCACCATGCTTGTGGACATGAGGATAATAGACTGTACTGGCTGATTTTGTGTGTAAACTTGACACAGGGTAGAGTTATCACAGAGAAAGGAACTTCAGTTGGGGAAATGCCTCCATGAGATCCAGCTGTGGGGCATTTTCTCAATTAGTGATCAAGTTGGGAGGGGCCCTTGTGGGTGGGACCATCTCTAGGCTGGTAGTCTTGGGTTATAAGAAAGCAGGCTGAGCAAGCCAGGGGAGGCAAGCCAGTAAGGAACGTTCTTCCATGGCCTCTGCATCAGCTCCTGCTTCCTGACCTGCTTGAGTTCCAGTCCTGATTTCCTTTAGTGATGAACAATGGTTTGGAGGTGTAAGATGAATAAACCCTTTCCTCCCCAACTTGCTTCTTGGTCATGATGTTTGTGCAGGAATAGGAACTCTGACTAAGACAAATGGACTAAACTGAACTGTAAGGCAGCCCTAACTGTTTTCCTTTATAAGAGTTGCTATGGTCATGGTGTCTCTTCACAGCAATAGAAACCCTAGATAATGGCCTAATCGGCCATCACTGGGAAGAGAGGCCCCTTGGTCTTGCAAACTTTATATGACCCAGCACAAAGGANNGCCTGGGCCAAGTAGTGGGAGTGGGTGGATAGGGGAGCAGGGGTGGGGGGGGTATAGAGAACTTTCGGGATAGCATTTGAAATGTAAATAAAGAAAATAATAATTAAAAAAAATTAAAAAAAAAAAAAGAATTGTGGAAGAAAAAAAAAAGAAACCCTAGCTAAAACAAATATTTTGCTAAATTGGTTGCATTGATTGTTTACATGTCTGCTACTAAAATACTGTATGAAATTTAAGTGCATAATTAATGCTTTCATGTGGTGGCCATAAAAATCTATTGAACAGAAAGAAGCTCTCTCATTAGCTACCTAGTTAATTCAGGTAGAGTGGCTCAGATGTATAATTCTCAGTCCAAAAAACTGAGGCAGAGGTAAGTATTTCTCTATGAGTTCAAAACCAGTCTAGTTTACAAAGCAAGTTCCAGAACATCCAGGGCTGTTACATAGAGAAGCCCTGTCTTTAAGCCTCCCCTGTCAAATAAATAAATGAATGGAGAGAGAGAGAGAGAACTCTAAAGTAGGTGGGCATTTGAAAGCCCAGAAGCAACCAGAGGTGGCGAATTAGGGTGAAGTGAAGGAGTGAGAGATTAACCTGGGACTAAATCTCTTTTGCTGAGCCTAGGAGAAAAAGAAAGTGTGCGGGGTCTTTGGGATTCAGCAGTTCCACTGCAGTGACATCTGTGGAAGGTAGCTTCTATGAAGGCTTCCATCAGCCCCTGTCTGCAATGCCTCGGCCTCTGTGGCAGAAGGAAGGGAGAGATGGAAAATCACCCTCTAGCTGGTAATGTTCCTCCCACACATCATCATGGGCCACATTTCTTGGCTAAAGCCGCTCACAAGGATCATAACTAGGTTGAGCAGAGTGTGACCGTAGGAGAGGGACTGTGTATCTAAGTGTGCAAAGGAATAAAAAAGGGATGTCAGGTCTGAGTAAACAGTCCCAGGTGCCACGGGGCCATCTTTATTGATTCAGTAAACATTTACCAACCCTCTAATATGTATCTGGTACTGCACTTTCCTCTGGGAGCAGATCTGTATGTAGGGTATGCCTCTGCTCTCATAGATATTTGATAGCCTTAGTTTTTCTTAAACTATAGGCTGCTACATCATCTTCCAAAAGAAGGGGATGGATGGTCTGAGGTAAGGATTTGAGGAGAAGGGTTTTGGTTTTTTTGTTTGTTTGTTTTAATAATTGCTGAGCAAAATGTGGAAAGAAGTTGGGGTGAGGGGTAGGGCAGATACCAGATTTCCAGATGATATAATGTGTCTGCTTTGGATGGCTAGCTCAAGCCTATGTGATGTTCTCTATTAATATATAACAGCCTGCCTACTTTAAAATGCTCTACAGTAAAGTCTAAAGATCAGAGGGCTTTGAGAAAAACCAGAAAGAGGCGATCTCTATAATATAAAAGATTGAGTCCAAGGTAGGTGGTGTTATGTGTTGAATATAAATGTGCCCATAGGCTTATGTGTTAAAGGTATCATCCACAGCTGCTGGGACCATGTTGGGAGGTCCTGGAAACTATGAAATGGGGCTTATGTAGAGGAGACAAGTCACTACCAGTGGTTTTTAAAAATCACTATCTTGTATCTTGTGCCCAGTCCATCCCTCCTGCCTCTCTCTGCTTCCTATCTTCCATATGGGATAAGCTTTGTTTTACCTTGCCCTTCAACCATGATGAAGGCCAAGAAACACGGAGTGAAGCAAGTGACTACGAACTGAAAACTCTCAAACAATGAGCCAAGTTGGTGCTCTCATCAGGTGGTTTCTTTGAGGCATTTGCTCCATGATATAGCTGTAGCAATGAATTACTAGTATGCGTACATTATATATTCATTGCTGTTGTTATCATAAACTTTAGGGAGTCCCACATTGGGTGCCATATATTACTAGGGAATCTGGGGCTCCCTTTTGTAGATCCTTAGTCTCATTTATAAAACCCAGAATCAAAAGTAAAGTTTGAAAACAACATAACTGAGTTTGAGGGGGGAGGGAACACCACCACCAACAGGACAGGAAAGCTGAAAATCTCAGCAGTTGGAGGCCAGAGACGAAAAAAAGAAAAAGAAATTCCTGCCTTATGTAAGCATCCTAATAGTGAAAGTGTAGGGGTAGCTTCACAGAAAGAGCGAGAAGGACCATGGTATCACAGAGAGCATGCCCATGTTTTGGAAAAAGAAGAAAAAAAGGTTCAGCTTTTCTGACTAACTCATAAAAATCAGACTTTGCAGAGCTGCTTGAGGTGACTGCCAGCCCCTGCACACAGGGCAGCATTTCTAGGGAAGATACATACAGTATCTTCTTAGCCTGGATTTAGGTGGATCAGCCTTTCTGGGGTAGGGTGGGATGGTCTCTTGGCCAGGAGATTGGCAGGTCCTGTTAGACTAATTCTTATGAAAAGAGACTGTCATGGGTAAAATTTTGGGTTTTGGAGCAGTTCAGAATGTCATGTCTCCATCCAGGTCCAGAGGTAGACTCCATTCTTTTGACCAGGAGGAAATAGTTTCAATGAAGCCCTAATATCCATACTCAGTGGTCTCCAAGGCTGCTGAACACTGTGACTTCTACTGCCAAGTCAGCTCACAATCGATTGGAATTAGTTTAGGAAAGGAATTTGGAAAAGTTTAAAGTCTGACCATGCAATGAACGCTTAAGCACCACTCTGTCCAGAGCTAAAGAGACCTGAATACTGAGGGTCTTAGAAAGAGACAAAAGTAAAGACTTACAAAGCTTCACATGAAAATAAGTAATCTATTAGGATTTGAATTAGAGGCACTCATGGTATATGGTGCCAAGGAGTTCCTCTACATTTTGTCCATACTGTAATCAGACTTATATAGAGCTAAGCTTAAGCATGATGCAATAATTAATGTAATGGTGGAAATTACATGGTAATCCAGTATTCACATTCTTCGTGTTGTTGCAACTAGACACTTTTTAGCAACATCTACACTGAGAATAAGCAGCTTAATGCAGAACAGAAATATTTAAAAACATGTACTCTTTCAAGAAAGGAACCAGTTCAAAGCTCTGAACAGGAAGATGTGGTTGTTAAAGGAACTGTGAAATTATAAAGAAGCCAAACATCTGCAATGGGGCGTTAGGACTATGTCTTGAGGACATCTCAGGAATGGGGAATCATCTCAACCTGAGCTCCAGGGTATAGAAATGTAAAATCATTTTTAAAAATCCCACTTGAGAGGGGAGCACCACTGGGGACCCTACTTACTTCTCACCTAGGAAGTCATTTTCCCTGGATTCCCTACACCTTGCATAGTTAGCCAGGTGTTTGGAGGCTGCTGCTACCGTGGTCAAAGGACACCATCTGCAGTAGAGCATGGGGCAGACCTTGGTGGTGTCTGCTTGATGCTGGTTTTATAGGTGTGCAGAATGCAACAATCGCAGGGTCCAGAGGCTTCCACCAAGGCAAGCCTGAGAAGTCAGTCAATCCCCTTTGGTTGGGATCCCACAGGGAGTCCTGTGAGGAAGACATGTGAAACTGTAAGGGTAAAACTGGAGACATAATAGAGAGATGCTAGGTACATGGGACATTTCCATGAAAAGTTGCAGGCACAGAGCACAGCCAGCCCAAGAAAGAAACCTGTGGGCCACAATAAGAATGGCTGTCCAAGCTCAATTAGTAAAAACAAGACAACAACAAAAAAAAACAAAAAAAACATTATATAGATGGTCGTGTCGTGTCACTACTATCCTTGATATTTGCTATTGTAAGTTATTTTATTTTTAATATTATATTCATGGATAAATCGTTTTATGAAATTATGAGGAACAATGAGTTATTTTGCATATATATATCACGTGAAATTTCTTGTAAATCAGGATAAAGAATGTCATACTATTAATATTTAAATATAATTGCTTTGATTAACTGTGCTTACATAAGTTAATTAAAGCATATGGTTGGAATGGCTGTTTTTTTTTTAGAAAGGTTTAAATTGTGTTAGATAAATTGTGGCATATATAGTTATGACATGTTTGACACTGTTTCCTCTTAGGTCACTGACAAACATAAAGAGTGATTTCAGGACTCTTACCTGTTCACTTACAAGGAAACAAAACAAAATGTGTCTTCAGAGACTTTCAAGGCAAGATTAGGTATGAAACCCAAGTGAGAATTACATCTGATAACAGAGGTAGGCTAAGATAGGTACCTAACAATCAACTGAACAAACAAACAAATTGTAATCAATCTATACAATCTGTTCTATATAGTCTGTAGGCCTTCAGTCTTATAGGAAGAACCAAGGAATATCTGACACATGGCCTATACTTTTGGTTACCTTGGGTACAGATGTGGTCAAAACTTAGCCTTCATTAGACTTACAATAAAGATATAGTCTACATTTAATGTACATGTCAAACTGTATAAATAGGTATGTTTATAAACATGGACTGATAAAAGCTAAGGTTTTTAATCTTGTGCTATTTAGTAAAATTTATTCCACACTCCGAAAATTGCTCTCCAAGCCTCAGAGTTTCCATCCTGTCTGCACGCAGCCCCAATGGTCAGACATGAAGGATTTGACTGGTGTCCTGCTGTGTTTCCGATTTGCTTCGTTTCCATCCCTCAGCCTTGTGTTCCCATTTCTCCTTTGCAGAGCGCGAATGCTTACTCTGTGCCGCTGTATCCTGAAAGCTAAAATTTTGTTCTGAACTCTGCAGAGAGCTTGGACTTGAAGTTTTGAGATATTAAGGATTCTTGAAGATGGACTAAATGCATTTTATACATCAGATGGTGATGAGTCTTCGACCAGAAGTAGAACATTATGGTTTGAACAGGAAGTGCCCTCACTGGCTCTTGTGTTGAGAGATTGTCAGCTGATGGTAATTTTTGGTGAGATGAGAGAAATGTTATGATTTGGACGCTTGCTAGAAGAAGGTAACCAGGACATGTTCTTGGGACTATACCTTGTCTCCATCCCCTCCCTCTCCTCACCACCCCCATTTTTGACTTCCATGAAGTGAGAACCTTTCCTCTATCACTCATTCTGCCATGATTCCCTTCCCTACTCCAAGTCCAAAAGACACGACACTGAGTGATATGGATCAAACTCTGAAACTATGAGCCAAATAGATGTTTCCTCTTTTAAAACCATTTCTCTAAGGTATTTCCCCATTGCCAAATATCTAACACATGTGGTAAGAATCAATAGCAAGTCAGATGGGGCAAATTGGGGTCTGTGGCAAAGGCCCTGAGAACCAGAGCCAAAATACAGAGAGGGGAATGAGTGAGACCAAGCAAGGATTTAGTGATCAAAGCCCAGACCACTGAAGTTTATGGTTTCACTGGTGGGAAATCTTTTATCTGGGAAAGTAGAGACCATAGAAACTGATTAAATGAACATTATCCAGGCCTTAATCGTTCCTCAGAAGTTGGTCCTGCAGCGAGGGGTTATATTTACATGCAATTTTATGTTAATCTTACAAGCAAGCTGAGCTTGCTTGGGATCATGAAGTACCTCTGATTCTGTCTCCCTCCACTGCAGACCCCAACTACTTTATGGCTGCTATGTAAAAGAGTTCAAGCGAATAGAAGGTCGGCCTGAGAAACCCTTAGTGCTTCAGTGTACAGCGTGGTGTCTGTGAGAGGTACTGGCACATTCCTTTTGGGTTGACCGAATTAGGAGTAGTTTCTTGTATCCTGATCTCTATTTAATAGCAGGAATAGTCACTCTTTCGGTATTGGGATATTATAAATATTCAAGAATATCTTATAAGTTCGGGGCAAAATGGTTTTCATTGCCTAATCATGCAAACTAAGCTGGAAACAATGAGACATAAAAATGAATTCATAAAATCCCAGGACAAGAGAAGAGGAGACAGAATTCAGAATCATTTCAAAACGGAAGGTGTTCTTAGTTAAGTTTTAGACATAGAATTTATGATTCACAAATTTTAGTGTAGAATCTAGTGAATCTAATTCCATTAACCTCGGCCTGTGCAGCGGTTAATCTGCTTTTTTTTCACCATGTTTTTACCTTTTCTAGATTCTCATATAGTATGCATAGAACATGTAATCTGTCAGGTTCAGTTTCTTCAAGAATATCCTTGACATGTCAAATATAAGGTAGGGAACATTAATCCTAAGTAAAAACTCCCAAAGAAAACCATAGTCTATGCGCAAGTTATATTTTTTCTAATATCCCTTAAAATAATTATTAAAATTAAGAATATCTCTCTAGATACCACTAATAGGCATCTGCTAGAGCATAAGTGATGAACATATCTCACTAAGGAAAGTATTAAATTAAAAAGACCTTGGCATCCTCTAATAATCCTAACAAGTTTATTTTCTCAGCCATTGATTTGGACTTTAGAATCTTAGACAAGTAACTATCGGCAAAATTTATAAGTAACGATGACAACTGAACCCCATATAATATTGTAATGTGTTACATAACTCATTGTTCCTCATAATTTTATAAAATCATGATTTATCCATGAATATATTAAAAATAAAATAACTTACAATATCAAATATCAAGGATAGTAGTGACATGACCACCTATATAATTTTTTTTTAATTGAACTTGGACAGCCATTCTTATTGTGGCCCATAAGGTGACTGACTGACTGACTGACCTGTAGATGATAGTGATCCAGAGCTCTGAAAGAGTAGACAGGACCTACGTGAATCCGGTTATTTATTATTTGTGATGTGGTAATCCATGAGAAACAGTTTGTTAGATCTTTGACGCACTACTAAAGGTGCTAACTACGTTCTTCTTTCAAGTTATCTTTCAGTAGATATTATTTGTGAATGAAATCTTGGTTTTATATCTGGTGAATCATTTCATATCGCAGTTCTAAATCCCAATTCATTCAAAACCAGCCTGGTTTAAAGATAATAGTTGTGCGAGAACATGACAAATTCTACCTTTGGCAATGCAGTTTTCTATTGGTAACATGATTTGTGTGTTAAGTCAGCTTTCATCCCTTCGACACAATACCTGATAAAATCAACTCTGAAGGAGGAAAAATGTTGATTCTGGCTCAGTTTCAGTTCACAGTTGCTCGGCCCTGTTGCTTTGTGCTTGTGGCATGACACATCTCATCTGAAGAGAAAGAGAAGGGAATGAGATGTGTTGCAATTATTGAACTACCTCTACTCGGACCCCCAACTCTTAAAAGCTTATCTGCTTCCTTCTTGTCAGTTGCGGGGGAGGGGCTTTTAAGAACTCTAAGAACTTCAATAGGTACCTTTTCCTCTAAAGATTGCCATGGGATTAAGCCAGTAATATTCCTGCAGACCCTATTCTTGAACTTATCTAGCAATGTCAGTATGCTCACAATGTTAGCATTTTTTACATTTTGGGCTTTTTCATTTTTATACATGGAAAAAAACCTCAAAGATTGCAAGATCAAATTTTGTTTTTAGAAAACGCTACTGTGAACAAAGACTACTTTGTAATTAGAATCTTAAATTTTTTTTTTCTGCATAAAACAGCCTAAAATAGTGATCAATTGTAGATGAATGGAGGCTGTAGCTGAGCTCTCAGATCCTTTGAAAGCTGTTTGACTTGTCCTGGAGAAAAATCTCAACAGTCTTTTGTGTCTTAAGGGGAAGGTTAAATTCAACCCTCTCAGACAGTGAAGGGACAGGACCAAACTGAATCTAACACTGTTGAGAAGTAAAAGGCAAAAAGAACGTACTAACTTGATGTAGCCTGTGCCAGTTTAGTTATACCAATTTTCCCCTGCTACTTGTATTCTATAAAAACAAAACAACAAAACCTAAATCTTAGAATTCTTAAACGCTATTAAACATGCAAAGGGAATTTTAGTTCTATGCAAAACAAAATTTGCAACTCTGTGTGTGAAAACCGAACAAGAGGACAGGCTCATGGAAGATTGATGACGTCATTAGACGTCACTTTGCTTATTTGGGAGGTTACTAGCTCTTTCCCCCACGATTTAACGATTGAAAGAAGAAAAAAAAAAAAACACAGATCCAGATCCACTGTATAAGACTTGGCTGTATGCCTTTTACTTCCCCACAATCTTAGATTCAATTTGGTCTTGTCCCTACATTGTCTGAGAGGGTTGAATTTAACCTTCCCCTAAGACGCAAAGGCTTTTCTCCAGGAAAAGTCAAACAGCCTTCCAAGGATCAAAGAGCTCGGCTACAGACAGAGCGGGGAGAAAAGCAAGTCCACGCGCCAGGGCAACTTCAGACCTCAAGCAGCTCCTCTGATTTTAAAGGAAAATCTAGAGGATCAGGATCCACAAGACGGATGGGGACCAAAGATTGCATCCGTCGTCCAAGCGGGAGACAAAGGTAATTCAGCGTGTGCGGGAACGGGGAGACGACAGTGGGTGGCTCCTTGGCCTTAGCTGGTGGCGTGACTCCAACAAGACTCTCAGGACGAGCAGGGACTGGGTAGGACAAGAGGAAGGTCCGGGTTGGGGCGGGCAAAGAGGTGGCCGGCAGGAGGGGCGAGGCTGGGAACGCCAAGCCACGCCCCTGCAGCAAGCCACGCCCCTCAGAGGCAGGCGCCCAGGTCACGCGCTGGGGTGACGGTCGGCTTTAGGCCCGGGGCGGGTGCCGCTGAGGCAGAGCGCGTGCCTCACGTCCTCCTCAGTCTCCTCCCCCCCCCCCGCCCCTGCGCTGCGCACGCGCAGCCGTGCCCCGCCCCTTGTCCCCGGGATGGGCGGGGCGCGGAGCCGCGGGGAAAGCCGCCGGAGCGCGCTGGGCAGGGGAGTGCGCTAGCCTCCGCCGCCGCGTCACGGACCTGCCCGCCCTCCCGGCCCCTCCCCGCGCTCCGTTCCCTGCTCTCCCGCCCCCCTGCGAGCGAGCGAGCGAGCGAGCGGTGACTTAAGCAACGGAGCGCAGCGAAGCCCATTTTTCTCCTTGCTCGCAGCCGCGCCGGGCAGCTCGTGGCGCGGCGCCTCCGCTCCGGCCCGAGATGAATGCTGCGGCAGAAGCCGAGTTCAACATCCTGCTGGCCACCGACTCGTACAAGGTGGAGTTGCGATGAGGGGCTGGGGGGGGGGGTCTCCGGGCCCCGGGCGGCGGGAGCCGGGGCGGCGGGATGGGGCAGGTGGAGGAGCCGCAACGCGGTGGCTGAAGGATGGAGGCGCGGGCCGGAGGCGGGGCCTGCGTCGCGGCGGGGGCGCGGCCGGAGGCTCGGCGGGATGGGCGCACGCTGCAGCTACCGTAGCCGCCGGCGGCCTTGGCTCTGAGACAGGGAGGACTGGATGAGACCACGGGACGATCGGGCCGGTTAGGTAACAGCCCCTGGCTCGGCAGGTACGGTCCTGCCCCGGGGAGCTCGGGGAGAGGTCCTGGCGGTGTGCCCCTCACCCAACCAGTGGGTCCCAGCGCGGAGGATAAACCCGGCCCCGGGAGCCGCGTCTGATAAAGCTGTCCCACTCGGTGGGGTTGTGTTTCCAACTCCCTGGCACCTAGGGATCATTCACGTGCCTGGTCCCCTAGTTGCAGAGGCCAGTGTGCTCTGGCTCTCCAGGATCAACTACGTGATTTCTGTGAAATGGAAAGTGAAAACACCAAGAGGTGAAGGAACTGGAGTTCTAACCCTGGAGAACTTGTGGGGAGAGTAAAATGGCACATGGCTTTAAGGTGCCTATTGAGTTGACTCTTGCACTAATTCCATTTGAAATGCACCTTAGCCAAGAGAGGCGTGATGAAGAAATACCTCCCCCCACACCCACCTTGTGAAATGAACTGTACTGATCTTGAGCTAAGTTTGTTAGCCAAGACGCTTAAAAGGTAACATGTCAGACTAGTAGGACCCTCACTAGAACAGATTACATTTTTGCTTTCAAGTTTAGTATTGAACACCGCGATGGTTTTGAGTGTAGCGATTTAGGCGTAGTACTCTCGTGGGGTTTTTTGTTTTGGTTCTTTGCTTTTCACTTTTTTAACCCTGTAATCTGAATGTCTCAGAGTCCCATTTTGCTTATATACTAGTTTGTCCATTTTTTGTAAACTATTGTAAGTAATTTTTCATTTTAAAAGATCCAAGATTTACCAACAGGTGGTCTTTCACATGGAATTTCATCTTTACTTCATTTTAGTTTTTCCAGGCAGAGTTTCTGTGTAGCAACCCTGGCTGTCCTAGAACTGGCCTTGTAGATCAGGCTGGCCTTGAACTCAGAGATCTGTCTGCCTCTGCCTCCTGAGTCCTGGAATTAAAGGTATGTGCCTCCACATTCTACTTCAGATGGGATTTTAAAGTGGGATTTTAAAGTGGAAATCAACCTTTGCAATATCATTACCATTTCTGCTGTGGTACCAGAGGCTCTAAAATCTCTGCATGATTTGGTTCAGTTGAGGTGTTTGGGATATTCTTAGTGATTTTAGAAAAGCTTCATCTTGTAAAAGTAAAATACCAGTAAATATCCCAAGGTAATTTTCAGGTATTTTACTGTGTTATGTATAAACGATTGAACGTAAAGGGAGATATAAACAGACATAACAGGCCAGGCTTAGGAGGGGACATAATTATTTTAATCCCAACACTCAGAAACCAGAGAGGCAGGCTTCTGTGAGTCCAGGCTAATACGCTCTACATAGCAGATAAGGAGCAGCTGGAACTACGTGGTTGTCAGAAAGCAGTAGCTCCTCTAGCCGCTGTGAGTACCAAGTGTGAAACTGCTGCAGGTTGCAGTGGTGGTTTGGAGATGCATCTAGTTAATAAGTAATCCTGAAGCTTTCTAGTGTCCTAGCAAGTCCTGCTTATCTGCGTGAATTCTATGTGCATATGATAAATTTTATTCCTGACCAGTGGTCTCATGGGTATAATATTAAAAGTATTTATCCTTTACTTTTTGTCTTTTTAATCCTAGGTAGAGAGGTAGCAAGAATGCTAAGCACGAGATTACAAGTAATGAAAATTCTTTTATTTAGCAATTATATATTCTTGTTAGATCTCAAAAAGTTACGGCTGCTTAGGAGAGAGTAGCTGGAGGATGAAGAGATTTCTTCTAAAATTAAAGGGAAAATGGTTTCCTAAACTCCACAGAGCAGAGAAGGTGGTGGCCAAGCATATAGCAACATGTGGGATACATTTTCACAGTGTCCTTAAGAAAGGGCAGGACACACGGGGCCAGTGCAGGAGCATTTGAAGCACACTTCCATTTCTGGGATCTCGTATTTCATTATGTGTAATAAGGAGCTGAGAACGCGGGCAAATGCAGCTCTTCAGTTTCATCTTGAGTTCATTTTCCAAATAAAAAGGGCCTGCTCTTACGGCTTCAATCATTTGTATTTTCAGAATCGCTTAGGGCACATTTCCTACCCAGTTTTAGTGACATTGCACTAACCCAGCTAGGGAAGATGGGCGTGAACCACTCCAGCCATTGCGGTGGTTGGATTGCATTCAGGACTTTCCTGTAAAGGAGACATGGTTTTTCTTTTGAGCTTACCTCTGGGATAATCAGTTAATCAGTTTCCAAATAACCAGAAAGCAGTCAAAGATGATTTTCTTTTGGATTCCACAAAACTGTATACTTTTTTTTTCCTTTATAAGTGCCTACAGCAGAGAATAGTTTTAACATTTTTTCAACATTTTATCTCTAGCAGATTAGCAGAAGACACTGTCATTGTGCTATGGCTGGAAAAGACAGAATACACAAAAGTAGTCCTTCAGCAATGTTCAGGTCTCATCACACCACTGAGAAATGTGCCACCAGGGTACCTTGCTTCTTTCTCAGGCTTCCTAGGCCGAGATGTAGGGCCCAGCACTCTGCTGTCATTCCTTAATACGGAGTCAAGGAACCCAGAGAGAACAACAGCGTGTTACAATCCAGGGTGGAGAAAGGTTGGTTTTAGGGACACTTCCAAGAGCTGCCTACTTCCTTGTGGCAGTGAAACCGTCAGACATTGTGTTCTCCAATGACTAAGGAACACAGGAAGTTGAGAATTATTGCAGAATCGATTTGGAGAGATGAGAATCATATGACCAGGTTGGTTCTGACTGGAACTTCCAATCTTTTCCTTTCACTGGTTCCCATTTTTTATAATCTCCTCTTTCGTGCTTCTGAGTAAACACTACAGGCTTGGGAACATGGGCCCATGGCACCAGCACTTACCAATGAGGAGGGGCAGTGCTAGGACTCAGTGGGTTTTTTTGTTTTGTTTTGTTTTGTTTCTCGTGTCTATAAAGACATGTGTGTAGCAGTCATTGGCATACCTCTGCAGTCCTAGCACCCTCGGTTACATAGGAAGTATGGGCTAGCCTGGGCTACATGAGACCTTGTCCTAAAGAAGAGGGTGATATTTTAAATATATGTCTTCAAGTAAGTTTTATAAGTTGTAGGGGAAACTTGGACAATTGAAATAAGACAGTAAAGCTGGCAACATGAGGTAAAGAAAAGTGCTTGCTCTCAGGCGGGGACCCACGTGGTGGAAGGAGAGAACCAACTTGTGCAAGCAGTTTATGCTTCAGAGCTGAATAACAACAAATTATCTTCTGTGGCAGCAAATTTCCAGGGCTTCTCAAACTTTAAAAACTCCTGAGAAGCAGATGACTTGTTTTTTTCCCCATCATTACATTAGCCGAAGTGAGGCAGAGGTCAGCCAGGATGCGGGTAGCAGAGCCTACTCTGATGCTGTAGGTGTTGCCCATATAATATAACTTGTTCTGTGGCCTTGAATGTTAGCCCATTGCATTTTAAACTTTGGCTCTTAATAATTTCTTACCAGTTAAAAATACAAGTGTAACTGAAGAAGTGGGCAAGTACCAGTTGCCTTTGGTGATATGATATCAATTTATGAGGAAAGAGCTTGAGAAACTATCTCAGGTCAAACCTATGGAACACCTTAAAGGAACACCTAGAGAAAAATTACACCTAATTTCCTGTCTTAGTCAGAGTTCAATTGCTGTGAAGAGACTCTGTGACTGGCAACATTTAATTGGGGTAGCTTACAGTTCACAGGTTCAGTCCATTATCATCACGGTGGGAAGCATGGCAACACACAGGCAGGCATGGTGCTGGAGAAGGAGCTGAGAGTTCTACAGCTTGACTCAAAGGCAGCAGAAGGAGAATTGGGTGCCCCGCACCCACAGTGAACACATTTCCTCCACTGAGACCTCACCTACACTTCCTAATAGTCCCACTCCCTAAGACCAAGCATTGAAATGAGCCTTTGGGAGCGGGACATTCTTATTCAAATCCCCACATTCCCCCAGTAGGATTCTGCTTACTTTAAGTATGCTTTTATTCTCAGCTCAGTCCCCACTGTCTTGTGAGGTCAGGGTAGAAACTCTTGGGAATGGAATGTATTCATGTAGTTGCTTAGCTTACAACCCACATTGGAGAAAGCTCTCAGTGTTAAAACATGGAACCAGAACCTCTTTATTCTAAGCATTGAAAGTTATTGTCTAGTACCTAATCTTTTTAGAAGTGTGTAGGAACTTTTATTTTTCCTAGCTAAAAACGAAAAATAACAATGGGTATGTTGCCTCCATGCATGGCTGTGTGCCACATGTGTGCCAGGTGCCTCTAAATTCCTAGGAACTGGAGTTACAGACAGTTGTGGGCTGCCATGTGGGTGCTAAGAACTAAAGTCCAGTTCTTAAACGCTGAGCCATCTCTCCAGGCCCTGAGATGGCTTACCTTTTCATCAGAAGAGCAAGTGCAATGAAGTTCAGTTAAAGGCTGCATTCACAGGCTCCTGTGCTCTTCACAGAGCTGTTAGCCACGGAGGGCCCTGCCAGTTCAGGGAACAATGACTAGTAAGGTTGCCTGGGAATGTGAAGAATTTTCTATTTCTCATAGAATCATCTTATCTAGCAATAGAAATTAAGGCAGTGGAAAAACTAACAGGAGTCAAGATCTTCCTTTTCATAAACGTAACTCTGAGCACACGAAACTCTGTTGCTTTATCTTGAAGACTGAGCTCTTGATTTTCCCACTTATCCCTCCCATCACCTTAATTGACTCAGTAAATGAATCCTTTATTTGAGAAGAAGCTGAAGTAGGGTTTGCTATGTACCTGTGGTTGGTCTGTTACTCACTAGGTAGCCCAGGCTGGCCTTCCAGCTCAAGGCAACCTTCCTGCCTTCCCTGAGTGCTGGCATTGCAGGTGTGTGCCACTACTGGTAAATGGCACCATTGTTAATCCAGATGCTCAACCAAACTCTAGGAGGTATCTGTGATGTCTCTTGCTCTCCACATCCAGTTCTAACCCTTCTTTACCTCCAGAAACAGTGGGTAGGTCTTTTCCTTACCTGACTCGTAGGCAGTAACTTCTGAATTCCTGACTCTGCTCTGAGCATCCAGTAATCCATGTTTCTCTTTCTGTCTGCAGGGTTGATTGTTTTATGCTGGGGTGTGTGTGTGTGTGTGTGTATGTGTGTGTGTGTGTGTGTGTGTGTGTGTGTGTGTGAGAGAGAGAGAGAGAGAGAGAGAGAAAGAGAGAGAGAGAAACTTTCAGCTGTGCCATCTATCTTCCCCCAGCCCCCAGACTAGGAAATTGTGAGGAGGGGCTAGGAGTTGTAGCTCAGTGTTAGAGCATGTACTTACCATATGTAAGAGCCTAGATTCAATTCTCAGCATTAAAAAAAAAAAAAAAAAAAAAATTGAATCAGGTTACAGGTTATCAGGTTAACCCAACTTAAGATATAGTGGCTTCCATTGCACTTAATATACAATGGGAGCTCCTTCTCAACACCTGTGCCTGTGTATGATCTCTTACCTATAGCGACCTTACCAGTTCCAAGGACCAACAACACCAGCCATTGTTCTGTACTATCCCTTACGCCAAAGAGTTTCCTGTCTTGTCATTTGAATCTTGTTCACATGTCACCACCATGGAGAAATTTCCCTAGGTCCCTTCTGTTCTCTCCTCAGTTTTTCGTAGCATCCATCTTAATCTGGAGTTACTTGGCCTGAGTATTGTTTTTCTCTCACCCTTCTCATTAGCACTGTAAGAACTAGGACTATGTCAGCCTATTTTCCTTCCTCCCTCAGCGTCGGAAACCCTAAGGCCTGGCACATGAACTGACTAGTTAAGTCATATCGCTGTTTGGGATGAAGCTCACTGACCACTTTAGCTGGAAGTAAAGAGGGTAGCAAACTAGTAAGCTAGAGTTGCTGCCTGTTGACTGTATTCTTGGGGTAATTACTGAGAAGCTCTGTGTAGTACCCGTCAGCCATTGTGCATTCCCATATAACTAGCTCTAATCATCACTGTATTATCCTACAAACAGCATGTTGAGTGTTCATAGGTTAACAGTTCCCTTTCATGGTTAATTACCTGTCAATTTGCATAGACATTTTAAATTCTTAACCTGTATTCTCTAAAAAAAAATTTTTAATTTCTCTTAAGATTGTAAAATATGAGTCATTTTACTTCAACAGCCTATGCAACTTTGAAATAATGGCATCTTTTTAAAACATAGGAAACATTCTGTATATTTAGGCAAAAGTGGGTTGTAAAGCACTATAAAAAAGTATCCTAAATAAAGCTTTAAAAATTAAATACTTGTGACTGAAGACAGGGCTCAGCAGTTAAGAGCACTCACTGCTCTTGGAAAGGAGTTAAGTTCCTAGCATCCACGTGGTGACTCAACCTCTGGTCTGATGCCCTCTTCTGGCCTCCCCAGGCACTGCATAAATGTGGTAACATTCATACACATAAAATAAATAAATGATCTTTAAAAAAAATTAAGGTTTTAGTTGTTTTACAGAAGTGTGACTATGATGGTAAGTTTTATTATACTTTTAGACCCTGGTAGAGGTAAAGGAGTCAGAGATATTTCCATTCAACTTTTGTCTCTTTTGACTTAGCAGAAAAGTAATTAATTTGCCTCCTATATTTTTATGTATGTGGTATGTGTGTGCGTGTTTGCATGCTTCTTGATATTCTGTTTGTACAGATGTGGTGTATGAACATGTGTGGCAGTCAGAGATTAATGTCTGGTA
Organism: Mus pahari; assembly: GCF_900095145.1. Classification (NCBI taxonomy): domain Eukaryota; kingdom Metazoa; phylum Chordata; class Mammalia; order Rodentia; family Muridae; genus Mus; species Mus pahari. The sequence continues at coordinate 31,296,456 of NC_034596.1, forward strand.
TCTTCCTCAGTTGTTCTCCAAAATAACATTGAAGTGGGGTCTCCCTTGAACCCAGAGCTCAACAGTTCGATTAACCCAGCCAGTCAGTTTGTTCTGTGGACCCTGGCTGCACCTCCCAGTGATGGGCTTGCAGTCGGGCCACCACTTGCTTGCATTTCTGTAAGTGCCAGGCATCCAAATGGTCCTCATGACTGTACAGCAAGTGTTTCCCCACTGATTCATCCCTCAGCCTGCCTTACAAATGATCACATCCCATAGGAGATAGATACACTGCTACTTAGCATATGGACTACTAAACTCAGGTCAGGGTAGATGCTGTGAAACACTGCTATGACCTGAGTTTTATAAAGTATGGTCTGTGTGATCCAGACCTTCAATTCATTTTCCCTTTTCTTCTACTTCAGTTCAGAGTTACAAGGTTGTAGCTTGGAGGATAATGTGGCTTACATATATCTCAGGAATATTTTAAGTGTGGCTCATCTTTTTCCCTGTGCGCTTAACTATTAACTGAAATGTTTGTAAATATACTTACCTTGGGCTTTTTGTTTGTTTGGTTGGTTGGTTGGTTTGCCTTGTGGGAGATTAATGGGTTTAATTACTGTGGTTCTGTATTAGCTTTCTCTCTTAGTTTTTGTAGCTTTCCTTAAACTGACAGTGGTATCAGGCCATGGGCTCCTGTGCCTTTTATTAGGATTTTCTGCTATGTCTAAACAGAATGGAACTGCAGGACCCAGGCTCTCAAAGTCCGAGTTCTGTAGAGATTTGCCCCCACACACCTTTGTCTGTGTGCAGCAGAAGGGAAGCTGTCAGCATGCCTCGCTGGGGAGGAAGCACAGAGGATGGTTGTTCAGAAATAACAGTGGAAATGCATTATTTTAGAGGGCTAATGCTGAGCTACGAAGATTCTTTAGAATAGAGTCAAGCTTCACTGAGATTGAGATTGTGCACCCAGAGAAACCCTGGCTTTCCTAACCCTGAAATCAAAGCTCCACAGGGTATTTGGTGTGAACTGTGCTCACCCGTGAAGCTTGGTCTGCCGTGGCTGTGACTTACCCTGTACCTTAAGTTTTAAAGTTCCTCTTTCTGTTCTAACCCCTGTGCAAACACACACTACTCTAGTTGTTTGTCAGTAACTTTGTACATTTACAAATAAATGACTTATTTATACAACTAATTGCCTTAGTATGACAAAAACACTATAAAACAAAATTGAAAGTCTAGTGAATAACTTTTCTTCAAATGGAAGTTAAGTTTTTAACAGTGGCCTTTACCAAATCCATAGAATAGAAGCTGTTAAAGAGATTTTCATGTTTTTACGCCTATAAGAGTTGAGATCATATAAAAACTTACAGTTAAAAAGCAATGTGAGAAATAACAAAATGGGAGGTTCTGGCTTTGTTTTTAGACGTCTTACTACATTTTATACTTATGTATGTATAGGAACACGTGTGCCTTAGTGCTCATGTGGAGGTCAGAGAATGACCTGCAGGAATCTGTTCTACCACATGTGTTCCAGGGATCAAACTTAGGTCGTCAGGATTATTAACAGCAAGTACCTTTATCTACTGAGCTGACTCAGCAACTCCTAAAACACGCTTTCTATTTGCTTTTCATCATTTTTTGCTGCTGCTGTTGCTTTGATCCAGGTTTCTGTAGAACATTGTGGCAGTCAAGAGCATCCTTGGTGCCTCATAGTTGCAGAAAGAGGTGGGTCATGAGGAGACATTGACTTGACACGTAGTCATGGTATAGGTTGGATGTTCTTGATCCAAAACTTAAACATCTTGACCAGGATGTCCAGGGTCAGAATTCCAAACTTGACCTCATAAAACAAGTCACAGTCAAAATATGGAGGCCAGGAAGATGGCCCAGTCAGTCAAGTGCTCGCTGCACAAGCCTGAGACCCTGAGTGTGATCTCTAACACCTGACATGAAAAGCCAGGCATGTTGGCACCTGCTTACAGTGCCAGTGCTGGCAAAGCAGAGAAAGGGGAGGGCCCTGAGCTTGCTGGCCAGCTGGTGCAGCAGAATCGATGAGCTCTAGGTTTGATGAGAGGTAGTGTCTTAAAAGGAAAGCAGTGAATGCCTGAGGAAGACCTGAAGTCACCTCTGGCCTCCACACACCACACAAACATGCACACAGAAACGATAAGAGCATTTTTCATGTAGGCAGGTCTTACCCCCAAATACAAGTACAGTCAGATATTCCAAAACCCCAAATCTGAAGTGCCCCCAGTCTTAAGCATTTCACCAGAAGCAAACAAGTGCACAGCCTGTGTGCATTGGCATTGGCTGCCCTGGTCTGTTGGATAGGGTTGTGTACCTCAGACTGCAAGAAAGGCTGCACTCTAAGACCAAGTGGGGTCCTTTCCACCCAAAGAGTTTTAAGCCCATAGTGTAATCTCAGTGGCTTGTTTGATTGTAAGATAAGGTATCATTAGAAGGACTTGGGTGATATGCTTCTGTCTTGCTCTGTGTCACCAGGGTGGGAGGTTGACCAGTAGCAAGTGGAAAAAAAAAAAAAAAGTTTCTGATTTGGAAATAATTGGAAGGCTTGTCTGTTGTGCTTTAATTGTACTGTTAGTGTTTACTAATGAAAGTATTTTTCTTTATATAGGTTACTCACTATAAACAATACCCACCCAACACAAGCAAAGTTTATTCCTACTTTGAATGCCGTGAAAAGAAGACAGAAAACTCCAAAGTAAGGAAGGTGAAATACGAGGAAACAGTATTTTATGGGTTGCAGTACATTCTTAATAAGTACTTAAAAGGTATTGCTTTTCCCAGTCCATTTAAAACACTGCTTTTATGTGACTTCGTATTTTTCTATATTGCTATATTCTGTTATTTAAAGTAACTTTTTGAGTAATCTAGTTTTGATATTTAGTTACATTTGATTACCACTTTAGGTGTTGTTTAGAAGGTTTGGTTCTGGTTGGTTTTGTTTGTTTGGTTGTTTTTTTTTTGTTTGGTTGGTTGTTTTGCTTTTTTTTTTTTAATTACAACACCTTACTCTGTAGCCTAGCCTGGCCTTAAATTTGGTAAGTAGCTCAGGCTGTCCTCAAATTCACAGCAGTCTCCTGTCTCAGCTTCCCAAATGTTAACACTATAGTGTTGACCTATCATCATGCTTAACCTCTTTTGTAAAATGTTTTTGATCTGTTAATTTAAATGCATTAAATTTTAGAGTTGAGAGAGAGAGAGAGAGAGAGAGAGAGAGAGAGAGAGAGAGAGAGAGAGATTTCCAAAGGAAGTTGAGGGCAGTCAGTAATCTTCATAGGTCATTCTTGTTTACTTGTAGATTTAACCATTCACTAAGAGCTATTTACTGTTCACCAAGGGGTTTACTATTAATCCAGAAACTTGTTTTGAATTACGGTAGGTTTAACTAGAATATTTTTATATTGTTTCAGATATATCCTAAGGTTTCATTTTTCAAAACTATTTATAATAGTGAGTTTATTTCTAAATGCATTTCAAAACAGAACACTCCCCACCCTCAGTAATGGTGGGTTGTTTATTTGTCAAGGCCATTTACAGCATTTTATATAATGGAGTTTCTAGGCAGAGAATCAGATCCAAAGACCTTATACATCTAGAAGTTTCTGAAACAAAAAATTTGAATTGAGTATAGATTAAGTTTAATTTTTCTGCAAATGATAGTTATTTTAAGGTCAAATAGGTCAGGCATTCTGCATTACTGAAAACCCAGCTAGATGTAAAAGTTCTACTGTATGAAAAAGAGACTACACGGGGTATTTTAAATAAATGCAGGAGTTTATATTTATTTCTAAAGATAGATCATATATAAGTAGTATTCATATACTTGCTGCATTGATTGCCAACTTTGTATACACATGTGCATACATGCTGCATTGATTGCCTACTTTGCACACATGTGCATACATGCTGCATTGCCTACTTTGCATGCGTATACAGACACAAACGCACTCATATGCATGTGCGCACATGCCACATTGGTTGCATACTTTAGAGTACTGCTTCTTAAAACTTCTACCATTGGCGATTCCTTCTTAACCCAAGGAATGTTTACACAATCCTGAATATATAAGTAAATAAAACAGATACACAAAGCAAATATTAGCTGATTTAAAAAAAATAAAAAACTTCATAATACATCTAATGTAACCTTTTATTAAGGACTAAACTGTAACTGTGCTTATTTTTACCTAAAGAATTAAATCTTAGCTGAATAGTTGATACTCAAGAATATAGAGAATCTTCAACATATTTTAAAGTCAACATTTTGATTTTTTAAACACCAGTGCTAAGACTGTGCCACTTCATATAGATATGTAGTACAAATGGCTGAAGTGTGTTTAGGGTCATTTCATAAATTGATGGGAGTTCTGTTCTAATCCCAAGCAAAATGCATAGAGGAATTTTTTATGAAACTCAGACTAGCAACTTAAACAGCAGTTTTAAAATCAAACACTGTAACATAATACAGTACAAACGTACACTGGCTTAAACTACATACTTAGGAGAGACCTAGGAAAACACTAAAAATATATTTTCTGTGCTTCAACCATTGTATTTCTGTAAGGGCAGAGAATATTGTATATACAGTAAAAATACTGCAGTTTATTTCAAAGCTGAGCAAGGTATTTTAGGCAGCATTTGTTGACATTGTACGGTGTGACAGCAAAGTGCACATATATGTGTTCATACGCCACTGGATGTAGCTGCGAGATACAACACAGGTGAACACTGCCACAAAGTACCTTGAAATCAATGTTTGGTTTTGAATTAACTAATGATGCTTGTACATTCAGAAGGTCTTACTGTTGTCAAATCTTTATAAAACCACCCACTTACCATTTAGTTTCCCATCCCTCTCAGTACTTTTAAGAAATTGCTCTAGGCCAGTGTATGCTAAATAGCTTTGTGTCTTAAGGCATGTATTTCTTCTCACCATCCTGTAAGTAGATACTGCACCCGTCCTCATTGTACAGACAGAAAAGCTAGCTAAAAATGAGAGTGGGCAGAAATTTGCTAATTGTGAAAATTACTGATTTCCCAGTCCCAGAGACATCTCTGAAGACAGTTCACCTGGAAAATAAGCTGTTGCTTTTCTTAAGTCTATTTTGTTTTGATTCTATGTAAGCTGTTTTCTGTTCTCTACTTGCTTGTTTGTTTTAGTTTTTTCAAGACAGTCTCACCATGTAACCCAGGCTGGCTTCAGAACTCAGGATTCTCCTGCCTTGGCTTCCTGGGTACTTCATTTATGAGTCTCAGTCGCTATGCGTGGCTGCTCCTGTGCTTTTAAAGCAGTTGAACGTTTATGCTTAGGGCGAACTCCTGGAAGCACAGGCTCCTTTTCTGAACCTGCTCCTGAGCTGGTGGAGTTGGTTCCTCTCCCTGTGCCTGAGTCATGAGCTGGGTGAGAGAGCTGAGAACACTGCTGAGATGACTCAGCAGTCCAGAACGTAATGCGACCTCTGTGTGCTTCCAGGTAAAGTAGTGACCAAAGAGAAAATCCAGGAGGCCAAAGAAGTGTACAGAGAACATTTCCAAGATGATGTCTTCAATGAAAGAGGATGGAACTACATCCTTGAGGTAAAAATGGCTGTCAGTGTTATCTGCTTTGTGTTTGGTTTAATTCAAAATTTCTTGCCATGGAATTTGAATAGAAAATTCAGCTATAATGCTTTTTGTTGATGATGTCAATATAATGGTTATTTTTAGATATATTTAATAAAAATCTGTAACATTTGGTTCTCTCCTGTAGTATGAATCACTAACTAATAGTTTACAGTAGACCTAAGTAATAAGCTATGTGATTTAAATTTAAATAACTCATTTTTTTTGAAAGATAATTTAATACATTTCTGGAAAACATACCTTAGAAATGGGAATAGACTGATAATTTTCAAGGGTATGGTTACTTGGCAGTTTCAGAATAGATGCTGTAAATTTATTACAACATAATTCTAGGAACTGTCTCTCACCAAGTAGTCAGAATGGTTTGCTGTGGCTCCTTGGAGTTGATGCTTGTTCTTCACTTTACTGTAATGTCCTGAACTTCCAGGTACTGGGAATTGAATTGTAAGACCAAATCTTGGTCTAGTGTTTCCACTACACTACACTAAAATTAGAATATGCTGTACAGCATAGCAAACCCATAGTATTAGAAATACTTGTAGCTTTCATGCCTATAGTAAAATGAGTTTTATGCTAAAATGAGGTACCTGTGGGCCTTTGATCAAGTCAGAACCATACCATACTGCATATCTGAGTAAGCGTGCTGGCTGAGCTAATGTGCATTTGCCGTCACTCCCTTCTGGGAAGGTCTCTGGGAAGATAGCATGCAGTGATGAGTCTGTAATTTCTAGTGGTCAGTACTGATGATGTATGCAGGAAATCTTAGGGGTCACTAGACATAATCTGGTCTGGCCCAATTTATAGTCAGGTGGTCAGTACTGATGATGTATGCAGGAAATCTTAGGAGTCACTAGACATAATCTGGTCTGGCCCAATTTATAGTCAGGTCTAGAGCTGTTAAATGACTCCCCAAGTTCTCGAAAGTGAGGTTGAGATCAAACTAGGGTGTGTAAGCAGCGTTCTACATCATGAGGCCTCCAGTGTTTTTCATTGCAAATAGCTTTTTCTCACTTAAATGTTGTGCCTTGAATCACATAAACTCTTAAGGTTTCCTAAAAACTTGCCTTCTACGCAAGGGTTAACTAGCTTTCTGCTTGAGAAAGGATGCGAGGGGGCCACTGGCCTAGGTAGTTCTCTGCTGCTGTGCTAAGACAGACCCATAACCAAGGCAACTTACAGAAGAGTTTATCAAGGCATTCCGTTTTAGAAGTTGAGGGTGTGACCATCATAGCAGGGAACTGATGGAGCAGAGGCTAAGAGCTTGCTTACATCCTTCTCCACAGGCCCACCCCACCCCCAAATGACACACCTCCAACAAGTCCACACCTCCTGATCCTTCCCAAACGGTTCCACCATCTGGGAACCAAGTATTCAAATACATGAGGTTTGGGGGGCTATAACTTAGCCTTGGGCGTTAGTTACATGTCTTCGTGGTTTTAAGTCTACTGCCAGAGAACAAATAAGCTTACTTAAAATTCTTATATAGTTAGTGTCTTCTTCTGTATGTGTTCTCTAACAGTAGTCTTCAGTCTTTTCTTCTTTTTTCCTCTATGGGAAGGACCTATGTCAAGCAAGTTGTTTTGTAGGGTATTTTTAGAGTCTGTTAGAGCAAACAGCATTTCTCCCAACTTGTTCAGAAAAGAGAGAGTGGGGAATGCTGTTTTGATCCGTGTTGGTGGTAAATGGTAGGTGTTCTTAGCAGAGACAGCATGCATTTAAAGAGTTGGATTGGCGCCTAGATTGTTAATCATTTTAACTCACTTTAGAAGCTGCAGGATACACTCACTAACTACATGAGTGCTAATGATTTAACAACATCTATACTTTCTACAATGCCAAAATTTAATTTCCATAAAATGTAAAAAAAAAAGAAAAACAAAAAAAACAACTCAAGACAACAGTCAGCTGAATTATCCCCTGATGAATGAATGAATGTATTGTTGCCTCCTGCCAGAAATACGATGGTCATCTCCCGATTGAAGTAAAAGCTGTTCCCGAGGGCTCTGTCATCCCCAGAGGGAACGTGCTGTTCACAGTGGAAAACACAGACCCAGAGTGCTACTGGCTTACCAATTGGATTGAGGTGAGTAGGGTTTTTGCTTTTTTTTTTTTTTTTTTTTCCAGAATTTTTCCAAAATCAGAATTTTGGGGGGAGGGGCAGGGGTCAGTTTGTTTGGTTTGGTTGTTTTTGTATGTGGAAGTAAAGTTAAGAGATCATTGAACTAAGAATCTGGTGAGTTTGCTACTACTGATAAAGCTGTGTCATCTACAGTTAACTCCTGTTTTAGCTGCCTTATCACTAAATGATACTTTTAGGTTCTTTTAATGAAATCTGATCTTAGGAGATTCTGTCTAAATCACATGACTGATACTGGTTTCTTAAAGCTCAGTTGACATCTACTGACAATCTTTTGTGTGTTTCTTTTGGCACTGCTAGGACTGGAATCCAGGGCTTAGTGCACACTAGGCAACTCTCCCAGTACACTACACGCCCTGCTCTTTTCTCAGAAAGGTTTTTGAGGCCAAAGTTTCACTAAGTTACCTTAAGTCACAATGAAGGCAGGCCTTGAATTGACTGTCCTCCTGCCTCTGCTTCACGAACAGCTGCTACACCAGGCCAGCTCATCCCTTGTTATACCCGGAGTTCATTTTTGCTAACTACAGACTTATGGTGGACATTCTTTTCCAATTAGAGTCAATTCATTCACTGATTTCGGGGGGAGGGGAGTTCAGTTTCTAAATATAGACACAATACTGTTTAATTTCTAAATCAAGGAGAGGGCCATATATGTAGTCTGGGATTGATTGGGGGATGCTGTTTAAATATATCTCCTAAGTGGTTCTACATTGCCAATGTTCAGTTTAGTGATGATAATACTGACTTCTTGATGGATTATAAAGTTATCTGTGGAGGAAATAACCTAGCAAGCAACAATAAAACACCATATTGCTGGGGGCTGGAGAGGTGGCTCAGCGTTTAAGAGCATGAACTGTTCTTCTAGAGGTCCAGAGGTCCTGAGTTCAATTCCGAGCAACCACTTGGCGGCTCATAACCATCTGTAATGGGATCTGATCAATGCCCTCTTCTGGTGTACCTGATGACAACTACAGTGTACTACTCTTATACATAAAATAAATAATTCTTTAAAAATAAAAGAGACCTACCACACTGCTGAACGGTGTTTACATAGTTAGCATCAGCATTTCAGTATTGATGAACATAACTTGTTTTACTGCAGAAAATAAGATTTTGAAAAACTAAGACCCAAGAATATGTTTAAAATATATTTTACAAAATTGACAGAGAATCTAAAATGTTGTTATACTCTTGATGGGCCATCAACTAATTGCAAGCCTAAAAAAGCTAGAAAAGGTATAGTAGGCTAAAATATAAGTTTTAATCGTCTATAGTATATAGTAAAACTTTCAATTAACTGTGATCTGGAAGTCAGTGACAAGGAATCTTAGTTTGTGTTCAGAGATTTTGATTTTGAAAGACTATAAAACCACAGAAGTAGGAGAAAGGTTAAGGGGGTTTGGTTTTGGTGGTACCAGAGATGGAGCCCAGAGCACAGGACCTCATACATGCTAAACACATACTTGTCACACTGAGCTGTCTCCCCCACCTTGTAGTAGAATGGTTCCTAACCACACTGTCTCAGCTTGTGCATTCAGACTAGCATTTTATCTTCAAAGCCCACCAAGCACACGGATCACTTTAGTTTGCAACTGAGTAGTCCATTGCTAGTCCAGCCAAGTAGTCCATTGCTAGTCCAGCCGAGTAGCCTAAAGATTAGTTGGACTTTCCAAAGGGCGGGTAAAGAGTAGAGAACTGGAAGCTTGAGGGGCTTAGTGGTTATGGTAGTTGCCACACAGTCTTAAAAACATGGGAGTTCAGATGCCAAGAGCCCATGTAAAATGCTAGGTGGGACTGAGAGCCCACTGTAAATTCAGCCTTGGAAGGCAGATACAGGGAATCTGCAAGCAAGTTAGCCAGGGAGACTAGCTCTGGGTTTGATTGAGAGGCCCTGTCTTGATCAGTAAGATGGAAGAGAAATCCTGGGTGATTCCCATGCAAACACACACCCATACTCCACACACTTGAAAGGGAGAAAGTAACTAAATAGTTCAACTTGCCCTTTAGAGCTTTCCTTTATCCATTGTCTTCTGAGAGTGACTATTTGGTGTATTTTACTAAGAAACTACAATGTGAAGAAAAAAATATCTATCAGGCAGCTGAGGGTGGTGGTTAATAAGAGTATTTGCTGCTGAACCAGTGTGAGAATCTAAATCCCATTGTCCTGTAACCACGTAAAAAGTTGTGCACACCTGCAACACCAATGCTGGCTAGAGGTGGGGGCACAGACAGGGAAATTGCCAGAGCTTGCTGGCCGTCAGCCTCACCAAAAATCAGTGAGTTCCAACTTCAAAAAAGAAATGTCCGTCTCCTCAAGGGGACAAAGCAGAGGACAGAAGAGGACAGCCAGGCACACAGATTGCTAAACATAAGTGCACAGTCATTGTATCTTTTATTTTTTAAGTCAGGGTTTCTCTGTATAGCTCTGACTGTCCTAGAACTCACTCTGTAGACCAGGCTGGCCTCAAACTCAGAAATCTGCCTGCCTCTGCCTCCCGAGTGCTGGGATTAAAGGTGTGCACCACCACGCCCGGCTCATTGTATCTTTTGAAAAAATTCATCCCCACTTCCCAGTCCTCAGTTCAGTTTCCCACTGTGTATTAAAAGCTGTTGCCAGACACAGCAAACACTACTTTCAAATTTGGACATGCTCTTTAAACGATTTAACATAAAACAGCAAAATAATTCAGTTTTGTTTCAGAGTGTGTGTTTGAAATAATGAATGACCTCATTGACTGCAACTCACCTGCATGAGCGTTGGTGCTGGGAGAAGCCTTGATCCTTGAAAGGTCCCAGATTTCCAGCTAAGTTTAAGAGAGGCTAGGAGCTCTGCAGACCGTCTCAGGCATACAAAGGGGCTGAGGAATAATCACTACAATCATTAGGCCAGATATTCCCTTCTGACCAAAAAAAAACCCACCAGAATGAAACTTTCTGCTACTAAAAGATGATTTAAAAGATCACACTTAGAAAATGCCATCTCAAAGATGGTGAAACTGAGGCCTGCCAGGTGAGCAGCCATGTCATTTCAGTTGTGCAAGTGACATGGTAATAAGCACTTCTGAAAGGAAAGTTCTCGGTATCCTGCTAGAAACAGTCTTGATCTGTGTGGGGATGCTGCTGTTTGGAGAAGCTGCCATCAAAGCCTGTCTACGTAGTAGACCTTGGATTAGCCCAAACCAACTTGCCGTCCTCACCCCCTTTGCTTCTTCCCTGTAGGGTCTTTGTAAAGGGGCTGGTGTTCTAGCAGTGTAGTCCAAGCTGGTTTTGTTGGTGCTGTGCAGGAGCACTGTACTGTATGAGAGTAAACTCTCCTTTCAGGGGTAAGGTCAGTCTTCTGCGGTGTAATACAGCTGGAGTTTCTCAGGTTGTGCTCTTTGTCATACTCCTGGAGAAAACTCACTACTGACCTTAGTTAAAATAAAGAGGTGAGCCAGGTGTGCCTTTAATCCCAGCCTCTTGAGTTCAAGGCCAGCCAGTGCTATATTACAACACTCTAGGGGGAAAAAACCACAACAACAAAAAACATATGTAGAGCTGTTTGAATTTGATTCAACAAGTAAATTAAATATTTATCCATCTATCACTCAACACTTGGCACAAAAATTAGAGTAAGATATACCTTACTAAGGTCCTTTATGGGAGAGTTGCAGTTTGTTAGCTGACGTGAATATGAATATCTTGGCAAATGTCTACTGAGTTGGTACTAGAAGAATGGGTAAATCTGTCCTAGGAATCATAAAATTGGGGGCGGTTTTTAATAAGGGGGCCGCTCAGCAGAGGCGGCGGTGTGAAGTGAAAGCTGAAGTGGGGGATGTTTCCAGTGGAGTACACTGTCAGGCTTAGAACATAAAAATGGACGTTTATCATTCTGGAATGAAGTGTAATAAATTCCCAAGCCAGATTCACCAGTGTGATTCCAGTGGTTACATATCAGCCTGACTTTGGAGTTAGTTTCCAGACAGTCAAGAAAAGAAGTGTAACTGAAGAATAGTTCTTACTAGAAAGTAAGAACCTGACAATTCTAATACTTCTTCACATAAATACTTCACACAACTTTCTTATAACAAGCTTTGATCAAAGCTAAGCATGGGTCTCTAAGTAGAAGTCTCCAATATCATTAGCCCTACTAGGGCCAAGTCAGTCTAAAGGACTACTTTAAATAATTACTTTGTAGAGTCTAGTGCATAAGTCAGAGCTGGTTTGTGGGCCTTTTTGGTGCAAGTCCACACAAGTAAAGTAATCAAGAACAGGCATTAGGGACTTAGGACAGTGTGATGTTGCCTCAATATTAGCTGATCCTTCATCAGACATTCAAAATATGATTGCCTTCTTTGGAGCTTTGAATCAAAACTTTTGTTTGGGGTTGTCTCCTTGAGGTTTAGAGAGTTCACTTATCTCTGCTTACAGTGATGAGCGATGCTCTACATCTGTAGTGCACATCCTATCTGTCTCCTCAGATGGACTACATCTGCAGTGTACATCCTATCTGTCTTCTCACTGTAGTGCACATCCTGTCTATCTCCTCAGAGCTCACTGAAGTTTCTTTTTTTTTTATTTTTT
>NC_034596.1:31309033-31340908 GCF_900095145.1 Mus pahari
CCTCCATTGGGGACCCTGTGTTCCATCCAGTAGCTGGCTCTCACTGAAGTTTCTAAGAGTCCAGATGTACAGGATGTTCCTTCTAAGAAAGCTATGATTTCCCCAAAAGGAGCCCAATATTTTATGTTAATAATGTGGTTTTTTTGTTGTTGTTGTTGTTACAGACTATTCTTGTTCAGTCTTGGTATCCAATTACAGTGGCTACAAATTCCAGAGAACAGAAGAAAATACTGGCCAAATATTTGTTAGAAACCTCTGGTAACTTAGATGGTCTGGAATACAAGTTACATGACTTTGGCTACAGAGGAGTCTCTTCACAAGAGGTAAGGAACCAGATGAGCCTCATGGAATACAGTGTGCACTGTCAGTGTGTGTTAGCTACTTCTGTTGCTCTGAGAAAGCACCAGTACCAAAAACAACAGATGGAAGATAGGTAGGAGAGCCTGTCGTGGCAGGAGGTGTAACAGCAGGAACAGGAAGTCAAGAGCTTACAGCTTCAAATACAAGCATGAAGCAGAGTGAGAAAACTGGAATGCCATGAGGCTTAAAACCCTTGAAGCCTCCTGCAGTGATGCACTTCCTCCAGCAAGACTATACCTGCTAAACCTTCCCAAACGCACCACCAATTGGAGACCAAGTGTTCAAATATCTGAGCCTGTGCAGAACATTCTTCTCTAAACTGCTGCAGTGAGAGGCCTCTCAACCAGAATTGTCACTGGGACTGGGCTTGCTCTAAGTAGGCCATTTCTTGCAATTCTGGAGGCATAGCAACAGGTGACTACATATCTACTGTGTGGCATCCTGTTCCCAGTACATGGAATATACCTCTCGGCATGTGTTCTAGTATTTATGTGTTAGATGGAGGGGTAGACATACAGGGGCAGCAGATGCAGAACAGTATGTGCAAGGATAAAGACTGGGATGAGGCCCAGAAGTGGGATGAGGCACATGGGATGGTACGTTCCTTCTCTGAATTTTGGTTTGTGTTTGATCTTCCAGACTGCTGGCATAGGGGCATCTGCTCATTTGGTTAACTTCAAAGGAACAGATACTGTGGCGGGAATCGCTCTAATTAAAAAATACTATGGGACAAAAGATCCTGTTCCAGGCTATTCTGTTCCAGCAGCAGAGCACAGGTAAAATTGAGTTTGTTCTCCTCGAGTTTGCTATGTGAACACTTGCCTTGCATGCACACGGCCCTGGGTTCTATCTCTGGCCCTACAAATAAACAAAATGGCTTTCTAAACCTTGTTTGAATTTGTTATTTGTAACTCAGCAGTACCTTACTTGACAACAGAGCCAGATGCTAAATAAATGTTCATGGACGGTACAAATTGGATGCACACACTTTTAACAAAGATTAGTATCCAGCAGAACTAGGATTCCCAAACCTTTCTAGTAGTAAAAGAATTGAAAACCTTTCCTAACATTTAACAGTTGCCATTTTGGTTTATTAAGGAATGGTTTTCATTTGCTACAGTGCATATGCAGGTAGATGTTTCTTCACTGAGTGGGAGCTGGGAACGCCCTGAGCACTGCTTATCTACCCTGCTTTCCCATGTCATCTCACTGTCTCTGCCCAGGAAATTGTCATCTGGACCTGTATCTTCAATTCTAGATAAACAGCCATTTTAATAATGAAAATTTTAAAAATTCTGTTTCTCTAATGCTTATTTAGTTGCCCTTACTAAACCAAAGGTACAATCCAGGTTGCAGCCAGTCTAGTTCTAGATTTCCCTTTATAAAAGTAAACAGCATATATAAGTAATAAGTGTATGTCTCTAGTTCTTAGCTTCCTTTCCTATAGTCATTCAGGAATGCGTAAAGCACTGTGTAGGTTTGTGTATACATGATCTGGGCTTCATAACTCTGATACATACTAACTTACCAGCTTTCATATACAAGGCAGTTGGCTTGGTGCTGCAAGGGATAGAAAGATACAAAGCTGACCCTCTCAAGATAAAAATAGTACACTAGTAACCGTCTGCTCTGTTTGCTAAGCATTTTTATTTAAAGAAGCACAATTAGGGTGGAGTTGTCTCAAACAAGTTGAGAAAGGTTCATATCCATTGGCCGGATCAAAAAAGTGTTTATAGGAACAGTATGTAGATTCTTGGATTTCATAAGGGAATGGTAAAATTTGGTTGAACATTTTCTGAGTAATACTTTCTTATGTTTTACTGTCTACCAAGAATTATGAGAGTATACACAAGCCTTAGGAACTTAAGGCTGAAACAGGTATATGAAAAGTAGATTGAGAAGTCAGGTAGGGTTAATCTATTAAAAACCTTAATGTTGAGTGTTAACTTTGTACAACATGTTGGCTTGTTTGTTTGTTAATACAGGGTCTCCTGTAGCCCAGTCTGGCCTCAAAGAAGTAGATCCTAAAGTTTTGAGCAAATAAATGATATATTAGGATAGATTTCAAGTTATTTGGATAGCAGAAAAATAGAAAAACTAGAAGCTAGGCTTTCTAGGAAGTAGTATAGGAAACAGTAGTCTTGGGGTGGTTAGGTCTGGAGCTAGGTGGTTAAATGAATGCAAAGAAGTTGATAAACGAGATAAAATTGCTAAAATAGATTATTTGAATTGTGATACAGAATAGATCCAGCTAACATTAAGGACATTGCTGTATAGGAAGGCCCCCTTGAGTACTTTTTCATGAAAGTTTTAAGATTAAGCAACAGAAAATTATGGGTGTTAGCTGATGAAAGTTATTTGTTTTTATTAGTCTTTACCCATGTCTTATAAATTTTTAATGTAGTAATCACATAGTAGGCTGTCAGCTGAATAAGTTTTGAAGTAATAAGCACTTGAGTATACCATGAGTCTAAAGACAAGGAGTCTTCTGGGGCTTCTGGGTTCAATGAAAAGGACACTGTACGCATGCATGCGCAGGATAGAGTCCGGTGTGTTTTATGATCCTGTAATACTTTCTGTATTTGACTAAAAGCCTGCTTGACTTTTAACAGCTGACACAGTAGAGAACCTTGGGCACATAATTCATCTCTCTTTCCTTCCCTTCCTCTATTCAGCCACACAAAAGGAGAAGCTACCGTATTACAACAGAAGGCCGTTTGGAATAAATGCTAACATCTAAAATAGCTCTAAAGCATTACTGCTATTGTAAATACTTCCTTAGAGAATTTGACTCTGAAACTAAAAAGTGATTCAGTCACGCACCTTCTCCCCTCAGATTCTGGAACAGTGTCAGCCTAACCTGGTGACTGGCATCTGGGGAGATGCCATCAGTAAGACACAGGGCTGTGATCACAGAGTTGCTGTCCACACAGCAAGTCTGTGGAGTAGATAAAGAGTTCCCGTCTATTCCCGAGAGCCAGCTTCCTGAGGAATGAAGGAGAAAGGAGAGCAGCAGGAAAATGAAGAGATTTGAAAACTACTCCTGCTGACTGGGATTGACAGGGCATTAGGCCTGTATATGTGAATAGCAGTCTTGGGACTGTTGAGACTGAGAACAATATGAAATAACAACTTCTGAGTTAAATGAATATAGTTCTGTTAGTTGGCTTTCCATCCTTATCAAGGAGTATCTGAGAAAGCCACTACATCACTACCTGTTACTGGACATTTTAAGATATAACAAGTATAGTTATAGTTCTTTGACTATATATACTATGATAAAGTACTAGATAATTGCTCTTAGATCAAAGATTTCACAAGGTAAAAAAGACAGATATATGTCTTTTGGTATACAGTTTCAGAAATTCATAGAAAAGAACCAGTGCTAGCATTGGCAAGCAAAAATGGAAGTATGTATTTACCCTTTTCTAGCATCTGACATGTAGTATGGAAGGCTGGCTACACGAGCTTTGTAACTCACTGAGTAGATTGAGGAATACTAAAACAAAAACAAGTTTATTGCTGATTAACTATTGATATAAGAGCTAAGTAATAATAACTACTAAGCTGAATATAATTTGTAGTGTTAAAAACATATTGGCCAAGGAGTGGTTTGGCCCAAATATTTTATTTATTACCCTCCTGATGTACTGAACTGGATCTCCTTCCTTGTGACACTGAAGATGTGGTATAATGAACAGGTGATTAATGATACTTCAGAAATAGATCGTGTGTCTGCCTAAGTAAATCTGTCTCTTCATTTTGTCTCCTAGTACCATAACAGCTTGGGGGAAAGACCATGAAAAAGATGCTTTTGAACACATAGTAACGCAGTTCTCATCAGTGCCTGTGTCTGTGGTCAGTGATAGCTATGACATTTATAATGCATGTGAGAAAATATGGGGTGAAGACCTGAGACATCTGATAGTATCGAGAAGTACAGAGGCACCACTGATCATCAGACCTGACTCTGGAAACCCACTTGACACTGTACTGAAGGTAAATTGTAGTGTGTATCAGTAGGATGCTGGACACTAGCTGCTTCCCTGCTCATTTGTGTACACATCATTTCAAGGCTCTCTGGAAAAGTCACCTATTTTTCAGAGGAGAGCAAAAGATTTGCCCAAGGTCACACATTAATTGCAGAGAAAGGATATAAAGGTTAGTTTATATATATTGTCAAGTAGACAATTAAGGACTGCTTCTTATGTGCCTTCAGAATTAGTAGCATTACCATCAATCAGTCTACTCGTGGCTTATCCCGTGTATTAGAAGTCATTGTTACAACTTTGAAGGTGTTAGTACAGAAGCATGTGTTGAAGGTAATAAGGAATACAGATCATTCAGAACTGCTTTTCAGGTCATGTGTGACTGGAGATAACACTGCTTAATAAGCAGAGGAAGGCCTTTCTGGTGTTCAGGGCCTGCTTTCTCATTTTTACAGAGTATTCATTACAGGAGTTCATTGATGCCTTCTGTTAGAGAACCACTGTGTGGTGCTTTACACCAAAATGTTTGCTTTAATCCTATCACACACACACACACACACACAGAGAGAGAGAGAGAGAGAGAGAGAGAGAGAGAGAGAGAGAGAGAGAGAGAGAGAGAGAGAAAGCTTTCACTCTCTGTTGTAAAGGAGGAATGACCTGCCAAGGTTGAGAAACATGGAAATGGGGTCCTAGTATCCAGTGAGGCCTCTGAGCTAATGAGCAGATGGTCTGTCCCTGTTCACTCTAGGAAGTGGGAGCATAGGTTGTAGGAGGTCTTTTTTATTCTGTAAACAGCTCAGGGTCAGTGCCTTAGCCTGAAGCATTTCACTTTTGACAAAGTAAGCCGCTATTACATTTGTGATAATTACAAGAATAAAGGAAGCCATTTACATGGGCTTTTTCATTAGGATCTTTAAGTAGTTCACGTCAGGGAGTAATTATTGTCTGAAGGGGTGTGTCTGCTAGCTCTTCTGTGTCTGACTGAGTTTTCCTAAACAAGTTCAAATATGTGTTAAGTGTTGGATAGAGTGGGTTAAGTACCTGTGTTAGCGTTAGGGAGCCAAGAGCTTTGGACAGCTGCATATGCACACTTTGCTCTTACTGTGATGGTTGCATTCCTCAGCATTGTGATCCAAATGTCAGACACAAGGAAACCAAGCAGAATAAACCCAAATCAAAAGCAGAATTATTCATTTGTTGTGTCATTCCCTACATTTTTCTTTAAATACGTGTTGGTTTAATATTATGGGTTGTTTTCTTTTTCTTGAATCTGTGTAATTTGAAAGATGTAAAGGGAAACCAGCAGTTCTGTGCAACTTCAGTGACATAAATTAACTGAACGAGGAAAGAGCACACCTGTTTCTAATATGGTTAAAAGGTATTAGAAACAAACTTTATATAATTTTATACATGGCTTAAGATTAAGTAGTTGAATTTTTTACTTCTCAAAATTGTTTTAACAAGGAAAAATACTTTTTTAGCTCAGGGAGCACCCCCTACCCTATCCCAGTTTTAGTTACTTATGTCATGTGTTTTTCTCACACAGGTCTTGGATATTTTAGGCAAGAAGTTTCCTGTTACTGAGAACTCAAAAGGCTACAAGTTGCTGCCACCTTATCTTAGAGTCATTCAAGGAGATGGAGTGGATATCAATACTTTACAGGAGGTGTGTGTTTTACATGAATGTCCCAATAACGAAATCCCCTTTCTTGAAACAGCCTATTAAATTGTAAATACAATTGTGAGTCTTATTTAAAATATTTATAATGGCAAATACTTTTGGTGTAGTACTTAAAGTTTAGAAATAATAGTAGCTTAAAATACTGAAAGGGTAGCCAAAGCAATATTCTCCAGGCCTCCCCACCTTCTGACAGGATTCTAAAGAGAAAGAAAAATAAAGGCTTTTGTTTGAAGAGTCCAGAGTGTGTATAAGAATTGGTGTCCATTGCTAGAATGACAGAATCTTTAACTAGATTCACTTGAGAACAGAGTCCCAATGAGGGGTATCTAGGCCAGGTTGGTGTATGAGCTGGTAGGGTGGTATTTTGATCACATTGATTGAGGTGGGAAGACCCACCCATTGTTGACAATTCCCTGGGTTTGGGTCCTGTGCTGTCTTGACTTCCCCATGGTCCCATGGTAAGGGACTGTAACTTGGAATTGTGATCCAAATAGACCTGTCTCCTTGAGCTGCTTTCAGGCAAAGAAACTATAAGGCAATATGACTTCAAGTCAGTGACCAGATTACATCAATTTCAAAAGATTGATTTGAAAATGAGAGCTTTGATGTGTAATCATATTTCTATGGTCTCCTGTGTTCCAGAGTGAGGTGTCTGGAGTTTTGCAGGAACAGAATGAAGGTGCTTCTCCCTAACCTCCCAAACTACCTTGCTTAAGTGGGAACTCTCTCTGCTTGAAGACACTGGGTCTTGGGACATTAGAAGCTGTTGTGTGAGAAGGACTAAGTATCGGTAGGCCAGCCTACAGGGGATGGTGGAGACCCTTGAGTATAGAAATTGGGGCTGGCACATTTACTTGTTCTAAACCCCCTCATTCAGCTACCTTTCTCAATACAGCCCAGGCCTACCTCTGAATGGTACTGTTCACAGTGTGATGGGCCCTCCTGCATCAGTTAGCAATTAAGAAAATATCCCATACACCTGACCATAGGCAATTCTTCAGTTGAAATTCCCTCTCCCTGTAACTCTTGGCTTGTGTCAAGATGACAACTGAAGGTAACCGTCTGTGACAAGTAGTTTTCTGTTGATGTAAATACATTCACGAGTACAGGAAGAATATCTTAAATTGGTTCTTGAAGCTAAGCAGGTAGAAGGAACCCACACTCAGAGGATAGAGCCTGAGTTTTTCATGTTGGAAATAAGTCTCTTGTGCTTTCTAAAAGGCAGTGGTATTCATCCTAACAGTTTCTCTCTACATACGCTAAACAGATTGTTTAATTTTGGTAAAAATGGGGAGGGTGCTTTATTTAACAAGCTGCCGCCTTTCCTGGGCTGCCAGCCTCCCCCTTACTCCTACTCCCTGTCACCATTCATCCTCCCTAGAGCATCCTGCTCTAGCTAGCTTCTACTGTGAAGAAGCCAAAGATCTCGTGTGTAGTAGACAAAATATAGCGTCCTGTTTCTGTTGGTGTCTTGGGACTTGATCTCCTTGGCTGCCATCAGGTTCTGTCCCCTAGGATGACTTCCTAATGTCATTAAAATAGTACTGACTCCTGAAAGTTCATAGAAGGAGGAGTTCTTTGAAGTCTAAAAGCTGCCCAAGGCCTCTGTCCTCCTATTGTGATATCTTACACTAGCAGGTCAGTGTGGCTTTCCTTCCCTTCAGCTGTCCCGCAGCATCCTTATCTTGGAACCTTCTGTCTACATCTCTTGGATGTTTCTATGAATTAAAATTTAAATGAATTACAACTTTGATATAAATGCTAAGAACAAATTACTTTTTTGGCATACATAACATGTGAAAAGTACTTATACAATGGAGCAAAACTATGTGAATGATATTAGCAGATAACTAAATCCTAAGGGCTCCTGAGCCAACTTAAGTATGTTATAAGAGTACTGTATGAAATAGGGAAATGGTTTATGAAGTAAGAGTAATAATTTGCCCATTTACTTACACTTTGATTTTTTTTTTCTTCTGATTTCTTTGTGGGTGTTTTTTGACTGGCATACAGGGATGTGAAATTCAGCTCTGCTTTTCATGATTGTACACTACATGCTGAGTCTGAAGCCATTTACTATCCTGCCTCTCCATGGGGAGCAGCCTTCTCCCTTTTCTCTTCCACTTGCACTTATTTTGTATTGAAATTCACTTCTTTCATAGTCATCTCAGTGGAAACTGTCTAGGGGCCTTGGTTACCTTTGGGTTTGGGTAATGGGGATGGGGGCTGTTTGTGATCACCACAGCTTACAGTAACTCTCAGGAGGCAAGAAGACACTCTTTGTAAAGTACTTGTGACACATTCCATAAAGATGAAATCTATAGATTGTCAAAAAGATAAGTTCTGTAGATGGGTGAGCTTATAATAAGGTTCTGGGAAAGGATCCGATGTGGTCTCAGCCCCACAGGATGTGCAGAGGTCACTGGGCTACGAACCACATCTGCTCCTTGCCTTCTGGGCAGAAATCAGGTGATGTATCTCTCCAATCCTGTGTGTTTCCGTGCCGGGTTCCCCGGCACTCATCTGTGAGCACGAGGATTCCCATGCCTCCCACAGAGCACAGTAATAAATAGACACAAGACCAGATTTCTATAAACGCCAAAGGAATCACTTTAGTAAAATAAACTGTGATTTTATATTAATTCTTATTGGAAAACATTTGGCTTTTAAAAACCCACAGAAAAATTAGATGGTTGGATTTAAAAAAAAAAAATAGATTGGATCAGTAACACGTGATGCTATTTGGGATTTTCATTCCTTTTATAATGTTGAAAATCAAGAGAAAAGATCAATTTGAGACTTAGTTGTTCGAAAAACATATAAGTGATGTGTAAGGAGAATGTGAAAATTATTCATTTTGAGGCTGTAACTAGAATACCAGGGAGGTTGAAATGACCATTGTCACTACTGTTAACCATAAGCAAGTATTATATGCCCTTGCCAATTACATATCCATTACCTGGGGCTTATAATAAGTGTCACACGTAGTAACACAGTACACTGGGATTTATTTGTGATGATTAGAAATCCCTAGTGTGTAGTTCTTTGAGGCAAATATTTCAGCCTTGTTGATCATGTTGGGCAGCGATTTTTTGAGGAGGCTAAGAAAGAGAGCTTACAAAACCTTAAGTGTATATAGCCAGTCTTCTCACGCCTCTTCACTCCCGCACCCCAACCACAGTGCCCACTCAAGTGAAATCCCTCCTTCCTCATCTTGTCTGCCTAGGCCTGTAAGTATCTAAGTACTGAGTGATACAAGACAGCTGTAGGAGTCTCACAATATTGCCCTTGGAGAGTGACCTCCATCATCTTTGTTTTTAATCTTCTAGATTGTAGAGGGAATGAAACAAAAGAAGTGGAGTATCGAGAATGTCTCCTTCGGTTCTGGCGGCGCTTTGCTACAGAAGCTAACCCGAGACCTCTTGAATTGCTCCTTCAAGTGCAGCTATGTTGTAACCAATGGCCTTGGGGTATGTCCTTCTCCTTGCTTCTGTGTGGCTAGGAAGAGTGCAGTGAGTGCCATAGTCAGAGGGCAGTGTGCTGCTGGGCTGTCAGATGGTGACGGGCACTACCTAACTTAGAAACCGGGAAATGGTGTCCGCTGGTAAGGAGAGAGACATGGGAACCAATAAACTGAATCGTTTAAGGGGATGGGTATTGATTCTCATTCTCTCTCTCTCTCTCTCTCTCTCTCTCTCTCTCTCTCTCTCTCTCTCTCTCTCTCGTCATTTCCAGTGTATGGTTGCATACATTTGTATGAAGAAATTGGTTCTATTTGGGCAAAGTTAAGATTGTCAGCTCGCCTGGCCTTCACATACTAATGATGATCAAGTATGTCACTGTCAAGACCCTTTATGAGCGTGGAGTTTGAGCTTCCTGGTTTTGATACCAGAATCATGTTCAGTGGCTGTAGTGTAGCTGGGCAGCCACCGCTTTCATCTTTCATCGCCCCTTAAAGGCTGAGTGAGGAGGCTGTGGAGTAGGGGTCAGGGAAAGCTAAGCACCCCAAAGAACAGAGCAAGCACGATGGCTCAAGAAACAAAGGCTCTTCTTCCCATGCAAGGTCAATCTCCAGAACCCACAGGGAGGAGGAGGAGGAGGAGGAGGAGAAAACCAGCTCCATGGAGTTGTGCTTTGACCTCCTTCACATATGTTAACAGTACTTATAAATAAATCCTGAAGAAACCCTGGGTGCTGCATCCACCTTCCTTGGCGAGTCCTAAGACTGTCTTGTTTCTTGCTCTTCCATTGCTGGTGCCACACGCCATCTGCTTGAGTTTTACCACCCACCTTTCTGGTCCTAAAATATTTCAGATTCTTTAAGTCGTTTTGTTACTGGTTTGAGTCAGGGTCTTGCAGTGTGACCCTGCCTGGATTAGAATTTGCAGTAGCCCTCTGGTCTGTTTCACGTCTGTGCCGCCATGCCCAACAGGTTCTCCAACTCTGTGTGTGCGCGCGTTGCGCGCACGTGTTGGTGTGCATGTGCACACATGTAACTGTGTGTACATTGCCTCATTCACATTAGGCCAGCACCCCACCTCTGAGCTGTATCTCCAGCCTCTTACTAGGATAAAGGTAAGAAGTAATGAAAGAAGAAGGTTAGATGACAAGAGTGTCTTTATCTTAAACATCCTAGTTCTCTCTACAGTTTGTAAACATGTCTGTTATGTAAGGGCAACTCAATACATTTCTCTAGATCATCCTATAAAAGATAAGATTTGGGTTTCTACAGCATGACTATTTTGAAGGAAGCAGGCTAACTAATGAGTTTTATTTCTAACAGCCAGTTATAGGCTAATGTAGTTACATATTCAACACTATAGACTTTTAAAACTTGAGTCTAGCTAGTGGTACAACCCAAGGCCTTGTGTGTGCAGGCAAGAGCTCCAGCACTGAGCTGTATACATGTTTTTAGATACATTCAGTGGGAGATGATTTATCATTTTTCTCTTAATTTGGATTTCTCAGGTTAATGTCTTTAAGGACCCAGTTGCTGATCCCAACAAAAGGTCGAAAAAGGGCCGGTTATCTTTACATAGGACACCAGCAGGGAACTTCGTTACACTTGAAGAAGGAAAAGGAGACCTTGAGGAATATGGCCATGTATGTATCTGTTGACTGGGGTTTTTTTAAACAGTGACAGGATTTACAAGTTAAGAAAAGGGAGTTTTGTGTTATTCTTTTAAATTGTTTTAAGAACAGTGGTAACAGTGAAATACTTTTTCCCCACAGTGACCAGCATGTTAGATATTGATGGTCTTTATCAGGCTTTTGTATATTTGGTTTTAATCTTATTGTAAGTTAGGAGTGACTTAATTTATGGAGAAGCATAGCATAGAATACTATTAGATGCTGCTCTTGGACTTCACATAACTGTCTGCATTATAGTAAAATACTGTAATTTCATAAAAGATGAACTAGCCAAATTCCAAACATTTTGATGAAGTGTTTCTTTACAGCTTAATAATGACCACTCGGAAGGTTTTCTTTAGTCTTAATTGATTCTCAGGGAATTCTGAGCTTAAAAAATAGATAAAGCAAGTTGTCTTAGTTATACAAATGGAGTGGGTCCTTCAGATTATATAACCGAGTTTTCTTACCCTCATTAACCAAACGGAAAAGCATGTAGAGTATGTGTGCTGAAGTAGGCCATGTGATCTGATGGGTTTTCAGCATAAGTACACTTAACCTTTGTGTACTGAAAGGTTAAAAGATCTCTAGATCACTAGACTGGGGGGGGGGGGGCTTCAGTTTCAGAGGAAAAACTCATGAGTGTATTCTTCAAATATAAGTACACATTTGCTGCTATTATGCTTTAATATTGTGCAAATCTGACTGCTTGTAACAATTTTTTTTCATCATGCCTTTTAAGATTTGGGGTTGGAATAAAATAATCCTTCTATGAAAACCATATGAACTGGTAGATCAGAATTTTAGAATTAAATCTCTTTATGTAGTCCCAGTAATTCTTTGAGTAGATTTTACAAAGCAGTTGGAGCTACCAAGGCTCTGTTGTATGAGGTCATTGCAGATGAAGCAAAGTTCTGAGACTAAACCAAAGGAAACATTGATTGACTAGTGCTCGAGAACATCTGTCCAGTGTCCTAGTGACCAGTCACAAGCTTAATGGAGAGTCCCTGTGATCATCGAGACATTTTAGTTAACGCATAAAACCCAGCATTTTCTGGTAGTTTATATTGAAACTTACAAAAGAAAATGCTACGTCTAGAACACTAATTCAGCACACAAGATGCCAGCTAACATCATGTGTACTGTAAGAAAGAACATTAAGATGAATTAAAGTAGATTTTTCATATAGAAACTAGACTGTGCAGGGCCTCAGGGAAAGTGAGCCCTCATCCGCTGTTGATGCCCCTCTGTGGATTTGCAATTACAGTCTATGTAACTCGGTCCCTATAAATGAGACAGAAATCAATACCTGCTTTTATGTTTCTGTCTTGGGTTGGGTTTTTGGATTTTATCCTTTTTTTTTTTGGTTTTTTTTTTTNGGAACTCACTTTGTAGACCAGGCTGTCCTCGAACTCAGAAATCCACCTGCCTCTGCCTCCCGAGTGCTGGGATTAAAGGCGTGCGCCACCACCACCAGGCTTGGATTTTATCCGTTTTTAAGGCCAAAATTTAATGGCTAACAAGTTTATTAAACTTGTAGATTGGCGGGTCTAGGCAATATCAAGGCACTTGGCCAGACTCTAAGTAATGATTACCAGGACGACGTGCAGTTCTCTCAAGCAAACATTTTCTTCAGCCGTAGAAAAGATGAGGCATCTGAAGTTTTGCCTCTCCCTTTAAGAAAACCAGTCTGAGTGTTTATCATGAGCTCACTCATAAGTTGACACTCGACAGCTTTGTATATTTGACCTCTTTAAGTAAATTAGCCAAAGCATGATCTGAATATTTGGTAGATGGTCTTTTTAATAACAAATTTTACATTCTGCAGGATCTTCTCCATACGGTTTTCAAGAATGGGAAGGTGACAAAAAGCTACTCATTTGATGAAGTCAGAAAAAATGCACAACTGAACATTGAGCAGGACGTGGCACCTCATTAGGCTTCATGTGGCCGGGTTGTTATGTGTGCAGTGTGTGTATACATACATGCACGTATGTATGCGCCTGTGCGTATGTACTAACATGTTCATTGTACAGATGTGTGGGTTCGTGTTTATGATACACTGCAGCCAGATTATTTGTTGGTTTATGGACATACTGCCCTTTTTATTTTCCCCAGTGTTTGGATGATCTCAGACTAGAGAACACTGATAACCATGTACAAGATTACTGCTGAAGTAAGCTTTTCAGGGTCCTTCGCTAATAGATAGTAATCCAATCTGGTGTTGATCTTTTCACAAATAACAAAACCAAGAAACTTTTATATATAACTACAGATCACATAAAACAGATTTGCATAAAATTACCATGCCTGCTTTATGTTTATATTTAACTTGTATTTTTGTACAAACGAGATTGTGTAAGATATATTTAAAGTTTCAGTGATTTACCAGTCTGTTTCCAACTTTTCATGATTTTTATGAGCACAGACTTTCAAGAAGATACTTGAAATAAATTACATTGCCTTTTGTCCATTAATCAGCAAATAAAACATGGCCTTAACCAAGTTGTTTGTGTTGTTGTACATTTGGAAATTATGTCAGGACATATACCCAACAGAATTACTAACGTCACTGCCCTTGTAGAATATGCAGTAATCATTCTCCGTGGAAGAGAATAATGGTTCTTACTCGAATGTTTAGGCATTGTACAGTTCTGTGCCCTGGTCAGTGTATTGTACCAGTGATGCCAAATCCCAAAGGCCTGTTCTGCAATTTTATATGTCGGATATTGCCTGTGGCTCTAATATGCACCTCAAGATTTTAAGAAGATAATGTTTTTAGAGAGAATTTCTGCTTCCACTATAGAATATATACATAAATGTAAAATATTGAAAGTGGAAGTAGTGTATTTTAAAGTAATTACACTTCTGAATTTATTTTTCATATTCTATAGTTGGTATGACTTAAATGAATTGTTGGAGTGGGTAGTGAGTGTACTTATTTTAAATGTTTTGATTCTGTTATATTTTCATTAAGTTTTTTAAAAATTAAATTGGATATTAAACTGTATGGACATCATTTATTAATTTTAAATTAAACCCTCAGTAACTAATATTTAAGTAAGTTCTTGATGTTATCCCCAATGGAAAGCCTGATTCTTAATAGAAGAATCTTAATGCAGAGATCTAGCTAAATTTAAAATACGCATCCTCAAATTGTTTATAGTTATTTACTGCTAGGTCCTGAGTCAGCCATTGCACTCAACAAGACACCAGACTTTTTGAGGTGACTCCTAGGTCACCTGTAGGTGACACCACACAGTTCTAAGCCAGGGTTGGCCAGCCTCCCCTGCTAGCCAACGTCATATTGCTTCTTCATTTTTAATTACACACTGTCTAAGGCTGTTTCCTACTCCAGTGGCAGAAATTAAGTAGTTACAATAGAGACCAAATAGTCCTCAAAGCCTGGAATGTTCACTAAACACAAGAAAAGGAGCGTGCATTTGCATTTTAAGAGAGATGTTGGTTTTTCTGGGAAGGGAGGAAGTTGAATTTTACAGAGTGCCTCTTGTTCTTTCTCATTTAAGAATCTGATAATAGAAAACTGATTTAGAAAGGTTTTCACAACTTGCCATTAAGTCAGAATATTAAAAGCCATACATCATGTAAAACAATTTCATAAGGAAGCATATGAGGTGAATTAGAGAGGTTAGCTGGTGATCCTAAGACTTGGAACAGTAAGCACTACTCATTTTTAGTAATCTTTATTTCATAATACATGGAAAAAAAAAACTTAAACTGACTTTTAAAAAAAGGGAACTTGAGTAGCGTGGTCATGGTGTACTACAATGCCTGTAATCCCAGAAATGAGGTAGACACAGAGGGATCGGAAACCAACATCATTCTTGACTACGTAACAAATTTTAGGCTAGCCCGCACTACCTGGCTCAAGAAAAATAAAATGTACCTGAGATTCCTGGCACTGCAGAGACATGTCCTGCATGGTATAGGCTTAGCCAGTACCTGAGACTATATACACAGGAGGTTTGTTAAGTTCAAAACCAGCCTGAGCTAATATAGACCCTTGTGTCTCCTCTTCACAAAGGCTTGTAGAGTACTACCCAAAACCCATTGGTGTCACACTGCAAGCAGTGTTTTTGTGTTGTGTGAATTCCACCGGCTGCACATGCCAAGTTTTGTTTTGAAACATGAGTATAAACTAGTAGTTTCCATTTGTGCACAGAATGGGTCCAGAGATGGAAGGAATCATGTCTCTTGGCTCTGGTCCCCTTGGGACGGATTCATTTTCGATTTCTGTCACTTAGCAGTATTTGGCCATCCCCCTTCTGAGTACCAAATGGTTAACATGAACGTCAAATGGAGTTGTATTTGCGTGTCACCCTTAGATTGGACTAACCCTTAAGACACTAGATTTGCAGTTGGCATTAGTCCCTTCAATTCATAACTTTGAAGTAGGCAGTAGAATTTGTGTTATTTGTACCCTCTACTTAAAAGGTTTTTATGAGTAGCCTTTCTTTCTTGAAATGAAAAAAAAAAAAAAAAAGCTTTTATAGTGAAATCCATCATGGAAAATTAGAGAAAAATAGCAAGATGTTTGTTGTTGTATTTACCATAGAACTCACACTTAAACTAGTATTTTGTAGTTTTACATTCCTTTTTAACTCATTCAGTGGAGAATATCAGACTTTCTCCCAAATTGTATGTTAAGTCAATTCTAATAATGTACTCAGCATCAAAGACAAACATGTAATAAACAAGGAAATAAAGTTTAGTTCTGTTAGTGAAATGTTAAATTTGACTGTGTGTGTCAGATGCCATTTCCAGACCTACCTCTTCTAGGTATCTCTCCAGAGAATCAGGATGAGAGGAGGGCATGGTGAAGATGGCTCCCGTTCTCCACCTTCAGCAGCTCTGGATAGCAGTACCATTTACTAAGAATGCTGGGAGGAATGCTAGGGGACTTGGGGACATTTAAATGCAATGCAAAGAGTAAATAGCTATGTGCAGAGTACAGAGTTGAAAACAGAGGGACCTCCAGGCCTGTGTACAGTGGTGTGTGTGTGTGTGTGTGTGTGTGTGTGTGTGTGTGTGTGTGTGTGTGTGTAGGTGTTCATTGGAGACACACATGAGGGGACAGCTCTAAAGTGTAGAGCCGGAGTTGGCACACCCACCCCCACTGCCACCAAGTCCAGCCCACCATCTGTCTATAGGAAGTTGTATTGGAACATAGCCCTACCCATTCACTTAGTGGTCACCGCTGTTCTCATGCTGTAGCAGCAGAGCCTGCAAAGCTTACAAAGTCCACTACTTTTCATTTCTAGAAAAGGAATATGAAGCCAATCAAGAAGGACCCACAAGATGAACTCTTGGAGGTTGTGTGCAGAACATAAGGTAGCAAAGGAGACTGATGAGCATCAACTAAAGAGGAAGTCGGTACTTTCCTGTGACCAACAAACAGGAGGAGGATAGTAATGGCTGAACAGGATCTCCAGTACATTGTATATGTCTGTGAAAGTGTCTTGGTGAAGGCTGAGGTAGAGTCACCAAGTGGGCCAGCATGGAACACAGGTCCTGCCTTTAAAATCCCTACCTTGTTTTTCATAAGGCTTCAGGATTCACCTGAACTGGGGAAAGCAGCTAACTAAAGATTAAATCTCAATGAATCCTCAGCAAAATCAAGTCACATCCAGACAAGAGTGGAATGGGAGCCTAGAAGAGCTGAGGGTGTCTTTGAAGGGCTCAGTATGGGGTGTGCAGCTCTGAGTAGAATACAGTGATTAATACACAAAAATGTAGAAACTTACTATTTCGTATACTTGCAAATAAAAATATTGGGGAAAGCCAGAACAAGACATTTTCTAAGAGAACATGACTACCACAGCAGGTGCCATTGTCTTAAGACAGCCTTGTTCCCACTAAAACAGTTTCAAGAATAAGGATAAATGGAGTTCTGTCACAACACCAAAAGCTGAAATTCTTCATGCCACCATTTTTCAGAAAATTCTAAGGGAGTGGGAGGGTGGGGGAGAAGGGGAGGGGCAGTGAGTGCACCCCAAACCCAGCAGACACTGACGGAAACAATAGTGAATAGCAGTGTGCCCCGAATTTAAATGAAATAGCATAAGTCAGGAGCAAACTTAGAGTTATTCTGAAGTGCTTTAGTTCTCAGCAAGAGTGGCTAAAGCTACTGGTGCGCTTTAGAACGTAATGAACATGTGTCTATTGACCAAGTAGACGTGGAAGTAAGTACATTGCTTTCAGACTAACAGGAAAAGGCCAGATGTGTATATGCTTTTTAAAATAAATGAGAAAAGTAGGTGGAACAGTTAGCCAAATAAGCAAGATTAATCATGAATTTTATGTACCTAATGTAAACCATATATACCCTAAACATATTACAAGATAAATGTATTAAAAATCTATGTGCCGTTTATAAAAGCCACATCCGAAACGGGGTTGGGACATCTTTAAAGGAGCACTTGGCTGCAGTCGTAGCTGTACTTTTCCTGTGGTCAGGCGGCTCATGTGTCCAGGGTTGTTGACATCACTCCTCCCCAGAACAGCGTGCCAGCAAAGTGTGGCGCCCAAAAGGAACAGAGCATTCCAACACCAGGCTGTGGCTTATTTACCAAGCCTTGGGGGAAATAAAGCTTAGACAGACAATGCCCTCTCTTCTCAGATGAGCCGTGTTGGAAACGTCAGAGGAGGTAAGGCAGGAAAAGATGCAGTTTGAGAGGCAGCACCTGAGCTTCCCCGTTCTCCTAGGTTCTCGTGCTTCTGAGGTCTGACTTTCACATCCATTTTCTGCCCTTGGGTGGGGTCTTTCACTGTTCGGAGGAAGATTGAAGGGGATGATGAGATTACCTGAGGGTTTTTCTGAACCAGAGACATTTACTCCTAAAACTCTGAAGCATGCCAGGCTCTGACCGTGGGGAGGTCCTACCGAGATACCTGCCTGTATGTATGTAAGGGTATGTATGATGCCTGTGCTGTATGTAAGGGTTCCAGGGCGTTGATGCAGGACTTTACCCCTGGGACCAATGCTATCTGCCCCTGTGTTAGCAGTGTTATCTGCCCAGTTTAGGGAACAAGGCTCAGCACAGGATGGCCAAGAATGGTCCTCTGAGGCTCATAAAACTTGTCATCACCCTAGCCTGCCTGTGGATGGAAAGGCCACTGTGTTCTTCCTACAGGAAGCAAAGAGGAGGGTAACTTAACTGAGAAAGACAGCACGCATGATTTCCAGACTGCAAATCTACTGACCAGTCCAAACACATCCTTTCCTGCTTTTTGCACACAGTTAACTCTAAGGCAGTTGTATCATAAAATGTACATGCATTTAAAAAGTTCTAGATTTTTCTGAGGTACTTTTATTCTCTATTATATCTAAAAAAAAAAAAAAGTACTATTTTTAGTATCAAGCAAAGAAAACAGTATTATGCAATTGTAGGTGCTGAGCCGGACGGTCGCATGCCCAGGGCTTCCCAGGGAATGAGTGTCTCTGCCTGGTGGTGGGTGAGCAAGGCTTTCTATTGTCTGGGGCAACTTGCCCACCTTGGGAGTGTGTGGGGGCAAGGCAACAAACTAAACAACTGAATCTCCTATTTTGTGTGTATGAGACTGCAAGAGGGGACCGGGGAAGGGTAAATATGCCTCATTTCTCTCAGGTAGTTTTGAAACAAAGGACAAATAAAATTATTAAAATTTTTGAAAATATATATATATATATATATATATATATATATATATATATATATATATCAGATATTGTGAATAGTTGATTATTTCGGAACCATTAAGCCAAGAGACACTACCCTGATAAGTGAGACTTTTAACTCATGGGCTGGAACTATTTCGTTGGCAAGCCCTTGCCTGGTTCTGCCCACTAGGTTAGAGTGTGGGCACACAGCCCTAGGGTCTACGCTAGGGCTTGATGTACAGAGCGCACTCAGCTGGCACATATTGGGAAAGGAGGCTCATTATTCAGAACTCTGCCTCACTCCACCCCGCCCCACCTCGCATGCCTGTCAAGCCATGATTCAGTCTCTACTGTACTTCTGCTCAGTACACCCCAGGTCCTCATTTCATCAAGCCAAAAACTGGTACTTTTTAAGACAATAAGATAATAATAAAAAAAACAACAACAACTAGCAACTGGTCAGTTATTCATCTGCAATTGTGGGAAATTCCAGGCTGACATTTCCTCCTATTGTCCTAGAAAAAGGTCTATCAGGACCAGGAAGGGCCGTTTGACTCCTAGCCTGCCTCTTGTGCTCCTGACTGTATTTATCAACCAGATCAAAACAGACCGTTCCTCCTCACTGTCTGCCCACGTATAGCATCTCACTCCAGATATGGTTTGCTTGTCACTTTCTCCAGAAGGGCCCTTCCAGGAAACATGTTTGTGAACCTACAGACAGACATCACTTTGGTTCTGCCCTACTGTGAGATTCCTGGCCACTGTGTGCCATGTCTGCATACTGCCACACTGTCCTAAGTGTATACGTGGCTATGTGTCTGTTGCTCTTCTGCTGAAGTCACACACAGCTTTTAGGGAACAGGCAGCTGTATTTCTCGATTGTCAGGCTCCATGTTTCCTTTTTCTGGAGCCTCAGCTGACCCACTCCCTTGAGACAAAGCATTTCCAGTTATTTTTAGTTTCTTTGGCTGCTGACTTGGACGGTTTGGAAGGAGGCAATATGACGATTTGATTGGTCTGTCTCAAACCACAGCTCAGGCAGTTGATGGCCACAGCATTGAGCAAGGGCAGAAAATACATCCATGGGTTGGATGAATTTGCCAAGTGAGCAAAGAGGACAAGATGGACCAGACTAGCCCTGGTTCATCTAAACTTGTGGGAAAGGGGCAGCAGTGGACCTAGCAAGGGAGGGAAGGGCATCTTGCCTGTCTGCCTAGACTGGAGCAAAGCCATCTGCAGAACCACCCAGTGACTTCTCCCAAGCTTCTC
The DNA here is from genome assembly GCF_900095145.1 of Mus pahari. Lineage (NCBI taxonomy): Eukaryota > Metazoa > Chordata > Mammalia > Rodentia > Muridae > Mus > Mus pahari. Next base: position 31,329,123 of record NC_034596.1, read on the forward strand.
TCCCTCAGGGGTGTTCTGGAATGAGAGGACTCATTCCGGCCCTGAACTTGGGGGAGCTGCCATACTTGGTAATGCTGACAGCCTCACCAAGCTAAGTCCCTCCATTGGACCGTGCCTCCAGAGGTGGAATAAATGAAGTCATGTGACTATTGCCGGGCTATCCAGTCAGCATAACATCTGATCCAGCTTTACTTAAAAGGAATGTTTTAAAGATTGTAGAATAGATAGACAGACAGACCTGTTAGGGTCCAAGAAGGTCCTCACAAGCCACAAGAACTCCGATCTCAGTCAGATAGCGATAGTTTATCAAGCATACACCACAAGACTGGTCAACCAGGACCATAGTCCAGATCCGGGAACTAAACCATGACCCTGAGTTAAGACCCAGGGTGTTTAAGCCCCAAATCCACAAACATCTGTGTCAAGTTATTTCACCAATCAGGATTTAGGGATGGGGGATTTCCATGGGAACATGTCTTTGTTGTACACTTTTTCCCTCCTGCCCCCATTGGTTGGGGTATTCAACTGTGACAGGAGATTTGCCTTGTCTAAGAGTCACACCTTAACTTGTCTGTCAGGATGGGACTTGTCTAAAATTCATGTTTTAACTTTCCAACTAGGATGTCAGTCACCCACACACATGTCTCTTTCTGCCAAGTAGGATGTCAGTTTCTAGAAAGGTCTGGGAACCTAAACTTTACTTGACCACTATTCAAAATGGAAGTCTTATTCCAAATAGTTTCTTACATTGGTGCAGGTGTCTGTCTTGTGTTGGAGCCCATCCCAGGGGTAGTGTACAAAGTTAAATACCATTAAAGCTTATATGCATAGATGCAGGAAGTGCTATTGGCTTGTTGGTTCAGGTCCAAGCTTATTGTGAGTAACTATACAAAACATATCTACTGACCTCTGTCATGATTGGGTTTCCAAGGGCACAGACTGTATCAGTATGTAATCAGTCTTGGGATTAGAAAGTTTCTTAGTGACAGCAGAAACATAGGAGAAAGTTTCCTTATAATGGCAGGCGAGCCAGCTAACATTTTACCTAGGCATTAATATTTTATCTAGATCCCAACAGAAATATGTCGGGAGAGAACTGGAGAGGTTACGCTTGAGAGTTTCTACCTCAGAGAGATGTAGACACTGCTAAGTTCTTCAGAGTAAAGCTGCCTTCTGTTCCGTTTGTATGCATTTACACATTTGCTCAAAGGCATGTGAGCCTGGAAGAATGGATGACTTATCATTTGAACCAGTATTTTTGTCTCTGTGGAAGAAAACTAAAAGAATTAGAGCAATATGAAGTAGTTCTGGGTGTCTCCTGAATAGACTTTTTGTTCAGTTGTGCAATGGTTTTATTTCCTTGGCTTTTTACAGATAGAAAATATATGTTACTAATCCATCTGATAGTACATTTCTTCAGGAAAGTTGATAAGAACTATTTTAAGTTTTTTTTTGTTTTGTGTGTGTGTGTGTGTGTGTGTGTGTGTGTGTGTGTGTTGTATTTTCTGACACAGGGTTTCTCTGTGTAGTCCTTACTGCCCTGGAACTCGCTCTATAGACCAGGCTAGCCTCAAACTCAGAGATCCACCTGCCTCTGCTTCTTGAGTGCTGGAATTAAAGCCACGTGCTACCATGCCTGGCAAGGTTTTTGTTTTTAAGTATTAACTGATTCTTCTGTTAATATAACCCTATTCTAAATGAAACCTTAATTTCATTGTTTGTCACATGGTGGTGGTTTGAATACTCTCTGCCCATGGGAACTGGCACTATTAGGAGGTGTGGCCTTATTGGAGGAGGTGTAGCCTTGTTTGAGGAAATATGTCACTGTGGGGGGGGGGGGAGGGGGTGAGATCTCAGATCTATGATCAAGTCTGGCCAGAGTCAGTCTTCTCTTGACAGCCTTCAACACAAGATGTAGAACTCTCAGCTCCTTCTCCTGTACCACATCTGCCTGGATGATGCCATGCTTCCTGCCTTTATGACAATGGACTGAACCTCTGAACCTGTAAGCCAGCTCCAATGAAATGTTTTCCTTTATCAAAGTTGCCATGATGTCTGTTCAATGCAATGGAGACCCAAACGAAGACACATACCAAAGGCTCTGATGTGGATATCAGATATCTAATCTGCACACACATTTCCCTGACTTTTGAAGTAGTTGGGATGAGATGCCCTCCGCAAGGGTCTGGTAGTTAAATAGTCCCCAGTTGGTGGCCATTTGGGGATGATTTAGGAGGTATGACCTTGTTGGAGGAAGCATGTGACAGGGGTAGGTTTTGAAGTTTCAAAGGACTTGCACCATTGAAAGTCTGCTCTCTCTGCTTTAAGAAGTTAGCCTCCTGTGAGTGGACTTGGGTGTGAGCTCTCAGCTATTCCTGCCACCATGCCTCTGGAACGGTGAGCCCCAATTAAATGTTGTCTTTTATGAGTCACCTTGGTCATGGTGTTTTAGAACAGTAACAGAAAAGTAACTAAGATATTATCTTTCTTTTTTTTTCTTTTTTGGGTGGGTAGGTGGGTGGGAAAACCTTAGAATCAGTGTTCAAATGAGATGATAAATTGCAGTGGGACTGCATGTCTCTCATATCTGTTCTCCTTTGCTCCTCTGCCACTGCACTCATGGTGGTGAATGAACTACCCCTTCTCTTGGGAACACACTCACAGTCCTGAGCATGTTGATGGCCTCCCGTGGCTGTTGGAAACACACAGTCCTGAGCATGTTGATGGCCTACCGTGACTGTTGGGAATACACTCACAGTCCTAAGCATGTTGATGACCTCCCATGGCTGTTTAAATGACCCATGCCCTTATATACTTTCTGTAAATGATGGGAACTCTAGAAACTTGATTAAAAATGAATCTTTCCGTGCCCCTTCAACATGCACATGGACCACACATCTCCCACCTGCCTTCTGGCTCTCCCTAGTGTCCTAGGTAGGGACATTAGGCTCATGCCATCAACTCCACTCAGCCCCACGACCTTTCTGAAGACTAGCTATCTCACACCTTCCATCAGCCTCCCTCTCCAGTCCCACTTTATCAGGCAGAGATCCAAGTACTACAAACCCTACACATCCCTGCAGCCCACCCATCCCCCTCGACTGGCTGAGATCCGAGACTCCCATTCCCCATTCCATAAGCTCTTGCTGCCTGGGAAATCCCAAGAACTTCTCCAGATCCCTGAAGCTATGAAAACCTTCTGACTTTACAGAAAGTCTGAGACTGTCTTGGAACATCCCCAATTTCCTTTATAAAGCCAATATTACCCTGATATCAAAACCATACAAAGACAAGAAAAAGACAAAGAAAAAAGAATTATAGGCCAATATCTTGAAGGAACAGAGATATACATACTCTCAAATAATACTTGCAAACTGAATCCCAAAACACATCAAAAAGCTTATTCTCCATGATCAAATCAGCTTCATGTTAGAGCTGCACTGATGTTCATGCATCAATAAACGTAATCCACTATGTGAACAAACTCCTGGAAAGTCTAGGGACATAGGAGACATATCTCAACAAAGCCAATGCACCACAGGCTCACAGTCAGCATCATGTTAAACTAGAAAAACAAAGCTCCACTAGAATCAGGAACAAGATATGGCTATTCACTCTCCTTTCCTCTACATACAATATAACACTTGAAATCTTAGCTAGAACAGTAAGACAAGTAAAGGAGATAAATAGAGTATAAACAGGAAAGGAAATCAAGTTATCATTATATAAAGACAAGATTCTAAATATAAAAGAGGAAATATCTTCATATAATAATAGTTTTGGCTTGAGACTAGTGTGTCACTGTTTGCTACCATTCCAGATGTTGAGACCCTGGAGGTTTTAATGTTCCATGACTTTACACTAGTGTTTAAAATTCTTGATTTTTACTTAACCTTGCTGATATCAAACTCACTGATTTTATTTAACAATCTCTCATATTGTTTTGAACAAGATATTTGACACCACCGAATTGCCATATTGGAGGAGGCAAGATGTCTGCAAAGAAGTACCCATCATTCCTCTGCTCCTTTGCAAAGAGAACCAAAGAAGTAGCATATGGCTCCATAGAGGAGCCCTGGTACAGGAACAGAAACGTTTTAAAAGTCACAGACCTGAGACATCAGCTCAGCAAGAGAAACCAGATTCTAGCTGCTGCCACCTGAGGGTGAAGGGACATGGAGGGCAGGCTACCAGAAACTGGCAGCTCAGATACTGGCATCCCTAACTGGAGAAGTTCATGGCCTTATACATCTACAGCCTAAATCCCTCTGATGCTGGAAATCTGACCAGTAGTCTGGCTTTGGAGAAGAAATTCACTTGGTGCCAGGAATCATCTTCAGAAGCCATCCTGAGAATTCAGAAAACACAGTGCCATTTCTGAGTCCCCACAGGCTTCACGGGCCAGGTTTGGCTGGATGGAGTGACTGACACAAACCCACAGAAAGGACTGCATGGGATAGAACAGGAGAACCAGGGATGAGGGATCCCTGACCTGCTGGAGTGACTAAGCCACACGTGGTTTTTCATCGGTAATGTGCATATTTTCCACCACCTCTCTCCCAGTGCCACTCATAGGCAATGTCCACTATCAAAGCAGACAATAAAGTGAGCAATACCTTTGTGACCCTTGTTATTGACCTCTGAAGTACACAGCTTCCAGGTTCAGAGAGAATTTCGGTTCAGGCATGGCTATATTCTGTTCCCCTTTGTTCCCGAAGATATCTCAGAGTTTTACACCGCTTAGCTATGGCCATTCCATCCTTAGTGAGCTACAAACTATAGACAAGGAGGGAAAGCCCACAGGCACATGTTCTAAGAACACTGTAGAGGATTTACTGAGAGTATCCCCCATAGGCTAAGATATTTGAATTTGTATTCCCCAACTGGGGTACTGTATGGGGAGCTTTGGAAGTTGTGGTCCTTTTAGGGGATGTACGTCTCTGGAGGCAGGCTTTGAGAGTTTAAAGATTTTATGTCATTTCCAGTTCGCTCTCCCTCTCTGCTTGGTGCTTGTAGCTCAAGATGTGAGTCACCTGCTGCTTGCCATCATGCTGGAGTGCAATTATTCTAGAGCCATAAGCCCAAGTAAACTTTCTTCTGTAAGTGGCCTTACTTGTGATGTTTTATCACAGCAACAGAAAGTTACTAATGCAGATAGCTGTAGAGAAACCGCTAGCACCTGCTATGTTCTCTTCCTACAGTCTCCTGTGAGCTACAGCCAGAAGGACGTTTACCTGGCTTTACCCATTACCTGTGCCCACTCCATTCTTGCCTGTGTTACGGCTGAAAGGATCAGAGTCCTGCTCCCAGCAGGCATGCCCATGTTAGCGTCAGAGAATAACACAACGTTTCCTGCATCCATGTGATCCCTGTCTCAGCTGCCCCCAGCACCTTGTCTGATCCTACTCTGCAGATAACACTAGGTGGTGTTGCCACTGTAGAGTGCTGTGATCCTGTTCCTGCCTCTCTCTGTGTGAAACACCTGAACTTACATCTGTGCCTAATCAGAAGGCAGGGGCTTCTAGCGCCTTACTACGCTGGAGCCACTACCAATGCCCACAGAAGCCTCAGTTACATGACAGGGGTTACAACATACATGGTAGGAGTAACTACACAGGGTACACCCTACATGCTCAGATATATATATATATATATATATATATATATATATATATATATATATATATATANATATATATATATATATATATATATATATATATATATATATATATATATATATATATAGATAGATAGACTATACCTGCCTGAACTGCTAATATTCCTACTCATGCCTGAGTCACAGAGACAAAGGTCTCTCCAAATCTAATATGGTAAATGCTTTGCCCAAACTCACAAATCATGTTGAGGCCATAGAGAGATTATGTGATGATATTCAGCTAAAATTAAACTCAAAAGTGCATAAAAGCTGACAGCCTACAACATCTCTTTGGGAGACAGTTGTTTACTAAAGAAGCATCCTATAAATGTGTCAGATATTCTTTTCACTGGATGTACAGTTATCATCATAGGAACATAAAAAAATGTGAGTATAAAGTAATGTGATGCCTCTTAAGATGACTTGCTGGTGAACAGCCCACGTATATCAAAGTGTGTGAAATGCCTGAGGACTCACTCACAGAAATGACCTTAAAAAATCAATTATCAAGAGCATGATATAACCAATTAGATGAAATTGGAAGGCAATTCACAGTATGAGTGAGAAATTAAGCAAAGGGAAAGAGATCTCTTTGAACCAGTTGGAAATTTTGGAAGTGAAGAGTTCTCTAAGTCAAATGTAAGAAGAAAAAAAAAGTTGAAAGCCTCAACAACAGACTGGTGCAAGCAGGAGAACAGTGGAGCCTGAAGGCAGGACTTTAAACAGCTGGGCTTTCTAATGTGTGTGGTGTTCTCTCTTTATACATATCTACCTGCCACATGCATGCATTGCCTATGGAGGTCTGAAGAGGGCAACAGATCTCCCTGGAACTGGAGTTCCAGACAGTCGTTAGCTGGAAGAGCAGTAAGTGCTGAGGCACTGACACATCTCTCCATCCTCAGACAGGCCTTTAGAAACACCACATTCCAACATAAATAAAGGAAAGGAAGAAACACTGAAGAAAGAATACAGGGTCTTGGGACATCTCTACATCAAGGCCAGGTGTGGTGGCTCATGCCTTTAATACCAGCACTCTGGAAACAGAAATAGGTGGGTCTCTGCGAGTTCTAGTCCAGTCAATGCTATACAGTGAGACCCCGTCTCAAAAACAAGCAAACAAGCAAACAAAAAGATATGCATTCAAATGTCTAGGTCATCACTGGCATACCTTTCTTGGTTTGCTTTCTATTGCTATGATAAATATCATGACCAAAAGCAATTGGGGGAGGAAAGGTTCATTGCATCCCACAGTTTATAGTCCATCATCCAGGGAAGTTAGGGCAGGAACTCCAGGTTACAGTCAGAAGGCAACTTGCCACCTTAGTCCATCAAGAATTACCCACCCAGGGGTGGCACCACTCACAGTGGGCTGGGCCCTCCTACATCATTAATCAAGAAAATGTTCTACAGAATTACCTACAGGATAATCTGATGAAGGCAATCTTTCAAATAAGATTTCTTCTTCCCAGAAGACTCTAGTTTGTATAAAGTTGACAGACAAAACAAAACAAAACAAATTTACCCAGCCCAAAATAGGTGGTGGCACTTGGGAGAAGTTAGGAGAGTGAAAATCTATTCAGTGAAACAATAACAGAAAACATTTACTAATCTTGGAGAAGACAATGAACATCCAGGATAATTATATAACCCCCAAATAGATGTGACCAAAAAGATGCCAGTCATAGATTATTGTAGTCAAATTGTCTAAAATACAAGGCAAGTTTTTAAATCTGTACAAGAAAATTAGCAATCCACACTTCGTAAGTAACCTCCTTAGAGCAGCAGCAGATTTTCAAGCACAATCCCACAGGCTGGGAGCATGCAGTGATTGACAGGGAGCATGCAATGACAGACAGGGAGCATGCAGGGACAGGGAGCATGCAATGAGCAGAGAGCATGCAATGACAAGGGAGCATGCAATGATTGACAGGGAGCATCCAATGACTGACAGGGAGCATGCAGTGATGTAGTTTAAGTCCTAAATGATGGTGGCTGCCATCCAAGCTAAATATACTCAGCAAAATGATCTTTAGAATTAAAGAATAAATAAAAACCTTTTAGGTTAGCAGAACTAGGGGAGCACATGACCGTCCGATCAGCTTTATGAAGGAGGACTGATAGAGTACTACCAGTAGAAGAATGGTAGTGCCATCCTGATAGCATATGAAGCATTAGATTCCATTTGAAATTAAAGAAATAAAAAAACAGAAAAAAATCATCTCAATATAATAAATCATCAGCCACAAAGATAAATGACTGGAATAATCAAAACAACTAAAGAAAACCAACAAAATAACTGATACAAGTCCATATCTTTTATTAGTATAACTCAGAATGTAACTAGTCATTATTCTCCAGCTAAAAGACACAGGCTAGCCCCTCCCTCTGGGCTCTATATTCTGACCCACATTGCCAGCTGCTTTGCTGGAAGTCAAGATGGTTCTAGTGACCCCATGTAAGACAGAGACACTAAAAGCTGGATAGGCACAGATCGATGTCTTTCAGAGTCTAACAAACCACAAATGTCAGCCCAAACTACTATACCCAGCAAAACTGTCAATCACCATAGATGGAGAAAACAATATATTTCATTATAAAATCAAATTTAAACAATACCTATCCACAAATACAGCACTACAGAAGATGCTAGAAGGAAAACTCCAAGCCAAGAAGGTTAACTACACCCAAGAAAACACAGAAAATAATTTTACACCAGCAAAAACAAAAGTAAAGAAACACACACACACTACCAACATCAAAATAACAGGAATTAACAATTATTGGTTATTAATATCTCTCACTTTCAGTGGACTCAATTCACCAGTAAAAATACACAGGCTAAGAAAATGACTCAAAACAGGATCCATCATTCTGCTATATACAAGAAACATACCTTACATCAAAGATAGACATTACCTCACAGTAAAGAGTTGGAAAAAGAATTTCCAAGCAAATGGTCCCAAGCAGCAAACAGGTGTAGCCCTCCTAATATCTAACAAAATTAATTAATTAATTAATTAATTCTAACCAAAATTAATCAAAAGAGATGGAGAACAATATTTTATATGCATCAAAGGAAAAATCCACCAAGATGACAATTCTGAACATCTATACCCCAAATGCAAGGGCACCCACATTTGTAAAGGAACATTACTAAAGTTTAAATCATACATTGAACCCCACACATTAGTAGTGGGAAACTTCAATATACCACTCTCACCAATGTATAGGTTATCAAGATAGAAACTAAACAGATAAATAATGAAACTAACAGAGGTTATGACTCAGATGAACCTAACAGATATCTATAGGACATTTCATCCAAACACAAAAGAATATACCTTTTTCTCAGCCCCTCACAGAACCTCACAAAACTGACCATATACTCAGTCACAAAGCAAGTCTCGATAGATGCAAGGAAATTGAAATAACCCTCTGTATCTTATCAGACCAGCATGATTTAAAGTTAGACTTCAACACCAACAGAAACAACAGAAGCCTACAAAGTCATGGAAACTGAACAACTCTACTCAATGACCACTGGATCCAGGAAGATAAAAAAAAAAAAAAAGAAATTAAAGCTTTCTAAAATTCAATGAAAATGAAGGCGCAACATCCCTAACTTATGGGACACAGTGAAAGCAATGCTAAGAGGAAAGTTCATAGCACTAAGTGCCTTCATAAGGAAATTAGTGAGATCTATACTAGTGACTTCACAGCACAAGTGAAAGTTATAGAACAAAAAGAAAGGAACAGATGGCAGGAAATCAAACTCAGGATTGAAATCAATAAAATAGAAACAAAGAGAACAATACAAAGAATCAGGCTAAGAGTTGATTCTTTGAGAAAAATCAACAAGCTAGACAAACCCTTATCCACACTAACTAAAAGGCAGAGAGAGAACATCCAAATGAACAAATCAGAAAGGAGAAGAGGAACATAACACAGACACCAAGGAAATTCAAAGAATTAGGTCTTTCTTCAAAAACCTAACCTCCACAAAATTGGAAAAGCCAAAAGAAATGGACAATTTTCTCAAGAGATACCACTTACCAAAGTTAAATCAAGATAGAAGCAGCCATTAAAAGTCTCCCAACAACGAACAAAACAAAAATCCCACAGGGCCAGGTTTTTAGCACAGAATTCTACCAGATTTTCAAAGAAGTGATACCAATACTCTTCAAATTATTCCACAAAAATAGAAACTGAAGAACTATTGACAAATTCACTTTATGAGACCACAGTCACACTGATACCCAAACCACAAAAAGACTCAACAAAGAAATTTCAGACCAACTTCCCTCATGAACACTGATGCAAATACTGAATAAAATACTCACAAACTAAATCCCAGAACATATCAAAAAAATAGATCAGATCTTGGGTGAGATCTTGGCGGAGGTTCCCAAGGTCCCCAGAGGACTCTCGACACTGCAGGTACCCTAGCACACCTAGGATCTTGAGATCATTGGTGAGTGGAACACAACATCTATTAAAAAAAATCCAGAGGGTCTTGTATAGCGGGAACAGGGACAAAGGACACCTGCCCAACCAGTGGCTGGGGTTCATTCTGCTCGGCACCACCCCCACACCATCTTGGGCACAATCTCCGCAGAGGTTCCCAAGGTCCCCAGAGGACTCTCCATGCTGCAGGCACCCTAGCACACTCAGGATCTTGAGATCACTGGTGAGTGGAACGCAACATCTGTTCCAAAAAAGCCAGAGGGTCTTGTGCTAGTAGCAACAGGGCCAAAGGACAAAGGCAGGCCCTAGCACACCCAGAATCTTGGAATCACTGAGACCACTCTCTACACAGGAGAGCATGTGGGTGGCAGAAGTAACAGAGCTTCTTGGACAGGGTCCCTTTGGGCCTTCATCCTCAGCCAGGAGACAGAGCTGAGAACCAGACCCCTGGGCACATTCCCTGCCAGAGGAGAATAGGCTTCCAGGAAGGGCTCTGATCCCAGGACTCAGGAGGTGGATCTGAGCTCCAGACTTCTGTGCACCTTCCCTGCAAGAGGAGAGCTTGCCTGCAGAGAGTGCTCTGACCACTGGGACTCAGGTGAGAGTTGTTCTCCCAGGAGTGCTGACAGAGGCTAACAGAATTACAGGAGGAACAAGCTCCTTCCAGAGACAGCTAGAACATCTGAAACCAGAGATTACCAGATGGCAAAAGGCAAATGAAAGAATCTTACTAACAGAAACCAAGACCACTGGGCATCATCAGAACCCAGTACGCCAACCACAGTGAGTCTTGATACTCCAACACACCAGAAAAGCAAGATTCAGATCTAAAATCATATCTCAGGATGCTGGTAGGGGATTTTAAGAAGGGCAATAATAACTCACTTAAATAAATACAGGAGAACACTGCTAAACAGGTAGAAGCCCCTAAAAGGGAAGCACAAAAATCCCTCAAGAAATTACAGGAAAACACTACTAAACAGGTAGAAGACTTTAAAGAGGAAACACAAAAGTCCCTTAAAGAATTACAGGAAAACACAACCAAACAGGTGATGGAATTGAACAAAACCTTCCAAGATCTAAAAGTGGAAGTAGAAACAATGAATAAAACCCAAAGGGAGACAACTCTGGAGATAGAAAACCTAGGAAAGAAATCAGGAACCATACATGTGAGCATCAGCAACAGAATACAAGAGATGAAAGAGAGAATTTCAGGTACAGAAGATTCCATAGAGAACATGGACACAATAATCAAACAAAATGCAAAATGCAAAAAGATCCTAACCCAAAACTTCCAGGAAATCAAGGACACAATGAGAAGACTAAACCTGAGGATAATAGGTATAGATGAGAATGAAGATTTTCAACTTAAAGGGGCAGTAAATGTCCTCAACAAAATTATAGAAGAAAACTTCCCTAACCTAAAGAAAGAGATGCCCATGAACATACAAGAAGCCTACAGAACACCAAATAGACTGGACCAGAAAAGAAATTCCTCCCGACACATAATAATCAGAACAACAAATGCACTAAATAAAGACAGAATATTAAAAGCAGTAAGGGGAAAATGTCGAGTAACATATAAAGGCAGACCTATTAGAATTACACCAGACTTCCCACCAGAGACTATGAAAGCCAGAAGATCCTGGACAGATGTTATACA
>NC_034596.1:31340919-31341942 GCF_900095145.1 Mus pahari
AAAAAAAAAAAACTGCATGGTACTGGTACAGCGACAGACAGGTAGATCAATGGAATAGAAGTCAAGACCCAGAATTGAACCAACACACCTATGGTCACTTGATCTGGCAAGGGAGCTAAAACCATCCAGTGGAAAATAGACAGCATTTTCAACAAATGGTGCTGGCTTAATTGGCGGTTATCATATAGTAGAATGCGAATTTATTCATTCTTATCTCCTTGTACTAAGGTCAAGTCTAAGTAGATCAAGGAACTCCACATAAAACCAGAGACTCTGAAACTTATAGAGGAGAAATTGGGGAAAACCCTAGAAGATATGAGCACATGGAAAAAAATCCTGAACAGAAGAGCAATGGCTTGTGCTGTAAGATCGAGAATCAACAAATGGGACCTCAGAAAATTGCAAAGCTTCTGTAAGGCAAAAGACACTGTCAATAAGACAGAAAGGCCACCAATAGATTGGGAAAGGATCTTTACCAATCCTAAATCAGATAGGGGACTAATATCCAATATATAAAAAATTCAAGAAGATGGACTCCAGAAAACCAAATAGCCCTATTTAAAACTGGGGTACAAAGCTAAACAAAGAATTCTCAACTGAGGAATACTGAATGGCTGAGAAGCACCTGAAAAAATGTTCAATATTCTTAATCATCAGGGAAATGCAAAACAAAACAACCCTGAGATTCCACCTCACACCCATCAGAATTGCTAAGATAAAAAATTCTGATGACAGCAGATGCTGGCAAGGATGTGGAGAAAGAGGGACACTCCTCCATTGTTGGTGGGATTGCAAGCTGGTACAACCACTCTAGAAATCAGTTTGGCGGTTCCTCAGAAAATTGGACATAGTACTACGGGAAGATCCAGCAATTCCTCTCCTGGGCATATACCCAGAAGATGTTCCAACTGGTAATAAGGACACATGTTCCACTGTGTTCATAGAAGCCTTATTTATAATAGCCAGAAGCTGGAAAGAACCCAGATGTCCCTCAACAGAGGAATGGATACAGAAAATGTGGTA
>NC_034596.1:31342317-31373447 GCF_900095145.1 Mus pahari
ATTGAGAAAATGCCTTACAGCTGGATCTCATGGAGGCATTTCCCCAACTAAAGCTCCTTTCTCTGTGATAACTCCAGCCTGTGTCAAGTTGACACAAAATTAGCCAGTACACAACCACTATTGCATATGCCAGAAGATTTTGCTGTCAGGACCCTGACATAGCTCTCTCTTGTGAGTCTATGCCAATGCCTAGCAAATACAGAAGTTAATGTTCACAGTAATCTATTGGATGGAACAAAGGGCCCCTAATGAAGGAGCTAGAGAAAAGACCCTAGGAGCTAAAGGGGTCTGCAACCCTAAAGGAGGAACAACAATATGAACTAGCCAGTATCCCCAGAACTTTGTCTCTAGCTGCATATGTAGCAGAGGATGGCCTAGTTGGCCATCAATGTGAGGAGAGGCCCTTGGTCTTGCGAAGATCATATGCCTCAGTATAGGGGAATGCCAGGGCCAGTGGCAGGAGTGGGTGGGTTGGAGAGCAGGTGGAGGGGGTTACAGGGGGTTTGGGGATAGCATTTGAAATGTAAATGAAGAAAATACCTAATAAAAAATGCCTTAAATAATTACACGGGGACCATGAGGAAAAAAAAAAAAAGATCATTCACCATGATCAAGTAGGCTTCATCCTAGAGATGGGGGGATCGTTCAACATACAAAAATCTGTCAAGTTAATTCACCATATAAACAAACTGAAAAAAAAACAAAACAAAACACATGATCATCCCAGTAGATGCTGAACAAGGCTTTGAAAAAAAAATACAGCACTTCTTCATGATAAAAAGTCTTGGAGAGATCAAGGTGAAAGGCCCATACCTAAACACAATAAAGGCAATATACAGCAGCCTAATAGCCAAGATCAAATTAAATGGAAAGAAATTTAAAGCAATTCTACTAAAATCAGGGACAAAACAAGGCTGTCCACTCTCTCCATATTTATTCAGTATAGTACTTGAAGTCTTACCTAGAACAATCAGACAACTAAAGGAGATCAAGGGGATACAATTTAGAAAGGAAGAAGTCAAATTATTGCTATTCCCAGATGATATTGGCATGAAAACAGACAGGTAGATTAATGGAATTGAATCAAAGACACAGAAGTAAATCCACAAACCTATGGTCACTTCTTTTTTACAAAGAAGCCAAAATTGCACAATGGAAAAAAGACAGCATCTTCAACAAATGGTGCTGGTCTAACTGGATGTCAGCATGTAGAAGAATGCATATAGATCTATATCTATCGCCCTTCACACAACTCAAGCCCAAGTGGATCAAAGACTGCAACATAAAACCAGGTACACCGAACCTAACAGAAGAGAAAGTGGGGAATAGCCTTGGAAACACTGGCACAGGAGACAACTTCCTGAACCGAACGCCAACAGTATAGGCACTAAGATCAACAATGAATAAATGGGCCCCAGCGAACAGATAAGCTTCTATATAAGGTAAAGGACAAAGAGGCAGCCTATGGAATGGGGAAAGGTTTTTACCAACTCAGTAGCCCATAGAGGATGAATATCCAATATATATAAGGAACTGAAGAAACTAATAACCCATCTAAAACTGGGGTACATTCTCTAAACAGCGAATTCTCATCAGAGGAACCTTGAATGGTCAAGAAGCATTTAAAGAAAAGTTCAATATCCTAAGCCAACGAAGAAAGGCAAATCAAAATGACTTTGAGATTCTTACAGAAAGAAAGGCTAAGATAAACAAAACAAAACAAAACAAAAGCTCAAGCAACAGCTCTTGTTGGTGAGGATGTGGAACAAGGGGAACACTCCTCCTGTTTCAGTCCTAGTACTCCTACTAGCCAGCCAGGGAGGAACAGATCCTTGCATCTTTTCTCTCACGCTACTTTACAAATGGAATCTTTCCTTATTTTTTCTTAAACACTGAATTAAAATGAAGCTAGCCCCTCATTTGGATAAGGGATGAAATTAAAAGACAGCTGCATGGTGTGCTTCATTTACTCCAGGACAGCGCATGCTCTGCCTGCAACTGATCTAAGGGCGGAGCTTGCCTGGTTCTCAGGCCACATCGAATGAATGAACGCTAGCTGACAATCAGGACACGGGCCACAGATTAAGACAAGAACTGAAGGATTCCTCCAGGCTTCCCACGCATGTGATCCCAACCTCTGGCTGGCCACCCGGGGTGACTTAGAGTAAAACCTGTCTCCGTTCACTTCCTGACTTGGTCTGGTCTAGAAAGAGTACCTCCTACTAGGACGCTTAAGATGAGCAGCACTAACAGGTGACAAGCGACTTCTGCAAACACTGTTACAGGTGACAAGCGACTTCTGCAAACACTGTTACATTTGTGCTAGCAACCCTATGAGCAATGGAGGAGAAGCAATGTACTCCTTGTTCTGTAGATCACGGACAGGCTGAAAGTCTAGTAACCAGAGACCGACACTTGAAATGTAATTTAGCTGTAACTTAATCCAAGGATATGGACCCTGATATTAAAAGGTTACATTGCCCTCCTGTCTTAGTTATGGCTTCTGTTGCTGTGATGAAACACCATGATTAAAAAAAAAAAAAAGTTGAGGAGGAAACGGTTTATTGGGTTTATACTTTCAAATTGTAGTCCATCACTGAAGGAAGAAGTCAGGACAGGAACTCACACAGGGCAGGAACCTGGAGGCAGGAGCTGATGCAGAGGCCATGGAGGGTTGTTACTTACTGGCTTGCTTCCCCTGGCTTGCTCAGCCTGCTTTCTTGTAGAACCCAGGTCCACCAGCCCAGGAATGGCCCCACCCACAATGAGCTGGGCCCTCCCCCATCAATCACTAAGAAAATGGCCAACAAGCTTGTCAACAGCCAATCTTATGGAGGCATTTTCTTAATCGAAGATCCCTCCTCTCAGATGACTTTAGCTTGTGTTAAATTGACACAAAACTATTCAACACACACACACACACACATACACACACACACACACACACACACACACACATTACCTTAACCAGGTACTTACAGACCTGGGAATTGACTGGCTAGTTAGCTAGTACAACCAGAGAAATCTGTGTTTCCAAGGTTACTATGAATTTGGGCTTTAAAGAAATAGCTCCAAAAAATTCACAGTGATAAACCAGGAAAATGAGACAAAAATATGAATGGAGTGAAGAGATGGTCATCCCGAGAGGTGAGCCACTGGGGATTAAACAACATCCTGCCACCTTCCAGAGGTGAGACTCAGTGACAATGAGTGAGAGAGTAAAGCCCAAATATGTCTGTAAAGGTCTGGGGTAGTTGCTCATACAAACTGGTGCTACAGATACCAAAGATGACAGTGAACAAGGCACCTAGTATGCTTCCTTAGAGAGGATCACCTGAAGAGACACCATGTCTCAAACCTGTAGATACCTGATGACCCCAACCAAGTACTGTATAGAAACAAGAGAATGCCACCACCTAATTGGAAAAAGTCACAGACCCACTTGGTCCTTCCCTTCCATGTTTCCCACGCATAAATAGACCCAGTCAAGCATGGTCCTGGCAGTGCAGCTTCAAATGATGCCCAGGGGAAAATAAGCAGAGGTTCCCACTCCTGAACGAGGTCTCAGATGTGACCTTACTTAGAGAGGGCTTCCTTAGAGAGATAAGAAAGGTGAAAGAGGCTGTCAGGTGTCCTCATCCAATATTACTGGTGCCCTTGTGTGTGTTGGGGCTTGTTGTTGTTGTTTTATATGAATGGTTGATACATCTTTAAACTCACAGAGTGTCAATAATTACCAGCAACTGACTGAAAGCAGAGAAGACAGACACGTGACTAACTTCCTCACAGCCCCCAGGAGAGCCTTAATCTTGGATACCCAGCATCCAGAACTGTGAGAGACTAAGAGCCTCTTTTTAACATATGGGGCCTTGAGAGGTATTCAACATCTAAGCCACACCAGTAACTACTCCTGTGTTTTTTGGTTTTGTTTGTTTGTTTGTTTAAGTAGACTCCGTACACACATGAGTACACGGGCATACACAAGCACATGTATGCATGAACACAATTGTTTTCTTCTACTCTCCCACAATGCACTCTCAGCCTCTCTTCCCCTTACCATCCTCAATGTTGCTGAGTGTCAGTCATGTTGGGCATGAGTTCCCCTTCGCCCATTAGACTGGCAATGTCCCTATTCTGAGGAAGTTAACTCTGGACTTAGAAGTTCAGGTCCAATCAAACTGTGCTAAACTATGCAGGGGACAGGACTCGGGGTATTGACAGAGGTCACTTTCCAAGAAGTGAATTGGAAAATGGAGAAAGGTGTTCTGTGCCATGGGGGCGATAGATGGACTTGCATAGAGTGCAAAAAGAGAAGGGAACATCTCTTTATCTCTTCATGGGGTTTTTATCACCGGCCTAAGAACGTCCCTAAGGCTCGGCTGATTCTTGTGCTTTCTTGAGATTCTTTTGGTTTGAGTTCATGATATATATATATATATTAAAGAATTAAATCAACTTTACAATAATAATCATTTGGGGCTGGAGAGATAGCTCTGCAGTTAAGAGCACTAGCTGCTCTTCCAGAGGGCCTGAGTTCAATTTCTAGCAACCACATGGTGGCTCGCAACCATCTGTAATGGGATCTGATGCCCTGTTCTGGTATATAAGCTCTATAGGCAGATAGAGCACTCATATACAGAAAGAAAGAAAGAAAGAAAGAAAGAAAGAAAGAAAGAAAGAAAGAAAGAAAGAGAGAGAGAGAGAGAGAGAGAGAGGGAGGGAGGGAGGGAGGGAGGGAGGGAAGGAAGGAAGGAAGGAAGGAAGGAAGGAAGGAAGGAAGGAAGGAAGGAAGAGAAGAAAAGAAACCCTAAAATAGCAATAATTTAAAATGTTCAAATAATAACAACAGCCGCACACACCTGAGAGTCGAGAATCTGGCATTCTCTCAGTTCTTGAGCCCAGGTGCCTCATCAGTCAGAATCCACCGTGCTGTCTCTCACTGGTGAGAGATGACAACTGGCTGTTAGTCAGTTCACAAGGCTGGGCCCCTCAGCAGTTCCAGTCCGCTCCTGAAGCCCAGACGGTTCCTGGAAGGCTGCTGGCCTCATGCTCAAAGTCTGGAAAGTCTAGTATGGGTAGCAACCGCAGAATCAGCAGCAGCAGCAGCAGCAGCAGCAGCAGCGGCAGCAGCAGCAGCAGCAGCCCGGGCAGGGCAGACCAACTCATCTCCAGAGGGAAGCCACGGCAGGAACTCAAGGCATCGCCTGAAGCAGAGACACCATGAGGGGATTCTCTCACTCCCTATGGCTCCACCAGCCTCCATTTTTATACAACCAGGACCACCTGTCCGGGGTGGTACCACCCACATTAATCAATAATCAAGAAACTATCACACACACTTGCTGCAGGCCAATCCGATGGTGGTGTTTTCTCAACAGAGGTTACCTCTTTGCAGAGGATTCAAGATTTTTTTGTTGTTTTGGGTTTTTTTTTGTTTTTGTTTTTTTTTGTTTGTTTTTTTGGATATTTTCTTTATTTACATTTACAATGTTATCCCCTTTCCTGGTTACCCTCCCTCCCAGAAACATCCTATCACATCCTCCCTTCCCCTGCTTCTATGAGGGTGTTCCTCCACCCACCTGCCTACTCCCATTGATAGTCCTTGGGAGTTCAGGGGGGGGGGGCTGTTGGTTGATATTGTTGTTCTTCCTATGGGGTTGCAAACTCCTTCAGCTCCTTCAGTCCCTTCTCTAACTTCTTCGTTAGGGACCCCACACTCAGTCCAACAGTTGGTTGCGAATATTCGCCTCCGTATTTTTAAGGCTCTTGCAGGGTCTCTCAGGAGACAGCCATATCAGGCTCCTGTCAGCATGCACTTCTTGGAATCCACAAAAGTTTCTACATTTGATAACTGTATATAGGATGAATCCCCAGGTGGGACAGTCTCTGGGTGGCCTTTCCTCAGTCTCTGCTCTACACTTTATCTCCATATTTGCTTCTGTGAGTATTTTGTTCTCCTTCCAAGATGGGCCAAAGCACCCACACTTTGGTCTTCCTTCTTATTGATCTTCATGTGGTCTGTGAATTGTATTCTGATTATATGGAGCTTTTAGGCCAATATCCACTTATCAGTGAGTGCAAACCATGTGTGTTCTTTTGCGATTGGGTTACCTCACTCAGGATGATATTTTCTGGATCCATCCATTTCCCTAAGAATTTCATGAATTCATCATTTTTAATAGCTGAGTAGTACTCTATTGTGTACATGTACCACATTTTCTGTATCCATTCCTCTGTTGAAGGACATCTGGATTCTTTCCAGATCCTGACCATTATAAATAAGGCTGATAAGAAGAACATAGTGGAGCATGTGTCCTTATTACATGTTGGAGCATCTTCTGGAGGATTCAAGCTTATAAGTGGACAGAAACTGACTAACTAAAAGCAAACTAATGAAGAAAATGGTCTGCGCAGTGGCTGTTGAAGAGTGGCAAAGCAGCCTGTCCTAGCAGGACTCCCCGGAGGCCTTGCCAATGCAGTTGACTGGCTCTCTGGAGTTGCATTTTGCCACCCCATCGAGGATGATGAGGTTGAGTCTGTTACACCAGACTCCTTCCTCATGCCTACTGGACTTTAGGCCCGCACACAGAGCACGGGGAAGTCCAGCCATCATTCCTGCCTCCGTGTTTTATGGAGAGCATCTTTGATCGTCACCAGAGACCTGCAAGCATCAGTAAGCACGGGTGTTTATTGTTTATTTTGCTCACTGATCCAACACAAGTTGGGGACAGTTTGCTCAGTGCTAGGAACTTCTGGAAAGCAAAGTGCCCTGCCCTCCCAAGCCCTCCCAAGCCTGCTCCTAGCTGCCAGCTGGGTTCTGTGTCTTCCCTCTCTCTTCCTCCAATTCCAGCTCCCCTGGCCTTTCATACAACAAGCCTCCAGAGATCTTTCCCCAACAAAGGGTTGACATTGGAGCGCCCCTGCCTGGCACTTCCAACTTCTTGTGCTTCAAATGGCTCGCCGCTAAATGCGGTCTTGGCACCTGTACCAAGCTCAGGGCAGGGTGGGGTTGGGGAGGGCCTACCCCCTCAAAGGAGCCACCTGGCCACTCGTTTGTTCCTCAATCACATTAACTTTTACCTTTGCACCCACTGATCTCCAGTGCCTTCCCTGGTCTGCGTTTCTTTCCTTTTCTCTCTTTGCTAAGTGTAGTTTCACAGTGCCAGGAAACTTCTGCTGCTTCACAGCCTGCTGGATGGAAGGTGTCTGCACTGGTTCATAGCACAGAGCTATGTGTTTTTATTGACTGAACCAGTGAGAAACAGAACTCCCATTTGGGGGAATCACATTAGTTCTGCTCTTGGTGTCAGCCTGGGGTTGCAGACCACAGGAAATATAGTTTGAGCTGTGTGGGAGGTGGCTGGTCTTCCAGCAGTGTCCACCGCCCCATCGTTAACACCCGAGCCCTTTGTGGTGTCAGACCAGCTGAGCTAGATTCCTCCAAGCCCCCTTAACAGCATGGCTCTGCCCAGTGCACTGTGGTTGGAAATGGGGTGTGTCCTTTCTGGGTTGTGTCCTAGAGAGAACTGAGCACATCTCCCCAGTCCTCGTTGCCTTCCTGCTCCCTCTGTGACATCAAAGCCTGGAACCTTGAGTTTATGGTGAGCCGTTTGCTTTTCAAATGTTGCCTAGGCCAGCTTCCATCTTTTCGGTGCGCAGGGTCGGGCGTCAAATACAATCACACTGTGCAGCCAGCATCGCTATCCATCTCTCAAACTTCTCAATAGCCCTGAAAAACTGTGACCGTGTCTGGAATTGGCGAGCCCGCCTTGCATAGAGCCATGCCAGTTCCAAGTCCAGTCCCAACTTCATTGTTCCTCTGGCCCGTTTCTTTCTTCCCTCTGTGCCCTGGTGTATGCTGTACAGTCGTGAAATGGAGCCAGCTCTGAGTAGTGGAGAAAGAGAAGCAGACACGGGCACGCTTCTGTCGACAATGCCCGTTGGCTCTGCTCCCTGGTCTCCGCTCTAATAACTCCCAGGAGACAGCAATGCGGGCTGCCTAACTGATATTGCAGTGGTTTTCAAGCCTTTTAGTCCTCCTGGTGGGGAGTCGGTGACTCGGATTTGTTCCGATTTGGAAACATCTTTGAGGTGAGCCTTGGGAGGCCACTGAGGGAGCACTAGGGCTGGAAAAAAGAATGGCAGTCACCAGGTCCCACCCCATCCCTGGGTTCATAAATAAGACCTTGAAGCCACAGTCAGGGTTGCAGACCTGGTCCCCAGGTAGGAAGCAGAGACCAGGACTGCTACCTGCTCTGTGCTCTTTTGGTTCCTACTGACAAACTCCTCCCCACACTCTCCAGTTCCCTCTCAAAGCTGTTTGAAGTCAAGTCTTCCTCACTGGTGCCAAGGGCCTCCTCGCCAGCTCCAGCAGCTAGTTCCTTCCATCCTTAGACCCAGTGCTGGGAAAAGACTAGAAACCTCTGAGGAACACGCATCCATGATAGATGCTTTGCCTCTCTAGCCCGTCTCCACGGCAGGACCGCGTGACGTCCTCCCCAGCTGCTTCCAATGTTAACAGTCATCTGCGGTGCATCCTCCCCCAAAATTGCCAGCACCTACACACAGCTAGGACATCCTCTTCCATGGCAGCCAGTATCCAATGAGAACATGAAGGCCCGTCTCAGCACGGAGCTCCTACGCAACCGCAGCAGTTGGGACACACTACGCCTAGTGCTTCCTGTCCAGTTGAATTCCACCCTCCTCGTAGGTATTCACCCACTCAGACTGTGGAATCCCAGTTTTAACACACTTCCCAAGCCTTTTTCCCAGACCACTAGAGGTGCAGTCAGACTCTTTGTTCCCTAAAACCAGCAGGAAGCCTTCTGTACCTCCGCCTGACAGCTAGCTAGGCAATTATCGCCAGTTGCCCCAGCCAGGTGCCCATCTCCCCGTGTTTGGGACCAGGAATGTGTACCAAAAGATAGCTATGACCCCTTTGCCAATAAATGAAGCCAGGTGTTACTTTCCTATCCCCTGTGGAATGACTGCATGACATCTTTGGAACCAAAGATAACCCCGCAAGAAGACAAGCTGTAACTTATCCCCGCTCTAATATTTACACAACTCCCCATTTCTTGTGATCTTACCAAGGACAGCTCAGCTGGAGAAAAAGTTGTAATTCACTTCTACCCCCTTACGCCCCCCCTGTGGTTTTGCCTTCAAAAACCCCCTACTGTTAAGACCAGGGGGTCAAACTCTTCAGTTCTTGTGTAAGTTAGGAGTTCAGCCTTGGCTAGCTGATTGAATAAACCTCGTGTGGTTTTGCATCAAGACAGGTGTCTCTCAAGTTTTGGTGGTGTCATCTCATCCCGGGACTTGGGTGAGGGTCTCCCCCTGTTTTGGGGGTCTTACAAGACGTCCTGAGAAGCCCCCTGGAGACAGAAGCCAGAGACAAGCAGAAATAGGGTAAAGAAAGAATCATTCCTTCTTTCTTTCTTTTCTTTCTTTCTACAGGACTCCAGTGGATCTCAAATTAATTCCTGTCACATGGGTTTTCATCCTAACTGCAAACTAGTAAATCCTCCTTCATTTCTTCTTTCCCTCTAGTTCTTTTTCTTCCTTCCTTCCTTCCTTCCTTCCTTCCTTCCTTCCTTCCTTCCTTTCCTTCTTTCTTTTTTTCTTGGCTACACTCTCCCAAGCCTGTGCCCGCTACTTTCTTTTGTCCTCCCACCACCCACCCCACCCGTGTGCTGTGAGAAAACAGCAGTGCCCAGGACATCCTCCTGCTCCTTATGGAGGTGACTAGAGGCAGGGCCGAACCTGGTCTGGTGAAGAAAACCAGGAAAGGTGTCCAGACCACTCCTAAGCACTCAACAGGCACAGCTGCGTGGACTGTCAGAAGGAGGAAGGCTTTAATGAGTTTCTAGCAGGGCTTGGGGGCTCATACCTGGAACCCCAGAACTGGGAGACAGAGGGAGGAAGAATGAGAGCTTGAGAGACCGCCTAGGCTGCAGAAAAAGACCCAGTCCCAAACATAAAAAAAATAAAATAAAAAGCAAAAAATGTGTGCAAGTTTGAAGTGAGTGGTTAGTGGAAGGAATATGTTTTAAAAGGACTTCCTGATGAGGGGGTAAGGTAGAATATTTTTTCTTATTAAATTACACACACACACACACACACACACACACACACATGCATTACCTGTAATTTTTTTCTAGCCCCTTAGGGTAGAAGAAAACTGATGTCGTGTTTTTCTTATTTTTTTTAAATGTTTTATTGATTTCTTTGTGAATTTCACATCATTTGCCCAAATCTCACTCATCTTATCCCTCCATATTCACCTTCTACCCTTCAACATCCCCAAAAGAAAACAAAAAATAAACACACCAATAAAATGTAAAACTCTTGCCATGGAACCTGCAGTGTGCCCCACAGTATCCCCCTTTGCCCCACAGCTTTACTTACACATGGTCATTGCAATGAGTCTTTGGTTTGGCTCAAGGCCTCTGGCTTCTGCTGTACAATCAGCACTGGATTTTCATGGGGACTCGATTCAGATATCCTGTTGTTGCCCTGTGTCTTGGAGATCCTGCAGCTTGGGATCTGTAGGACCTGCCCTCTGAGTGTGTCCCAGCAATTCAAAAACGGAGTGAATGTTAGGGTGAGTGAACCCAAAGCTCTGGATCTGGGCCTGGGTAGTGGCTGAGCTGCTCATCCCACCGGTGAGCTCTCCTGCTTGTGCCAGCTGGCAAGGGGTGAGCCAGGCTCTCCTGAGCCCACACCACCCTGAGCTCACACCATCCGGACCAGCTCTCCAACACTGTCCCGCCTAGGGGTGGGTCTGGCTCTCCTGAGTGCCACAGCTGGCAAGGGGTGGGGCCAGCTCTGTGCAGCCCTCAGTCATCAAGAATGCTCCAGGAGACAGTCCAGACCGGGGATGTCCACACGGCCTCTGGTAGTAACATGGGCCCAAAACATCAACACAAGCACTGCTGCTTCAAGGCCACCAACCCAGATCTGATCCTCTATGGCAGCACAGGCCGGGACCTCACCTTGGCTTCCAGTGGCAGCTCAGGCTGCTCACATCAGGCTGATCCTCACCACCCTCAACTCTCCAGTTGTTCCTCTCTTCATCGTGCACAAACCGTTCAACTTCTCTTTCTCTCCCAACTCTCCAGCACACATAGACTCATCATGGTGGCATCTACCCATCCACCTTTGCATGGTGGCTGGTGGCTCTGCAGGTGTTTTTCTTATTTTAGAAGCAATTCATTATTGGATATATATATATATATATATATATATATATATATATATATATATATAGTATAATCCAAATTACCAATTCTACTATCCATGAATAACTTCTTCAGTATTCCTGACATCTTCCATTTATTTAAACTTGGATTTAATAGCAATAACAACAACAACATTAGACTGAAGGGATATGGGCTGGAGAGATGGCTCAGTGGTTAAGACCACTGACTGCTCTTCCTGGAGACCTAGATTCAGTTCCCAGAACCCAGTTAGTGGCTATCAATCATCTGTAACTCAAGTTTCAGAAGATTTTGTGCCCCATTCTGGCCTTGTGTGAGCATTGCACATACTTAGTGCACAGACATACGAGCAGACAAAACACCCACACACATAAAATAAAATATTTTTTTAACTGAAGGAATATGTTTCTTCTAAATAATAGTGATTAGTTTCTGAGAAACTTTTCAAATAAGTTACACAAATATAAAACAATACACCTGGGGTTATTTACACTGTTTAGTTTATATGCCTTAGTCTCAAGAAATTTAAATTTAATCTCAGATGATTAAATTTAATCTCAGATGACTGTCTAACCAAAATCAAAAGTAACAGTGGTAGATAACTGTGAACAATTGTTTTTTTTTCTTGCTGTGAGAAATGTTGAAAAGGACAATGAAATTTTACCCTTAAGTTGGTTACACAAAGTAATTCTTCAAAAAGGTTATTATGGAAAAGCTGACCTTCAAGGAAAACCATGCTATTTATGAACACGGAAAACTTCTTCCAGGGAGTCAAAAGGCACAGCTGTGTTTAACAAGGACCTGTAGAAAATCCAGCAGGCCTTATTTATTCAGAAGATCCATGGCTGTTTGGTAGACACCATAAATGTTTCAGAATCTAGATCGCTTCATATTGAGGCCTCACCTTTCTGATAAAATTATTTCCCAGAATATCAAATGGCCATTTATTTTCCTATATTAAAAAAAGGTGGCTTTTGCTACCCTCTTACAGGCCGTGGGCTGTGACCGTGCTTCTAGATCTCGTCCCACAATTTATGTGATGTTACCACCTTCTTCCTGGAGACTGCTGCCTGGTGTCAGACTTCTCCTCATCCAGAACCGGGGCTATTGAGGTACCCAGAGAAAACATTCATCATTTTTTAGACTTCTCATCATTGTGCTCCCATGTGAGTTCTTGTTGGGATCCCTCTGTCTGTCTCTGGTCCATTCCTAAGAAAAATTAGGTAGAGCACACTCTATAATTTGTTGCCTGGGTCTGAAACATTTTCACCTTTAAGTCTGCAGGCATATGTTCAAATCACTTCTCTCCAAATCTAGAATTCAGCAGGAGTGGCAGTTCCTACAGTCCAGCACACGTGAGGTCAAATCGGGGGGTGGGGGGTCAAGAGTACAAGGCCTGCTTCTGCTATGTAGTGAGTTCAAGGCCACCCTGGCCTGCATGAGATGTTGTCTCGAAAAACCCAAACAACAAACCTGAAATTTCTCTTCTCTTCTCTTCTCCTCTCCCCTCCCCTCCCCTCCCCTCCTCTCCTCTCCTCTTCTCTTCTCTTCTCTTCTCTTTTCTTCTCTCCTCTTCTCCTCTTTCCCTGTCTCTCTCTGTCTGTTTTTCTGTCTCTCTCTCTCTCTGTGGGGGGAGTTGTGGTTGTGGGTGTGTGTGTGTGTGTGTGTGTGGGTGTGTGTGATGTGAGTGCACAGGTGCCTGTTGGATGTTGAACCCAGACTTCATATATTATACCTCTGAACCACAACCCCCTCACCCATTATATCTTAACCTTCGGTGATGCCAAATATAAGTTTTCACTTTATTCCCTTCACAATACTATGTTTTCCTTCTGGAAAATTACATGTATTCATCTATTTATTGGGGAGGGCAGTACAGCAGTGCTCACATTGGAGTCCAAGGGCAACTTGATTGAGTCACTCTAATCCTTCCAACGTGGGACTGGACTCAGGTAACTAAACCTGGTACCTAACACTCCTGCCTGCTGATTGGTCCTGCCAGCCCTCTGAACATGTTCCCTTTATCCTTGCAAACTGAAGAGTTGGTCACTTCTCTTCTTTTCAATGTCCTCTTTCCACGTACTTTCTGTCCCATGGAAAACTGTCCAGGTAGTGTCTCCATCTTTCTCTTAACGTCTTTTTGTTTTAACATCATGGCTCAGCCTTTGGGGAGATTGCTGCTGCCATTTTTAACTTCTGCGTGATGGGTTTGGTTCTCAGATGGACCTATCTAATTGTGTTGACTCTCTCAGAACTGTAAAATTCATTTTGATAATCAAGCTGTCGTGATTGCACCTCTAGGCTTTCTAATTTGGGATTATTTCTTTTGGTGGGAATTTGGTTTTGATTTATAGGTATGCTATCCTCATCACTCTCCCCAAAGGCTCTAACGCGAGTCTCAAAGGTGCCCTTCTTCCCAGGATTACTCATTTCCTCTGGAGGTGGGTGGCTTTGCTGAGCAAGGTTCAGTTCATTTTTGAACTGATGACTTTGGCGAATCACCTAGTTAGCTTTGTGCTTTCATGGTCACAAACAGAAGGTCAGCTTGCCTGGGGCTTCGACCCAGTTGTGGTCTGAACGGTGTTTGGAAAGATCTGTTGAGTGTAGTGTTTGGTATGTAGCATGGAAACAGAAATATGGATATTGTGTTTAAGAGGTGATCTGGCTAACAGGCATGAAGGGTCCTTTTGTCTTTTCTCTTTTGAAGTGAAATTGAAAGATTGGCCTAAGTCCATGAAGATGTCTGGAAAAAAAAACAAAGATTTGTAACAGGAGAGATACACCAGTGTGATTTGAAACGGGATTCCCTTCTAACAACAACCCGGCTGCTATCCATCTGCTGGCAGGGGTTTGAAGACTGGCCTTTTCCCTAGAACAGAAGCCTGCTTCCCCATGGGATCCTACAGAACCGAGAGGCAGGCTATGAGCCACAAAAACATTGGAATAACAAACTGTCCTTTCTGTTTGGGACCCAGGGGCCTGCACAGTCCTGGCAGGCTGCTGAGGATCCTGGCCAGATCCTGAACTGCCTCATTACTCAACGCCCCAGCACAAGGCCTACGCCTTTTAGGTCCACCTTCATGTCAACTTAGCATGAAACGCCTCTGTTTCTTACCCAGCGACGCTGAGGACTGCAATCTTGATTTGCCTTGTATAATATCACAACTTAAAAAAAAAAAAAAAAAAAAAGCTGCTGCTTGAGGAAATGCTCAAACACACTGGGAAAAAGCAAGCACAGAATAAACAGGACAGACTCTTCATGTGCTATCACCCAGCTTGACATATTACCAAGTTAAGTGATGATGATGATGATGATGATAGTGTGTGTGTGTGTGTGTGTGTGTGTGCGCGCACATGGGTACTTTGGGGGTACATGTGTGGAAGTCAGAGGGCTACTTTCTGGGGTCAGTTGTCTTCTTTCACATTTTTTTAAAAGCACGTATTTATTCAGGATGGGGGTAGTATGTCACATGTGCCACGGCAAGAGCGAGAAATCAGAAGTCAACTTGCAGGCGTGCATGCTCTTCTTCTACCATGTGGGTACCTGGAATTGAACTCATGCCTTCAGGCTTGGGGGTACATTAGGAGCCACGCTCACAGTCTCTGTGATGAGCATCGGTGTGAATGTGTAAACTGTGAACCAGGTGCTATACTAAAGGAACTACAGAAGATACATGAATACATCCTCGCAGTGCTGTCACAGGACTGCTGCATTCATTCACAGACACTAACTTTGAGCAGCATTTTATTTTTTTAAATGGCGTGGTGGCTATAGCCGATCTGTATGCACACAGAGTTCACGCTCTAACTGAATTAGAGGTGATTCTTTTAAAAACGAAATCTGCCCTGAATCCCCTTGGCAGACTGATGGTAGTTACAGTGATCTTCGCCACTAAAAATATAAAATGCCCGGGCTTGCTTTGGTTTCAAATTTAAACTTACTTTGGCAAGGGATAGGGAAATGAGAATAAATGTTTTCCATAGAAACAGGGAGGAACAATAAAACAACAAACAAACAAAACAGGTCATAATAAGGAAGAAAGGGGCGGACAGGAGAGATTTCATTACAAGGCAACTTCAGGTCCTCCCTGTGAGGGAACAGGGATTTTTCCCTGGGTTGTGGACAAGAAACAGGCCCTGCAGGGTCCTCTCAGAGGCAGTTGTGTGGCTGTCCCCTACCTTGCCTGTTGAGGCAAGGGACTGTGAGCTGTGGCTGCAGCTGGCAGAGAAGAAGAAAGTCAAGACACTGAGCCCTGGAAATGTGGCCCTGCTTTCCTGGGAACTTATCGCTCGCTTGTTTTTCTTCCTTGGGATGTGGAGAGGATGTCACGAATACTGTGTTCTCACACTGCCCATGATTGACGGTGCCCAAAGCCTTAACCCACGATGGAAAGGAGAGCGGCCTTCTGTCCAAAGCAGCCGCGTTCTGGACATGGGGGCCGTCTCCCCAAAGCCACTCCTACCAGGCTTTATATAGAAGGTGGGCAGAAAGTCTGCAACAGTGCGCGGGCCTGGGGTAGAGTCCTGGGACCAGCATCTCCAGGAGAATGTACGAGAGTGTGCTCTCAGTCATACTCCATACATAGCAGGGACAAGAAGAAGGATCAGTGTAAACAAGGTCCCAGGATCCGAGCGGGCAGTGTGTGCCTAGGGTGTGCTTGACCCGGTCTGCGTACAAGAGACCAGCCACAGTGATAATCACACAAAGGCAGCAAGAAGCAACTGTCAGCCTGACCAGCTGTCTGAAGGCCAAGGCAGCTTCAGTGCCGAGCCTGGTTTCCTTTCTCACCATCCACAGGATAAATTACTATTTAACCGAACCTTGCTCTTTCTTCATACTAAGGGAAATAAACTTTAGACATGTCGAAACCCCCTCGGGGGGAGGGGGGTCACAATTTTTGACACGTATTTATTGCTCAAGCTCTAATAATGTGATATTTCAGACTCTCCCTCTGCAAAGTCCTCGTGCAAAGTCCCTGTTGAAGTTTGCCTGAGGAGAACATTTGCTGACTACCAGGTAATCCAAGAAAGTTTGACACTGCTCTCCTGACTTAAAAACCATGTTCCTGGAATGTTCCACACTTCTTCAGACTGAAACAAAACTAGGGAAGAGCATGTTGGAGCTTTAGGGAGATTGAGGTTTGGATTCTTAGTAGTTCTGCGGGTGGGCAGAATCCATCCCTCTGCCTCAGCTATACCACCTGTAAGATGGGAGTGATAGGTTCTGTCCTTCATAGGTGTGTTGCAAGAAGCAAATGAAACATTGAGTGTAAAATATATAGCACCATGTCTGCATTCAAGAATCCCTAAATCAATGGCAATTAGTCTGCTATGCCATGTAAAAAGCCGTTCTTAAACATTCAAAAGAGTGAATACCGTCTTAAGTCTAGCATCTAACTAACTTGGATTCTCAGGCATTTTTTTACAAGCTGGTGTTAACTTTGATACTTAACTTTTTTTTTTCTTTTCCATTTCCATTCTTTTTTATTAGGGAGTAGTTGATTCGTAGGTTTGCTTCAGTGTTTTAGTTGCTGTAGTTTTTTGGAGGAGATCCTGGTCTAAGAGACACAATATAAAGGTACTGGCTACGGCTCTGCCAGGTGCTAGCCGGGGGAGTAACAGGAGCTCAAGTTTCTGAAGTGAAATGAAATAAAAATATCTTCCTTCAGAGCTTAATAAGACTGCCAAGGGTAACAGACTAATGGGGCCTTGTAAAGTGTAAAATAATACAAAAAAATGTAACGCCATCACCTCCTCAAAGAAAAAATAAGGACCCAGTCGAGCAAATGAAAAGTAGAGATTTTCAAAAATCTGAAAGCATTTAAAATAATTAGTACCCTGAGTCAGGTGTGGCGGTGCATGCTTATGAAATCCTAGCACTTGAGAGGCTGTGGCATGAGGAGCTTGAATTGAAGGCCAGCCTGGGATACATAGCAAGATCTTGGTTTTAAAACAAAGCAAAAGGGCTGGAGAGATGGCTTAGTGGTTAGGAGCATTGGCTGTTCTTCCTGAGGTCCTGAGTTCAATTCCCAGCACCCACATGGGGAATTGAACTCA
Organism: Mus pahari; assembly: GCF_900095145.1. Classification (NCBI taxonomy): domain Eukaryota; kingdom Metazoa; phylum Chordata; class Mammalia; order Rodentia; family Muridae; genus Mus; species Mus pahari. The sequence goes on from NC_034596.1 coordinate 31,359,594, forward strand.
GGACCTCAGGAACCACATGGGAATTCCCACAACCATCTAGAAAGGGGTCCTAGTCCCCCTCTGGCATAAAGGCATACATGCAGATAGAGCACTCATATATGCAAAATAAATAAATAAAACGTGTTTAAAAAACAATAAAGTCTATACAGAAGGATGGAATTTCATGCATCTATAATAACTCAATGAGGCTTTTGGGAAAGATGTTAAGAGGAATATAGACTAACTTTTAGCTAAACTTTGCTTCTAAGTTCCAGGCCAAGTATTGTTGCTGCTGCTGCTGCTGCTGCTGCTGCTGCTGCTGCTGCTGCTGCTGTTGCTGTTGCTGTTGCTGTTGCTGTTGTTGTTGTTGTTGTTGTTGTTGTTGTTGTTGTTGTTGTTTGAGGTGGAGTGAGGGCAGTGGCCCAAAGAACCAGCTCCTGTTTTTGTTCTTTGTACCGTTCTCTTTGTTTCTATTTGGTTGATGTTAGCCTCGAGTTTGCTTATTTCCTGCCGTCTACTCCTCTTGGGTGAGTTTGCTTCTTTCTGTTGTAGGGCTCTCAGCTGTGCTGCTGTTAGTGTAAGATCTCTCCAGTTTCTTTACGAGGGCACTTAGTGCTATGAATTTTCCTCTTAGCCCTGCTTTCATTGTGTCCCATAAGTTTGGGTATGTTGTGCCTTCATTTTCATTAAATTTTTAAAAGTCTTTCATTTCTTTCTTTATTTCTTCCCTGACCAAGTTACCACTGAGTAGACAGTTGTTCAGTTCCTATGGGTATGTGGGCTTTCTGTTGTTTTTGTTGTTATTGCAGACAAGCCTTAGGCCAATGTGATCTGATAGGATGCATGGGATTATTTCAACTTCTTGTATCGGTTGAGGCTTGTTTTGTGACTGATTAGATGGACAGTTTTGGAGAAGGTTCCATGAGGTGCGGAGAAGAAGATATGTTCTTTTGTTTTAGGGTGAAATGTTCTGTAGATACCTGTTAAATCGATTTGATTCATAACCTTTATTATTTTCACTGTGTCTCTGTTTAGTTTCTGTTTCAATGGGCCTGTCTATTAGTGAGAGCGGGATGTTGAAGTCTCTCTCTATTATTGTGTGGGGTTCGATGTGTGTTTGTGGCTTCCTGGCTGTGAAAGAATCTTACGTTATAGGTGCGAGAAAGGCCATCTCTCTTGCCTAAGAACGGTGCTCTGAACCCCCTGCTGTGGCTCAAAAGCTCACTCTGTCACTTGTTTTTATTATTATTACTATCATCATCATCATCATCATCATTATTATTACTATTAGTCGGCGTTCTCTACAGGAATAGAACTGACAGAATGAACATATGTCACTAGGGGATTTATTAGATTGTCTTGCATGATAAGGGCTGGGTAGTTCAGCAGCGGCCACTTGCTTAGTGGAGAGACAGAGACGCCTTGGTGGTCCCAGTCCTGAAGTGAAGGGCTGAGGGTGTCCCGCGGAGCCACTGGACTTCAATCCATGCTGAGAGGCTGAAGAGGCTGAGGTGTGATGTTAGCAAGGCTGGCAGCAGCAGAGACGGGCACACTCACCAGTGAGACGCAGGGGTGGACAGGCAAAAAGCACTGCTTCTCGCTTGAACCATTTTACACCAAGGCTGCTGCCCACACTGGGAGAGGATCTCTCCCACCCACACAGACTTAGACAAACTGACCACGAGATGAACCATCGCAGATGCTGTTAGGCAAGTTTCATGGCCTGGGTGGTCCTCATTTGTAAAAGAAGAATAATAGTAGGCTCACATCACTGTCGGCACAGAGCGCTAGCCCCATAGTGGGCACTAAATGAGTCTCTTATGAGATGTTTGCCGGCTACTTTTATGTCAGCTTGACACAAACTAGAGTTGTTTTGGAAGAGGGAGCCTCAGCTGAAAAAAAAAATGTCCAGTCTGGATAGCCTTGTAGGCTGGCCTGTGGTGTACCTTCTTGATTAATAATTGATATGGGAGGGCCTATTTCTGGGGTGGGGGCTACCCGTGGCAGGTGGCTCTTGCTATAAGAGTAGCTTCTCCTTGAAGAGCGTAGAAGCCAGGTTCTGGGATCAGGCCGACCGAGGACTGGAGAGGATAACACAGTTGCTATAGTGTCAGCCACATAAGCACGAGGCCCCAGTTAGAGTCCCCCAGAACTCATGGAAAGAACCAGCAGTGTCAGTACACGGCTGCAGCCTAGCCGTGGGGATGTAGGCGGGAGGAGACAGGTAGATTTGTGAACCTCATTGACCAGCCAGACTTCCTGAATTACTGAGCTTCTCACAAAAGTAGCGGTGGAGAGCGATCAAGTATGAACACGCCAACATCAGTACCAGGCTTCCATGTGCATGAGCACACACATGCATGCATCCCCTCACGCACACGCGCGCACACACACCCACACTAAGACGTATTCACACCACGAACACATGCAACAACACGCACTCATCGACAGAGAGACACCACCCTGGAACTGCGCCTTGGTGGAGTAGCCTCTACACCAAATAGAGCAGAATGAAGGGGAATTGACAGTGTGTGATAGCCCAAGCTGGGTCACAAAGGGTACCAAAGCTCCACTTGAGCTCGCCCACAGCAGGTGCCAGCTAGCCGGCCATGTGACACGCTTTGGACAGAAATCCTCCAGTCCCAGTGACACCTTCAGGGACCTAAGCCCAGGCAGACACATGACTGCAGCTTCATGAGAAGGCAGAGTCACTCAGCCACAGTGCATCTGAATCCCAGCCCTTTCGAAGCTGGGAAAGTAGACAGTGACTCTTGTTTCAAACTCTGTTAGTGCGGTGTGCTGCATAGAAGTCTGAAAGATGGTGCTCTACATGTTCTGAGTGTTTTACATACAAAAACTCACTAACACTCCTGCTAAGTCTATAAGGTTAACACAATCAAATACCCCTATATAAGGAAGAGGGGAGAAAGAGAGGGCAGGGCAGGGAGGGGGGAAGAAAGGAGAGAGGGAGGGAATGAAGGAGGGTGAGAGAGGAACAGTGAGACAGAAAGACAGAGGGACAGAGAGGCAGAGGGATGGGGGAAATGAAGGAAGAAATAAAAAAGAAGGAAGGAAGGAAGGAAGGAAGGAAGGAAGGAAGGAAGGAAGGAAGGAAGAAGAAGGAAGAAGATAAACCAGCAAGGCATTTCATATCAGAGCTCCTATCTGCAGCAAACACCCTGCCCAGCCCCAAATGTCAGAGCTGCCTCGAGAAGTATGTGTGTGTCACAATTTATTCTGAATAATACTCTGTGTCCTACAAAATATTTTCCTTTCTATTTTGGTATTGGAGCAAATTGTGACTTCTGTGGAAGTTGACTCCAGTTCAGGCCATCATTTTTTTTTTTTTTTTGACTTAAAGTAAGTAGCACATTCTCCCAGAATGCACTTCTACTTTTACACACTTTCTCTGTGGGGGGAGTTATTCTGTGACTAGAACCTCACTTCCCAGACAAGGACATACCACCTCTTCAAGGCTGCCTCTGCCAGCCCCAGGGCACACCTGAAGGTTCAGAAAGGAACACAAAACCAGCCAGCATCTGGCCTTCCCGTGGTCCCTGTGGCTCTAGTCAGTACACATGCCCTGACACTGAGTGATGCTGCTGTGTTGTGATTGTTTTCTGTTAACACCGCCTCTATGCCCAATGATCTGCTCTTTGAATGAAAGGTGAATGCTTACCCGAAGCACACAATGGGCTCTCAAATGTTTGCATTAAGATTTTAAAGATGAGAATCATGATATTGGTTCTCTCAACTACTCCATATTCACAAAGTCTCCTTGCTCCCGGCAAGCATCATTTCTGCACGTGCAATCCCAGCACTCGGGAGGCAGAGGTGGGGGGAGAGGCGAGGTCACCTGCAGCAGGAGCTACACAGAGGAAGCCTGCCGCTTCCTAGCGGGACCTGGGGGGGTGGCTACTCAGACACCGCAGTGCTGTGGCGTGCACGTGGTCAGAAGGCACCTCTCTTAAAGCTGGTTCTCTCCTTTACTTCCCAGGATCAAATCCATGCTCCCGGCTTGTGTGGCCAGCGCTTTTACTCACCGAGCCATCTCACCGGCCCTGTATACAGACTTTAAGCAGCTGTCTACGTTATAGCGGTTATACTCTACTGAAGCCATGGAAATTAACGGGAGAAAGGGAATAAATGGCTACGTGATCAAGCCATGTAAAGTAATGCACAGGATAAGAGTCATAAGCAAAGTAAAATCAACCAAAGTGTAGAAACGCACACCCACGGGGGAAGCAGTGCACACCTTTAATCCCAGCAGAAGTAGGCAGATCTCTGAGTTCAAGGCCAACCTGGTCTACAAAGTGAGTGCCAGGACAGCCAGAGCTATGTAAAGAGATCTCTTCTCAAAAGACAAGCAAAGAAGAAGAAGAAGGAGGAGGAGGAGGAGGAGGAGGAGGAGGAGGAGGAGGAGGAGGAGGAGAAGAAGAAGAAGAAGAAGAAGAAGAAGAAGAAGAAGAAGAAGAAGAAGAAGAAGAAGAAGAAGAAATGAAGGTATCAAAATGACATCGTGAAGCCCACTATTTTGTTCTACTAATATATGGACACAAAAATAAAGTTTAAAAAAAAAAAAGAAGTAGGAGAGGGGGATGCCGGAGTAGGGGAAGCGGGCAGCACCCTCTCAGAGGCGAAGGGGAGGAGGGAGGGGGAAGAACACTGGGAGGGGGACCAGGAGGGAGGGCAACATTTGGGATGTAAATAAATAAAATAATTAAATTTTTTAAAGAAGAGGTAATAATTCATTGAGTATATGTGTGATTAATCCATTAAAAGACATAATTGAGATAGGTTCTGTATACAAAGTGACAAGAATGACAAAGACATGAACCAACAATAAAGTTGAGCATAAGGTGTAGCAGGGACCAGTAGCGGCAAAGACGACCAGCAGTCCCCACTTCCTACAAATTAAATCTTATTTTTAATAAGATTGAATCTTAAAATGTAATAAAATTAGGTAAGGGTAAACACTTGGGATACATAGGCTAAAGAGACGGCCCAGGGAGTAAGTCGCTTGTCCCACATGCACAGGGGCCGCTTTCAGACCCCGCGTATCCCTATCCCCCAGGTAGGCATGATGACCCTTGTAATGCCATGACGACTTCAGGGAAGACCAGGTCCCCAGAGCAAGCTGGCTGGCTTCACTAGCTGAATTGATGATCTCTGGATTCAAGGGAGGAACCGTGTCTCAAAAGATAATGTGGGGAGCAACTGAAGACACCTTCCGTCAGTCTCTGGCCTCCACGTGTACCCTCCCACAAGTGTACACTCACCAGCACGCACACATGTCACACAGCAACATTTGGAAACACATACACAAACACATATACACCATACACATACATATGCAAAAAATAGCTGAGATAGTAATGAGAGTACACAAACGCTGATCCGCAAAGTGGGTCTTGAGTTGACTTTCAAATTATCAATCTATCTAGTTAACAGTTTTTCAAATGTATATTGCCATACCTAGAAATTCTTCAAATGCTATGGCTTGCTTAGGGGGCATAGTTAAACACCATTATGCTGATTTTAATCTTTAATTGCCAAGGCTAATTACTGACTCTAGGAAGCCACATGCATTGGGAGCCTTTGGGGACAAATTACAGCTTGTGATGGAGCCATCTGCTACATTAGCAAATTATACTTTGGAAGACACGGACAGTACTAGTTTAATGTCATTATCTCCATGATTGGCGGCCACAAGATGCAACAGACCTTGCAGATGAGTCCCGCCTCCTGCCCTATTTTCCTATACAGCGGTGGGACTTCTGGCCGCTGAAGTGGTAAACTTCTGTGCTGTTGAGGCAGGACAGAAGCTTAGGGAACGTGGACGTGAAAGGTGCCCTTCAGCTCAGAAGCTGGGTAAAGCCTCTCACCAGCTGGGAGTCAAGGATGACAACACAGCCAGTGACATCCGTTTAAGGCCTTGCAAACCTCACCTGCAAACCTGCGGTTTACTAGGCTCTCGCCAGAAACCACGCTTAACAGGAAAAGATGGGTCCTAAACACTTTGTGCAATCTTCAGGGCTCCTGCTGGTGCCTTATTGGAGTCAATCCCACCAAAGGCACCTTCAGAGCCAGCTTCTAATCTCAACAGAGTGGAGAGGTAGGGGAGGGGAGTGTCCCTTAGGAACCTGCTGAGCAGTGAACCCCAGCCGCTTCCAGAGCCCCAGACATAGTCACCAGGAGGACTCTTGAAACAGGACTCCTTTGTGAGCAGCCCACACCTGTGTTCCCAGCTTTATTCCTCCCTAGCTGCCCTCCTTTCTGCTTTTAGTCAATTCCAACTCTGTCTCCTACTGGCTTGTCCTGAAATTCCTGCCTGCCCAGGTGGCAGCCCAGGAGCAGGGTTTTTCCCGGTGGTGGTCTACAAAGAGAACTCAGGCTGCTGCAGGTAGCAGTGTGCGGGTGACAGTGTGCAGGTGACAGTGCACAAGTGGCAGTGTGCAGGTGACAGGGTGCAGGTGACAATGTGGAGGTGACAGAGTGCAGGTGACAGTGTGGAGGATTACAGTGCACAAGTGGCAGTGTGCAGGTGACGGTGTGCAGGTGACAGGGTGCAGGTGACAGTGTAAAGCTGTCCTTCTGTCACTTGCTCTCATCTCGCCTCAGTTTCCACCAGGGTGGATGTGAGGGGGCTGAGAGATGAGTCCAGTCTTTGATGTCTTGAATAAAAGGCTGTCTATAAAATACCGAAACCTAGTTAGTACTTGGCGTTTAGTCCCAGCAATGGGATAGTATGGGACAGGTTTACAAAGCTTAGTCCCTCTATCATCACAACCACCAGAGACTTGCCTGACGTCTAGCTCTGCGGTCTGTGAGGGATGCCAGGACCATCGGTGCTGTGGGGGTGGGGTAGAATCCGTCCCTCTGAGCCACTTGATTCTTTGGCTCTCAGCTGTTGCTCTTTCCATCTTTGGGAGAGGTTCACGAGAGGGTTTAGAGGGGGGAAAGGAAAGGGGGAAATGATAGCATTATAGTATCTCTTTAAAAATTAAAAGGAAGAGACACGTTCTCAAAACAGCCTGGATGCTGAGCTCAACCCAAAGCACGGGTGTAAGCTCTGGCCAGCAGCCCTCAGAGGCTTCCAGCTCAGCGGCCCGAGACTCCTCACCAAAAATACCCAGCATCTGATGAAGCAGCTGCGGGTTAAATTTAGCCTTGGCAAACTCGGGCCTTGGCTGGATGCTGGAGGCATCTGAGTGGATGGATGGAGGGCGGATGGGTGAGTGGATAAAGAATGGACACATGGACAGGTGGATGGACAGATAGACAGGTGGAAGGACAAATGGACAGACAGGTGGATGGGTAGACGGATGGGTGGACTTACAGGTGTGAGAGCCTGGGCTGCTGTGGCCAGTGTGATGATGGTGCAGGCACCAGGAGAGAGGCAGAGCCAGAGAAAGGAGATGAGTTGGGAAACTCTCCTCTCTCATGACCACCAGCCTGGCACAGCCGTCTGACTGATGGCCACGGGAAGCATGAAGATAGATGCGCGGAGAAGGAGCCACAGAGACCGTGAGAATCTGCACAGCAATGTCCCTCAGAAAACTGCTGTGGGGGGTCATCCGGTAATGTCACATTAGCCAAGTAAGGTCCTGCACTGGGTCCGCAGACGTTCAGTGTGACCTTTGTCCTAGCTGTGTGTCAGAGGCCAACTCAGGGCTTTTATGTCATCATCATCCAACCATTAATTTGCTTCCTCAGTGACTTGTTAAAGTGCGAACAACTATGGACGTTGAGTTTTCTTGGTTAACACAGTTATTGTTGCTGACCTGGAAGGGGTAGAGGACAGAAGGGCAGGGAAGGAATGATCAGCATGAATGAACTAATGAAGGGAGTGTCTCTTGTGTTAATATGCTGACAATGGAGGAAGCGGTACATGCATACAGTAACTGTAGCTGAATACAAAGAAATTACCTTCCCTGTTTGGTAGATGAGAAATAATATGCCTTACTTGGGGTTTCCATGAAGATTAAATGAGAGAACCCAGGACAGTATTTGACATGAGATAGCTCATTTCAATAAATGTTGGGTGGACTTGGTCGTCAGAGGGCCAGAGAATCCCTCCCACCACACAGCTTGCTACAGTCTGGGTTTGGCATCCTCTGAGCCCTCTGGTTGCCTGAGCATCACATGACTACACTGCCACCTTCTGGCCACCTGGAGTACTTCAGCTGTGCTGCCTTTGGAACAGGTCCTGCGCAGATGGACCTGCAGACTAGGACTGTCCTGCACTGAGCTGAGCCGTACAGTTGTTGGAGCAGGTTACCTGGAACTTCAACCACCTGGTTTCCAGTCTCCTAAACAAGGTACGGACAGTGGGGATCGATAGTCCAGTTCCCCCATTCCAATCCTCATTTACAGGTTGCTGGTCTTAACTGTGTACTGGAATCTCCTGCACACACACACACACACACACACACACACACAACCATCTGCATCCTACACCAGACCTATGGTATTAGCCTCTCCAGGAGGCCTAGGGGTGGTTCTCCATGAAAAAGGAAACCTTCTCAAATTCTCAACCCAGTTCTGAGAATTGAGACGCTGGTGCCCTTTGTGCCTGCTCCAGTCACCTTCAGTCTTTCACAGCTATATAGATGACACGAGCCAGGCTCTCTGCACTTCAAATCAACACAGGGAGCTAGAGACAAGAGGAGGTAAGGACAGAGAGAAGCGAGAGCTGGCTGAGCAGAACAAAGGGGAAGAAGAGCGGCCGTACAGAAGCAGGTGGAAAGGAAAGAAACAGAGAGGAGGCAAGATTAGGGGGGAGGCATGGAAAATGGGAGCTGGGCCAGAGGCTTGCAATGGCAGCAACAACCTAAACAAAATCAGTGAATATATACTAGAGTAAGAAAAAAAAGTTCAATGTATGGTTAAGATCAATATCTGAAATGTGCAAAAAAAAAAAAAAAAAAAAGCTTGCAGATATTAGCAGGGATGCGATAGCACGCTACGAATAAGCAAAGATACCGAGATTCCAACAGCCAACATGCAGGAAGGTGGCCTGGTACACGGTTTCGGAGGATTGCTTTTGCCTATATAGTTGACAAAACCCAGAAAGCCACTTACTTATCCCTGGGAGAGTGGTAGAAGGAAATATTTTCCTAAATGCTGTTGGCAGTTATGACTGTGAATTGTCACATTTGAACACAGAGAAGCTGGCACCTTCTAGCAAAACGCACCACCCATCATCTGCCCACTATCCCTGGGACCCGATGGATGCCTTAGGGACACAGCATCAGGGGAGGCTGGCGTATACATGCAATTGTTACTCTCAGAATACCTGGCAACAGAAGCGCTAGTAGAGAGAAGAAGGATATTAACTCAGTACTGTGGACCAAATGTTGACAACATATCAGGCTGGTTTGATTCTGGCTTCATACAGCAGCCATGGTAAGTGAGAAAGCCATGCATGTCACACTGGAATTTAAGGCCTGAGGTATTTCTTTGTAAGAATAATAAGAAAGCAACAATGTTCATAATTTTGTGCCATTATGGAAAGCACAAGATGTCAGAATTGTGTGTGTGTGTGTGTGTGTGGCATACAGTGATATAGTAATATTGGATGTTTCAGTTAGTCAGATGTTACATACCTTCACCATCACCCTGCTGTGTTTGTTATTTTAAATGAGTATATAGCAATATAAGTAAAGGTGTCTTAGGATTTCTATTACTATGATGAAACACCATGACCAACAGAGTTTATTTTTCTTACAATTCCACATCACTGTTTATCATAGAAGGAAGTCAGGGTAGGAATATAGGGTGGGTGGGAACCTGAAGCCAAGAGCTATGCAGAGGCTCTGAAGGAGTGATGTTTACTGGTTGGCTTCTCATGGCTTGCTCCTATAGCATCCACAGCTACCAGCACAGGGATGAAACAACCCACAGTGGGCTGGACCCTCCCCCATTCGTCATTAACTAAGAAGATGCTCTACACAGAAGCAAAAGGCTTGCCCACAGCCGGATCTTTCTCAGTTAAGATTTCCTTTTAGATGACTCTAGTTTGTGTCAAATAAACAAAATGCTAGCCAGCAGAGTAAAAATGGGCACACAGTAGGTTGACAGCATGCATTACTTGAAAAGGAAAGGGGGCCTCTATGGATAGAAGAATAAAGACAGAGTAACTGCCTTAACAAGGGAAAAGAAAAAAACACAGAAACCTTTATAACAATTACAAATCCTAGGTATATCTATAAAATTGTACATGTGTGTTTACACATAATAGCGTTTTTTAAAATACAGCAGCGATGTTTAATCTGGCACAGTCCTGAAATTCCAGCTACTCAGGAGGCTACAGCAGGAGGATCACAGGTTCAAGGTCTGTCTTAGATACAGAACACATACAAGGACAGGAGGAGCAATTTAGTAAGCCCCTGCCTCAAAATCAAAGAGCAAAGATCTTTGAGTATAGTTCAATGATAAGATACTTGCCTACCGGGCACACGGTACAACTGCCAGTACCACCAAAATTCATATGTAGCTTTCATGCAGTAATCTTTTGATCATACTGTATAACGAAACGAACCTCAACTCTCAGTGATGTACCCCATGGGCATGTCTCTCTCACTCTCAGATCTGGGGATCAGCCAGGGTGGTCAGATTGGGCTGTAGATCCAGTTCTTACAAGGCACTGTGAGTGTTGTGAAACGTGAACCGGCTAGGGCACACTCATCTCAAGGGCCATGGGATGCTGGAGCTAAGCCATGTAACTGAACTTAGATCTCTACTCCGAGGAGGCCCATGTCTAACCCAACACTGTAGGAAAAAGAAATAGACTCCTGTGGAGTTGGGTGGGGAAATGAAGGCAGAGCAAAATCAACAACAGCTACAAACTCTCCCCAGGCCTCAGTGAGAAGTGAGTGGCCTCCGAAGCCCACCAGCTAGAGCTGGGTCTCTGGTGTGCTGGGCTTGAGGCTGTGGAAGCTTTAAGAGCCTGGGCATAGCGAAAGTGAAGATGCTGCCCTCGAAGGATGGATGCTGCTCTGGGGGTCTCTGGTTATAAAAAGGGCAGGTTGGCCTTGGCTCGTGCAAGCTTCTGGTCTCTTACGTGATTTCTGCCACAGGTGTTCTCTCCGTGGTGACGCTTGCTATGAGGTCCCCAACAAAGGACAAAGAATCCTGGCTTTCCAGCCTCCAAAACTGAAGGCTAAATAAACGTCGTCTCTCTGTGAAGTTTCTACCTTCAGGTATTTTGTTACACCAACAGAAAATAGCAACACTAGGAACAGTTACACCGGTGTCACTTGGAAAGTGACAAAGAGCTCTTTCCTGACACAGAATTACAACGGACGTGACATTTGTCAGTGGGAGAGCGTAAAGTGGCACAAGGTTTCAGAAATGTTTAACGATATAACTCTTGAAACATAAGACGTAGTACTCTTTGCTCTATAATTTCTCTCTTACAAAGAAATCTGTCTGTGGATATACCCACTAAATTATATCAAGTAAAGCAATATTTGTACAAAAGAAGAAGAGGAGGAAGAGGAGGAGGAGGAGGAGGAGGAGGAGGAGGAGGAGGAGGAGGACCTGGAACAGATACCTGATTAAGCAAACCATATTTGTATTTACATTTCATTGCTGGGATAGAATATGTCAACAAACAACAGCAGTGTAGGGCAGAAAGGATTTATTTTGATTTACAGTTCCTGAGAGATAAGAGTCCACGCTGCCAGGAAGGGCATGGCCACAGGTGGGGAAGACAGGCAAGGCAGGAAGCTGGCTGAACCTTTTTATCCACACTCAAAAAAGCAAAGAGAGGAAACTGGAAGTGGGACAGGAAACAGGAGGTGGAGTGGGGCTATACACCTTCTAAGCCCTGCCCTGGGTGATATATATCCCCCAACAAGTCTCCACCTCCTAAGGGTTCCACAAATTACTGCTGTTACTAAACAGCAGCATCAACTGGCACCTCATGCTCAAGTTCATGAGCCTTCGGGGAGCATTTCTCATTCCAACCACTATAAAGTAATGTCCATACATTGTACATAGATATGCATAGCTTGTACATAGATATAAAAATATCTTCAAGGCACCCTACTTACAAAATCGAAGTTCAGGGGAAAAAAGAGCTAAGAACACACAGAGACAAGTCAGAAATGAGTGTGCCAATTGCCAATACGTATGAAGCTATTCTCTACTTTATAGTAACTGGGTGGGGGTTCTCACTGTAACAACAAGATACAGTTTCACCCTCAGAAAATTTACAAAAACTGCTTCTAACAAGACTGGCCGTTGGCACAAGCATGACACAACAGGGGCTCATACACACTGGTAATCGTGAAAGGCCTGGTACCCAGCACTGCTGCCCAGACTTGAGATAGTTGATAATGCAGAAATGGCAAGAGCGTTCACTTTCTTTTCTTTTCTCTTCTTTTCTTTTCTTTCCTTTTCTTTTCTTTTCTTTTCTTTTCTTTTCTTTTCTTTTCTTTTTCTTTTTCTTTTTTTTTTGATTGTCATAATAATCTAGAACAAATATAAACTGCAAATTGTAACAAAGCTCTTAAATAAAGGCAGCTTTCTCATCGCTCACTGGGGAATGTGAGGTTGAACGGGCTGAAGATTAGAACAGTTAAACGCATTAGAGTTGACGGGATAAACAATTAGCACAGACTGACCAATCGCCCGAAGTGGGTCTCTACCAGCGCCACCAGCCTCTAGACAAGGTGCTTTCAATGATGAATGCACGGCCTGCTCCACTGGGCAAACTCATCATCTGACACGGTGCCCAACCAGCTGATGTACTGGACAAAATAAAATAAAATAAAACAACCGAGAGACTTGACAGACATCCAGTGAGATTGCTCACTGGGTAAAAGCACTTGCCACACCGGCCTGATGATCTGGATTTGACCCTCAGAAGCTATGGTGGAGGGATAGAACCAGTTCTCAACAGTCATAGAATATATCACACACACACACACACACACACACACACACACACATGAGCAGCTACATTCTTCCCAAGATCAATACCGTCAGCTCTGTGATATGGCTACCTCCCACTTGATTTAGGAGAGCGCAAACTAATTAAGCCACCACTGTGTTCCCATCTGGTCTCTACTCATTTGATGAGGGATAATAAAAATATTACTTCTAGCTACAATTTATAAAAAGAACGGCTATGCTTCTGGAAAGAATGATAGGATGTGTAGCCGCTTTGTGCCTCTAAATTCTAGTGCTTCAGGCTCCAAAATTCTCATCAAAGTTAATAAGAATCTATGGCTCAGAGAGACCAGGTCAGGATGGCTGGTAAATGGCCAAGCTAAGACTCCAACTCTATCGTCCTGATCTTGGCTGTGACATTTCATCAGTCCAGCTAGAGAGTGGCCAGGCAAAGTCCAGGCAGCAGAGAATTTGGGGGCATCTTGGTGACATCTGCCAACACTTGGTGCACATCTGTCTGTCATGACATCAAAAAAAAACATCAGAAAGTGACACAAGGCTTGGTCACAAAGGATGAAAACCCCGCGCCAACTCTTAGCTAGTGAGCACTTAAAGTGCTGAGACTGTCCGTGGCCGCTATGTGACGGCAACACTTAAGTCAAATGACCACATGGGGTGTGAACACAGGAGACAGATGCCCAGCACTATCATAACCGCTGAACCCTTAGAGCCTGCGGTACCTGAAGACAGAAACCTCTTGATCGTCTCTAGAAGGTGGTATACTGCCTCTTTGCTGGAGTCTCTCCCGGTGGGGTTTCTGTCACCACGTTGAAGGTATCCCAAGAGACCTCTGTTGATGGTGCATACAAGGAAGAAAAAGCACACTATCCAGAAACCCAGAGTGGTAAATGCAAGACTGCAGCCGGGTGTGGTGGCGCACGCCTTTAATCCCAGCACTCGGGAGGCAGAGGCAGG
>NC_034596.1:31373482-31379240 GCF_900095145.1 Mus pahari
GGCCAGCCTGGTCTACAGAGTGAGTTCCAGGACAGCCAGGGCTACAGAGAAAAACCCTGTCTCGAAAAAACCAAAAAAAAAAAAAAAAAAAAAAAGCAAGACTGCCTGAAATAGTTTTCCCTAGCTTGGATGCAGGTGGATGTCCTATATGATCTTTGATGGTATTTTTGGATTTTTTTTCACCAGTTATAAGAAATCCAATAGTCTAAGATTCTTCTCAGCTAACTTAGCATGGCTGTGTCTGTATGAAAAGACTCCAAACTTGGGATTTTAGTGCCAAAACATGACAATGACTAGAATAGGCCCCTCAGCAGTGCAATCAGTTTAGACAGGCTATTGATAACCAGTTACGAATGCAGGACGCTGGAACAATGGGAACTTAAGAATAACCTGAGCTCTGTAAATAGAAACAGCACGCTTCTGCCACAATTTCATTTTGTGGGGTTCATTTGCATTGCCAAGGAAAGGCCATATACATGTCCAGCTGAAAGACAGCCTACTGTGTGTTGGACTAGTACACTGTATGGTGGAAGATACTAAGGTTTGCATGGTCCCTTCTCCAGTGTCCTGAAAACACGTCCTTTGCAAACCCCATCACGGCAGGCAGTAGTAATGCACACCCTGTATGCTTTGTGGATGTACTGTCTGTGTATATGCTGCCTAAAATACACTGAGAGAACATTTCAGTAACTACCATGTTAAGTACACTGTGTGTGTGTGTGTGTGTGTGTGTGTGTGTGTGTTCACACTTCTGCCTGAGTGTGAAGGTCAGAGGATAATTTACAAGAGTTCGTTCTCCGCCTGCCATGAGTCCCCAAGGATAGAACTCAAGCTGTCAGGCTTGGGCAGCAGACACTTTAACCACAGAGCCATCGTACCAGCCTTAGCAATCGTGTTTCTAAGGGAACAGGCACACAGTATCAGACCTCTAGATCAGGGGTGGTCAAGCCTAGCTGTGCTGCTGATGTTTCTCTAGGGAAAAGCTGCCTGCAAGCTCCTGGGGGCATTCTGCATTTCCCAGAGTCTGTTGGAAGGAGTTTTTGTTTTACTTTTTAAAGTGTTGTTTCTAGGGCTTGAGAAATGAATTGGTAGTTAAGAGTAATGGCTACTCTTACAGAGAGCCCAGGTTTGGTTCCCAGCACCCACACAGTAACACACAATTGTTTGTAACTCCTGGTCCAGGGGATCTGACGCCCTCTTCTGAACCCCATAGGCATTGTATACAAATGGTATACCTAAACACATGCAGGCAAGCACACATAAAAAACTAACATCAATGTTATAAGCATGCCTGTGGCTGTACTCTGAGCACACACTTAACTGGCTTCCTATAGGAATTAGAATACTGGAGGTGTTAAAAAGTAGCAACAGAGTACAGCTTTGCTTGCAAGCCTAGAGGAGTCCCCTGGATGACATCTCTGCCAACATTCTTACCTGAATGGGCCAACAAAGCCTAGCTGGGTCCCATCCCATTAGCCTCACTGGAAGAGCATCATGGAAAGAGAAGGGAGAGGCCAGATTGCCCTGGGCTCACTCTGCTACTCCTCCTAACCAGGCAAAGAAATACCTTGACAGAAAGAGCTCCGAGCTCCTAGGCACGGCAGGAGGAGCTGCCCACCCACTCTGGTTCTGTTCCCAGTCCCTTTCAGGATCATGGCTACCTAAAACCAGTCAGGCCCATAGGTACCTTGAAGGTATCGTGGTGGTTTGATTACTCTCCTTAGAAATCGCTGGGTCTAGGGCATGGCAGAAAAAAACTGAGTTCAGCCACGTAGAGGCATTGGTGGAGGGTTGATTTTGACCCAGGTAGTGTTCCATGTGCTGGTCAGCTGCCTTCCCTTTAAGAGGGTAAGCCAGGAATGGTCATGGTGCACAGTTCTAGTCCAGATTGGATTACATGAGAACCTGTCTCAAAACAAAGAGTGTAAGCTCCTGCAGGCTGTCAGCTCTGACAGTGGTGCCTTCAGCCTAAAGTCCCAGCACTTGGCAGGCTGAGGCAGGAGGATTGTGAGTTTGAGGGCTGCTTAAAATACAGTGAGACCTTGTCTCAAAAACAAACAAATCACAAATAAATAATAAAGACAATTTCAAATTTTAGAATTTTGAGGTTGGTTAAGGTTTTACTTGAAATCAGAGGCTACATAGTTCACAGCCGGCTAAGGAATGTTGAGAAAACAGAAACATTGTTACCACAGATGCTTTGTGGATCTCAAAGCCTGGTTATCTCAAAGATACCAAAGGCACAAATCTCCCACACAGCTGAGTGTAAGGCCTAAACAGTGCTTTGCAGCAATTCCCCCCCGGAGAGTCTATTTCAACCCCAATCACTTACTGGCATGTAACCCTTAGCCTCCAGACGCTAGTACCTGTTTGTGATGTTGCTGTAGAAAAGGAGTTTGCTCATTGTTGTACACTTGTCCAGAACTTGGAGTCACCAGGAATCTTACATTCTCTTTGACTTCTCTGACCTGATGGCAATTAACCAAGTCCAGAGATAATGGGCTGGCTGGTGGTTAGGAAGGGCTGTAGAGATTTCCTCTTCCCATAAAGCCATAGAAGTGGGGTTGTCTTTACTCTTTAATGACAAAAATAGTGTTGTCGCCTACTGATATACAATGTAAGAGTTGGACATTTTCTTCCACCCAGACACCATTATTTGGACAGTGTGGGACACACGGCCGTCCTCAGCTGATGTTTGCTGAATGACTTGACTGCTGGCTTCTTAACACTAAGAAGACTCTGGTGTAAGTGAGAGTTGACCCTCCCCCCTCCCCCCCCCCCCCGCCCCGGGTCCTCTGAAACAGTTATCGCTGATTTGCCTCACATCTTTATATTAAACAATGAGGGATTTTTTCAAAAACATGCCTTAATATTATGAATCAGGCTGAAATGAGTCAGAGATTAAATTTAATTGCTAGCTACATCCTTTGAACTATTAGAAACAATAGTGACTTCCAGCAGCACGGTGGGTTAAAACACATCGTGTACACGAAACCATAAAACAAAAGTCCACTAGAGGGCAACAGAGGGCCAGGAATTGACTGCGGGATTTTTAGGCGCTGGGGCTGACCAAATTCTCTAGGCTTCAGTTCTCTGAGCCAAGGAGCAGATGCCAGAAGGATGAGACACCGCTGCGGTGGTGAATGGAGAGATCAATCAAAAGCTGGAAAGAAACTAGGCGAGGAGTCTGTGAGATGGCTCCACTCGCTGCCAAACCTGCGGACCCGAATTCAATCCCTGGGCAGAAGAGAATGGAATCAATCCTGCACGTTATTTTCTATACAACAAACACACACTAGTTAATTACACGTTCAAAGAAAATAAATCACCCCGTTTTAAGACCAAGAAACTATGCAAGGCAGAAACCAGGAGGCCTGGATGTGGAAGTTCCCACAGGATCTTCCTGGCGAGTCTGAGCACAGCGCTGCAGACATCAAGGGCCAGAGAGACTGTGCCAAACCAAGCCCCCCACATCTCAATTCACTAGAAATTCAAGAATCTGGTTGAGAATGGAGGACACTGAGCTCTAACCATACTCTAACCCACTCAGCCTGAGTAAAGAAACGACTGGACTCTCCTGTGGTGACTTTTCCTGAACTGCGTCGACGGGAAAACATTTTCAGGCATTCGGCGTTGCCTTGCCACCCCGCTCTCACTGAACAGCTGTGTGACCAAGCGCTCCACATCTCCTTTTCCTTTCCCATCAATTAGGCGTGATATTGACAGGCCGTGGTATTGAAAGTAGAACCTTATTTAAAAGATTTTTAATTATGTGGGATGGTGATGGGGTGTTAGTGTGAGTGCAAGAGCCCTCAGAGGCCAGAAGAGGGCGCTAGATCCCCTGGGACTGGAGTTACAGGCGCCTGTGAGCTGCCTGACGTTGGTGCTGGGAACTACACCCAGGGCTTCTGCGAGAGTTAACTGCTGAACAGCTTTTTATATGAGGGATTTAACGGAGGCTTGATAGCTTACAAACTTGGTTATTTAAAATAATCCATCAATCCCAGAACTCTGTAGGCAAAGGCAGGTGGATCTCTGAGTTCAAGGCCAGCCTGGTTTCAGAGTGAGTTCCAGGACATACAAGGCTACATAGGGTAACTCTGCCTCAAAAAGACTCAGACTAAAATAAAATAAAATAAAATAAATCCAAATTAAAAGCTCAAAGTATTTCTCTTATCAGATTGACATTTAATGATGCACTTGACCAGACTATCTGACTCTGGCCAGTCATGTCATCTTAAACTTCTTCTTTTTATTTTTTAATTTTTATTAGGTATTTACTTCATTTACATTTAAAATGTTATCCCCAAAGTCCCCTATACCTTCCCCCCACCTGCTCCCCTACCCACCCACTCCCCCTTCTTGGTCCTGGCGTTCCCCTGTACTGGGGCATATAAAGTTTGCAAGACGAAGGGTCCTCTCTTCCTATTGATGGCTGACTAGGCCATCTTCTGCTACATATGCAGCTAGAGACACGAGCTCTGGGGGTACTGGTTAGTTCATATTGTTGTTCCACCTATAGGGTTGCAGACCCCTTCAGCTCCTTGGGTACTTTCTCTAGCTCCTCTATTGGGGGCCCTGTGTTCCTTCTGATAGCTGACTGTGAGCATCCACTTCTGTGTTTGCCAGGCACTGGCATAGCCTCACAAGAGACAGCTATATCAGCGTCCTTTCAGCAAAATCTTGCTGACATATGCAATAGTGTCTGCGTTTGGTGGCTGATTATGGGATGGACCCCTGGGTGGGGCAGAAACTTCTTGATTCTTGACAAGATGTGGGTTGTAGAGGTAAAGAGGAGATGTTGATATTTGCTTTAAGTTTTGCATGCAAGCAAGACTTTAATATTTTTATGGCACATTAGATGATTTCCAATCATTAAGTGTTCCCAATACCCACGCTCGGCTGCTGCAAGGATTAAATGTGCTGTGGGCTTAAGGCAACAACAGACAGTGGCAGTCGGTGTCAATCACCTCACTCAGTAGCTTAACCAGCAACCACTCACACATCTGAAGCCCACTAGAGACTGTCTCACCCCAGCTAAATATAGCTCACCTCCTGCCTTTTCACCCTCCTGAGATAAGTCACCTACCAGTCAGGGCAGCAGGGGAAGAACAGAGAGCGCATGGAAAGACAGACCCCACGGGCTCCTGTCCAGAGCTGGATCCGCTTCTGCCACCCGCTGATCCAAGGCTGGGAAAGCAGAACCTGCGAAGTGACGCATACTGTGTCTTTTTATTATGGATTTCCCACAACCACAGTGTGAATACCTTTGATCAGGGACTGTCTGTCTGTCTGTCTGTCTGTCTGTCTGTCTTGTTCATGTTGTTTACCATTGGGAAAGGAGAAGATGGAGAGGTCACGGGGTCATTTGGGGCAGGAGAGGCAAAATCTAAACAGGACTGGCTGGCTCCAGAGCTCATGATCTGAGTTACTACGTTCTATTACCTCGCTTAACAAAAGATGGGTAAGTAATTATAGGCTGTGTAAGACCCTATAATATTATAGGGCCTAAGTGGGACCTAAGTATCATAACGCATTTTTTTCCCCTGGAGTCAGAGTCTCTGGTGGAAGCATCAAATTGCTGTGTTCATTACTGGATCGAGGGGCAACACAGAAAAGATGCATTAAGAAAAGTGCATTTAAGCCAGGCGTGGTGGCTCACGCCTTTAATCCCAGCACTCGGGAGGCAGAGGCAGGNGGATTTCTGAGTTCGAGGCCAGCCTGGTCTACAAAATGAGTTCCAGGATAGCCAGGGCTA
>NC_034596.1:31379344-31394328 GCF_900095145.1 Mus pahari
AGAAAGAAAGAAAGAAAGAAAAGAAAAAGAAAAAGAAAAAGAAAAAGAAAAAGAAAAAGAAAAAGAAAAAGAAAAAGAAAAAGAAAAAGAAAAAGAAAAGTGCATTTAAAGGCATAGAGGCCAGCCTGGGCAACTTGGCAGGGTCCTGCCTCAAAAGTTTTCAGATGTTGTTCACTGATGGAAATGCTTGCCTGCCGTGGATGGCATTCTGGATTCCACCTCTGGATTCCTCAGTAGAGGAAAAGAGGAAGAGGAAGATGGGGAGAGGAAGAAGAGAGGAAAGGAAGAGGGAGAGGAGAGGCGGAGGGACGAGGAGGTGGGAAAGGAAGCAGAAGCAACACATGGCCTGCAAGTGAAACAGCAGAGCCAACCTCCTAGAAGGTGAGAGGAATATGTGCAGACTATTTCCCCGACAATGAGCTAATAATTGGAACATAAAAGGAGATCAAGCAATTCAGTGGTGACAAACCCCAAGTAACATCGTCAGCAGATCTAACCAGGCATTTCTGAGGGAAGCCATGCAAATGGTCAAGAAGGCCATGAAAAGGGCCATGCTAACAGTCACCCAAGAAACAGAAGTCAAAACCACAGAAAGACGTCGCATGACATGTCAAAGACAGCAGGGGCTATTTACAGGGAGGAGAAAGGGGAACTTGTGCACACTGCTTGTGGAAATAAAAATAATACAGAAGCTCTGGAAAACAATTCAGAGATACCTGGGAATAAAAATAAAAAAAATAACAATAAGATGATCCAGCAATCTCACCCTTACGGAGGACGTTAAATCAGGATATGAAAGAGAAATCTGCATGTCCATGTTTACTGTAGCAATATTCACAGCACCCAAGAAATGGAAGCAACCGAAATGCCTATCATCTGATAACTGGATGAAGAAAATATGGTCCATAGGCATAATGGAATGCTATTTGGCCTCACAAAGCAAATGAGACCCCATCATTTATGATAAGGTGTACCTAGATGGAGGTCACTGTATTTAGTCAAATAAGCCAGATGCCATGAACTGAGCTCACAGTACTGTGGAGTCCGCAGTAGACTCGTGGAAGCTGAGAGCAGCATGGTACGCACCAGAGGCTGCCATAGCAGGAGAAGGGACAGGTGGGGACAGAGATGGTGATGAGGTGTCTATCAATGGGACTGAGTCACAGTACAGCGGGAGAGATAAGTCCTGCTGCGCTGCTGCTCAGGAGGACTGCTGACAGGAGAAGACCACATGTCACATATGTTTCTAAAGTTAGTAGAATTTGTAATGCTTTAGCATAAGTACATAATAATTGAGGAAGGATATAAGTGTGTTGACACTAATTTACACATTATATAATATATAAAATATTATTATATATATAATATTATATGTTATATGTTATATATAATATTATATATTGTACATATTGTATATAAAGGGTAACTAAAGTTTTCAATGTGTTAGTTAGCTTGATTGTGGCAATTACTTTGCAAGGCTTACATGTATCAAATCAGTATGTTGTTGTATATATTAAATATGTACAATTTTTTGTCAGTTGTTCTTCACTAGAGCTGGAAAATATTTTTTAAAAGACGCTATGAGAATGACTAAGTCAGGCCTAGTGGCACAACCTGTAATCCTAACTATTCAAGAGATTGAGGCAGGAGGATCATAGGTACAACTTTGCCTGGTCAGCACAGTGAAACTCTGCCTCAAAACAAAACATCCTTCTTAAAAGATTTATTTTATGTACGTGAGCGCTCTATCTGCACGTACGCCCGCATACCAGAATGCGTGAGCGCTCTATCTGCACGTACGCCCGCATACCAGAATGCGTGAGCGCTCTATCTGCACGTACGCCCGCATACCAGAATAGGGCCCCAGATCCCACTATAGATGGTTGTGACTGAGAATGGAACTCAGGACCTTTGGAAGAAAAGACAGTGCTCTTAACCACTGAGCCATCTCTCCAGTCCCCCAAAAGGGCTAAAAGGATGCAGCTTAGTGGCGGAGCCCTTGCTTAGCATGCATGAGGCCTTAGAGTCCACGGGATTCGCAGAGACACAGAAAATGAAAAGGGAGAAAGATGGAAGGAAAGATGAGAAGGAAAAGCAAAGAAAACAAGCCACAAGGCGTGGGAGATGACCAGACTGAAAGAGCTCGCGAAGGCTGTGGCCCGTCCTCTGCCTCCCAATGGTACCGCACGTCAGCCTGACTTAGGAGCACTGCACTTAGCTGTAGCGTTCAGACCATTGCCACAACCACCTCTGAAAATGCATGTCAGCATCTCATCACCCTATCAGCAAGTTTTGTCCCTGTCAGACCTAAGTCAGCCGATTCACAAGGTGTTTCTCGGTGAGGCTGAGAACAGGGGTTGCAAACCGGCAGACAGTGGGCTGGAACCAGCCTGCAGACATACTGTATTTTGCCTGCACTGAAAAAAAAAATGCTTTAAACGCTGCCAATATTTAAAAATAGAGAGTGCTCTATTAAAACTCCAACTGTTCTTTGACACTGAAAGGGTTCTCTTTGCTCAGAATTCAGTATTCAGTGAAAGTTTGTTAGACGTCACGTGTAAAATCTGTGCTTGGTGTCTTCTCCAAGGGTAGTACTGATAGCTCGCCTTTTATTGAAGGTCACGAGACTCCATTTTTCTTCTTACTCTTCTGTCAACTTTAGAACATTAATTCTCTAAGGAGGCAGTAATGCACGCCTTCAATTTTATTGGCAAAAGTCACTCATAATTCCTTTTTATTTTTGTAATGTTTTAAGAGTCTATGGTTCTTTTCATTAATGTCATAATCATTTATCTTTCTCCTTTATGTGGGATAATGTTGCTGGAAACCTATCTTATTGTTCCTCTCTGTGCACCAAGTTTCTGTTATTTCTTTGCTATTGTTACTTCCAGTGTTGATCATTTGCTTTGATGATTTCTAGGTTGCTTTCTTGGTATGTGGTATGGTGGATTTACTCCTAAAGTTTTGAGGTCTGGATCTTAGTTCCCAGATGTTTTCTGATGTAACGATGACCTCATTAGTTCCTGAGTGTTCTCTTAGCTACACCTCACAGGTTTTGAAATATAGAGATTTACCAATCATTTTTAAACCATTTTAAGTTTAATATCATGATTTTTTTTTTTACTTTGGTTCATGAGTTGTGGTGGATTTGGTAAGTCAGCATTTATTATCCATTCCAAATCTCTCTGTATGCTAAGAAAGTATTTCAGAGTCTGGAATGTTAAAAGCCTCATCTGTCAGACTCCTTTGCAGCTACGGTTCTGTGACTAAGGTTCTTCTACTAGATATACTTTTACATTATTTTAAAGGTAGAACATTAACACCACCTTTCTGCTGAAGCAAGGTCATGGTATGTTTATTTCTACTTCAGCAGCATTCACATTTATATTCCCTCTCTCTCCATTCTCCATCCCCCTCCCCCTCCCCGTGCCCCTCCCCCTTTCCCTTTCTCTCTTCCTCTTTCCCTCATGGGAACCCAAAGTTGACATTAGGTATCTTCCTTGATCACTCTTTACTTACTTTATTCATTGAAGCAGGATCTCTCAGGTGAACCTAGAGCTTACTAATCAGCCAGACTATCTAGATAGCTTGCCCTCGGGGATACCATGTCTCTGGCTCCCAAGAGAAGGGATTACAGGCAGCTACTATGCCTACCTAGATTGTATGGTTATTATATCCAAATCCTGGTTCTTCCATTTGTGCTGCAAGCCCTTTGGCCATTGAGCCATCTTCCTAGCCTCATTTGCACTAATTTTTGTCTGTATGATCCAAAACCTAAAGTGACATATTAAAAAGTTGTACTATTTTGTTTGGAGAGATAGCGCAGCAACTAAGAGTGCTTACATCTCTTGAGAGGCCCTGGGTTTGGTTACCAACACCCACATGGAGGCTCATACCTGTTCCTCTGGTTCTAGGGAATCTGATACACTCTCTAGCGTGAACATGGCGCAGTAATACATGCAGACAAACACCCACACATAAAACAAATTAAAAAAAAAAAACAACCTTCTTTTAAAATGTCATGATAGATTTATCACAAGCGATTTGACATTTCGTTTTAAATATTGTAATGATGTGTTGTTAGGTGCAGTGGGGGGAGCTCTGCAATCTCCACAGGCACCAATGTGATGAGCTATGGGGAGCAAAAGGGCAGTTTAGGACAACACAGCCCAGTAGCCAGTGTTGTCTGGCTTTGGGAGTCTGACCCCATGTGGTTTATTTTAGGTGTGTATTTAAGCAAAGCCCAGTCTGGTGAAAATTACTCCTGTGAGGATTACCTCAATCCCACCTGTGCAGCAAAGCACACCTAAATCTCTCTGAGGAACAAAGTAAACTACAAATCAAACGTGACCACATTGAAACGCTTTGTAAAGTACATAGGCTAACTCAGTATCGCACACTGATAACTGTGATTATCTTGGCACTACTTTCTATAGCTGCCATAACTATAAAGGATACTATTTGTATCCTTTTAAAATGCATTTAAAATGTATGTGTGCCTATGTTTTAAAAGGATACTATTTGTATCCTTTTAAAATGCATTTAAAATGTATGTGTGCCTATGTTTGTATTAGTGTATACCTTGTACACACACACACACACACACACACACAGAGAGAGAGAGAGAGAGAGAGAGAGAGAGAGAGAGAGAGAGAGAGAGAGGCCAGAAGAGGCTATCAGATTCCCTGGACCTAGAGCTTACACATGCTGAAAAGCATACTCCAATCTTGTGCAAGAACAGCAGGTGCTCTTAGCCACAGAGCAGCATCTCCTTAGCCCCGCATCATTAGTTTAAAAGAGTACCAAGTTGTGTATATATAAAATGACACACGTTACCAGCGTACTCATGTTTCTTCTCTCTTGGAAACTTCTTTTTCTTGCAACTCAACTTTGAATTTTTTCTGGTGATGATCCTTTGTAAATTCAAATTTGATTCTTCTGAAAAGAACTTGCTTCCTTATACTTGAGAAATATTCTGTGATTGTAGTTTTCATTTTGTCACTGTTTCTGGCTTTCGTTTGGCTGTAAGAATCTATCTGTTCTGACTGCTACTCCTTGCTAGCATGCCTCTTCTAAAGGCATCCTTTCTGTCTGGGTGTCTGTGCTTTGCTTATAAAGGGTCCTGGTGAGTTTCTTGTAACATAAATGTGGTCTTCCTGAATCCTGGGATGGGCTGCTTCGGACAGTTCTAGACCATTCTCAGCCTTCATCTCTTCACGAGCTCCTCACTGAGGTTGTCTTCCTCTGGAGCTGTCAGAATCTTCTCTCTACCCTCCAAATCTCATTTCTGTCTCACCTTTGGACCTGTATCCCTGTAATCTGCATAATGGATAACTTCTTTCATTTACTTTCTAGCTCCCTGACTTTCCTTTAGCATCTTCTAGAATGCGTGCTCCGTTGTTGGAATGGTTATTTTCAGTTATGACTTTTGTGCTCCTGGGGATTCTAAATCTTTATAAAATTTGCTTGGTGGCTCCCTAGAGTCTCTTCTCCATTCACACTGAAATTTTTGTAATTGTCTGAGTACATTAATATGGCAGTTTTATAATTTGCATTTGATGATCTAAAGTCTTTAAGTCTACTCCTGATTTTTTTCTTCTTTCTCTTCCTGATCTTTTTGTTATGTGTTTGTTATTATATAACAGGAACACTATGTAGCCCTAACTGGCCTGGAACTCACCATGTAAACCAGGCTGCCAGGAAGTAGATGCAATCTTCCTCTTCCTCCTTTTTTTTTTTTTTTTTTTTTTTTGGTGTTTCAGGTTTCTCTGTGTAGCTTGTCTCAAACCCACAGGTCCTCCTGCCTCTGTAGCCCAACTTCTGGGATTACAGGCAGGCTCCACCACAGATGCCTCCGCCCCTTGTCAGTGTGTCCCATCATGCCTGGCTTCCTATTTCCTGTTTTTCCAGGTGGCCTCCAGTTGTAAGCCTCCCTTCCTCTCCCTCCTGATCCCCACCTTGCTCACTTGCTTAGCAGGGAGGAGTTCCCTAGAGGAAATCTCTTAAGCTGCTGTTGAGCCTCCTCCTCCTGGAAAATCTCAGGTGTGCTGCTGTTCCCTTGGGACCGGATCAGCCCAGAGCAGGTCTACATGTAACAATGTTTCGGGGTTGTTGTTGTTTTCATTACACAAGGTCTATACATTTAGACCTGGACTCTTTAAGAAAGCAGGGTTCTCATTCTAAATCGATAGGAACAGGGCTCTTCTATCTAGTGTTAAGGCAGGGTAGAGAATCTCCCTTCTGTCCTTCAGTGTGCCAGGGTTATCTGTGCCCACCCCTACCCTCAGATCGTAGCTGGCTGCATTCTTGCCCATATCCAGAAGGCTCTCCTCATGCATAACCCCCCCTCCGGCATGCCCCAGATAGCCCTCATTCTACGATGCCATCCTCCCTTCTACCAGCAATGACCTTCAAAGTGCACAGCCTCCTCTCCGACCTCAGAGTTCGCTGGCGTTCACAGGGCACTACCTCATGAGAGGTCTCTCTCTCTCCTCTCATTTCTTGACCCCTGTAAGTATCCTTTAGGGAGGCTTACTGATATATATATTTTTAAAGCTTGTAGTTTGTTTGACATTTTAAGTTTTGTACTTACAACTGCGAGAACAGTCCTACTGGCCATTGTATCTGACAGTCCAGATTAATTTCCCAAAACACATGGTCAAAGGAAAGAACAACCCCTGTACGTTGTCCCCCGACTTCTGTCTGTCTTCTGTGACACATGCGTGCCTAAGCTCTCTCTCTCTCTCTCTCTCTCTCTCTCTCTCTCTCTCTCTCTCTCTCCTGCCCTGCCTCTTTAGTGGACAGATATCATGAGAGGAAAGAAGCAGTACCATCTAGTGTCTGCCAAAGGACATGTCCCTGGGTGTGAAGCAACCCGTGGGTCCAGCTGCCAATTAGCAGTGACACAAAGGTCAGAGGACCACAGGGAAGCCAAGCATCAAGATCCAGACTACAGGTCAAGGGACTCAGCTGACAAACAAGGCAAGAGTCAGGAATCGGTATTAAAAATCACAGGCTATCCAACAATTTCCAAGAGAAGGGACAGTGTGAATCTGCAGTGTCGAGGGCCACACATTGAGATGGCTACCTAGAAGGGAACGCAAGGAGGCGATGCTTTTATGACAAAAGAGTGGTTCCTGGGGTGGGAAGGGGGCAGCTGTGATCCGACATCCTTACCATCGTCCATTAAGCTCTGCTTCTGTGTGGTTTTTGTGTCTTTGGTTTTCTTTCACAGCCCAGAGGGATCTTAAATGTGGGGTGCAAAGAGGCTTCTTTTCAAAATGCAGGCTCGCTGCCCACTCTTTCTTATCCTGCCCCACATGAAGGTGTCGGTAGTGGCTTTAAAATTAGACTCTAAGAAATCTGATAACATTTATGTCAACATACAGGTGTGGATAGAAGCAGGCGTGTGTGGAGCCATGAATACACACCATTCTCGTCTGTGCCCATCCTGCCCCTGCTGTCCGCTGGATAAAATATTTACACTTCATCTTGGTATACGTGACCTTCCCTGCTGTTTGTGTCTGAGCTCTTCTTCCCTGAGCTCCATCCATCCCAAGATATTTTGAGTTGTATCACTTTATACTCATGTCCCTCTTTCTGGGTCACTGAGAACTGAGCATGTCTAACTGGATGCACCTTAAGTATGGGCATAATGCATTGCACAAAATCATCATCAACAAGCTCTTGTTTTACAGTATAAATGTACCTGCTATCTTTTCTTTCTCAGCTTATACGTTAAAAGGCCACAGTCACCACTGGCTGCTTTTAACAACATTGTTGCTCATCCTGTTAATACAAAAAAATATTTAACTCAGTATTCAGTTATAAGTCATGAAGTCTATAACTAGTTTGGCAGCTTCAGTCTGTTACAGACAGAAACTTAGCTGCCTTGAAGAACTGGCCCAAGAATTAAGGATTAGCACCCGTAGTGCTGGCAGCAATGTTCCAGCAGAGGGCAGTAGAGGGCCGAGGGGCGGGGCAGCAACCCTCCTCTGGGCATTTGCTCGGGAGACTTAAGAATTAAGTCTGGAGCTAGAAAAGTAGGAAGTCTCCAATTTCCAAACGTTGAATTTCCAGAATTAGAAAACGAGCAATTTACCATGAGCTTGTGGATCTCAGAATGAGCATGGTCCAAAGAGGGCCGGCACGTGTTCCAAGTTCACTCATGTGGAGGGCGTTAGTGGTGGTAACAGGGGTGTCAGAAGGCCGGTTCGTTCTTGTGTGATATGAAGCAATGTTTTCCCTGACTCAGAAAGTCCTCCTGGAGAGCGACCTTTCTTCCGAATACTAATTTCCCAGAATTCCTCTCCAGGGCGTCTTCCCTTTTGTTCTGTAGGAAGGCACGAGTTGTTTGTTCCCGTTTGGGAGTGTTCGCCTCACCTCAGTCCCACCGGCAGGTCCTTTGCAGGGCAGGTACGCCTCACTTGCTTTTTAAAGAGGCCAGGCTTAGGGTCAGACCCTTGCAACGCGGAACCAGAGCAGAAGAGATGCCAGACTTCAGAGAACCTGTTCAAACCAGAAACCTTGTCACCCTGGTGCTCTAAGCATGAAGAAAGCCTTACAAGAGACCTACATGTGGCCTTTGGGGGTCTCTGGGTGTCCCTGCTCCATGATCCTCCCACCACCACTGGAGGTGCTAAAAATTCCACTTGAAGCCAGTGTGTGACCTTAGTGACTGTCCAAAGAATGCCAGCAGGCCAGCCATGTGAACTGAGGAGGAAATGCAGACCAGGCCAAACAGGGGCTGCTTATACACCTCTGTTGGAGATTACCATGGGTCCTCTGTCCCCAGACAACCGTGACCTGTGTCCGCCTGGAGGCAGATCACCCTGCCTAGGCCTTAGGGTGAGCACAGAAACCTACCCTGGCCTCTGACTACAGCAAAACCGCCAACCTCCCGAGTACACTGCTCCCCTGGGACTCTCTAGGACATTCCATCCCCTGAGTTTCCAAAAATCCATCTTGATTTGGAAAGCTCTGCAGCACTTACAAACTAGGAAAGTTGGTGTAAAAAGCAGAGCACCTAGCTCATGTGACAGCTCCTGTCACCTGCCCCATGTCCAGTCTTCTTCCAATTTAGTAGGGAGGAAAGAAGGAAGGGGGAAGGGAAAGGAGAGGAGAGGGAGGGAAGGCAGGGGAAGGCATAAGGAAAGGGAAGTGAAGAGGTAGAGGAAGGAAAGGGAAGCGAAAGGAAGGAGCTGCTGAAGGTCTGACACCTGTGGGTGAGGGTGCGTGTGCACTGTGAGTGTGGGTGCGTGTGCACTGTGAGTGTGGGTGTGTGTGCACTGTGAGTGTGGGTGTGAGTGCACTGTGAGTGTGGGTGTGTGTGCACTGAGTGTGGGTGCGTGTGCACTGTGAGTGTGGGTGTGAGTGTACTGTGAGTGTGGGTGCATGTGCACTGAGTGTGGGTGCGTGTACACTGTGAGTGTGGGTGTGTATGTACTGTGGGTGCATGTACACTGGAGTGTGGGCACATGTGCACTGAGTGTGGATGTGCACTGTGAGTGTGGGTGCATGTGCACTGTGAATGTGGGTGTGTGTGCACTGAGTGTGGGTATCTCCAGATGACTGGAACACTTTGCATACATAAGGAGGACTGGCAGATGTATATGGACCTTAAGTGGCAGAGTCTGAGTGGTGAGGTTAAGATGGAAGAGCAGAGTCCAGCTTCCACTCTGCCTTGTGTGAAGAAGCAGGGCTTCAGCTTGCAGCAGCTGAATCAGTGCAGTTATTTCTAGACCCCTCCCCCGCCCCCTGCATTCCACTCCATGGGAAAGTCTTCCACCTGACCAAAGGCAGCCAGGCCTGGGTGCTCCCTCACAGGTCCTCATGGAGCACCTGTTTCGGGTGCCTCCAGATGACAGGCATAGATAAGGATGGACACTGAGCTGAGTATGATAACCTCTCAGATCCAAAGGCAGAATAAATGGAGAGTGGTTGAGAATAGGAAATGCACTTTAAAGAATACGCTTGTGCACGTGTGCTTTGAAAGCTGTAACCGGAGCATGAGAGTAAGTATTCTAAATGTGATTGCTCCTTGACTATCAGACTATAGAAAAAAAAAATGTGCTGCAAAGGTTGAAATTTGGTTGGGGGCCACCATGTGGGTGCTGGGAATTGAACTTCTGCCTCTGGAAAAGCAGCAAGTGCTCTTAACTGCTAAGCCATCTCGCCAGCCCAGACATAATTTTTATAGCAAAAGAAAAATCAACTAAGATATACTTCAAGCCTTGACGTTTAAAAAGTCTCTTTGAGAAATTCACTTTTAGGTGCATACCAGGCTAGCCCTTAGGTGGTCAGTGCTGTCAGGTTTGGACACTTGACAGAATCCAAAGTCACCTGGGAGACGGGCCTCTTAAACTGCTTTTGTTCTTCTATGTCATCACAGCCCATTTGGGATACACAGTGTCTGTGACCCTCAGTGGGGGCTGCAGTGCCGCCTGAGCCAAGGCAGGCCCATCTTCTGAGAGTCTGAGGCCAGCCAGGGCTACATTGCGAGAGACTACATCGAGAAACAAATGGCAGGGGGCGGGATACTTCCCTCCAACCTTGTGTGTAAAAGTCTTGGACTCCCAGCTAGTGGCTCTATTTTAGAAATGTTAGAAGAGGATCCAAGTCAATTAAAGGAAACAGGTCACTGATACCATGCCCTTGGCTTCCATATTGCCCTGGCCCCTAATTGTATTCCCTTCCTCGGCATTCTGACTGCCATAGGTCAACAGCAAGCCTACTTCTAGTGCTCCCAACACCATGAAGTGCTCCTCCATGAGCCCAGAGACATCAGAGCCAAAGACTGTGGGCTGAAGTTTCTAAAACTGTGAGCCAACACAAGCAATTCCTTCTTTTAAGTTTTTGTATCCCACTCATTCTGTCACAGTAGTGAATACCGCTGAGACAAAGGGGCCGGATAAGAGGCCTTTAGGTTTTATGGACAGGAGGGTCTCTGGCAGTTGCTCAACTCTGACAGTGTGCTGGGGAAGCAGACACAATGTGCTACCAAGTGAGTGTGGCTGGCTCCCAATAAAATCTATTTACCAAAGCAGACAGCCCCCCAGGGAGGCCACCGTTGGCCAACATTTAGAGTGGCAGATGTTGTAGTTAAGTGAGGACGCATCCAGGGTAGAGGAAGTGTGCTAATCCATGCATCCGTCTATTGTAAGCCGAGCAGCAGGTTCAGGATCAGCCAGAAGTCTATAGTGTGACCCTTGGCTACTCCAGGGTGCACACATGTAAGTCAATGAGGTATGGGTGGGGATAGAATTTCTATGTATGTCTCATCTATTTTCATTTTAGATTATTGACCTTGTCTATAAATTTGTGATCTTGGGAATTTGAAATGAATTATCTATAACAGGCTGTGGTGGTTTGAACATGCTTGGCCCATGGGAAGTGGCACTATGAGGAGGCCTGGCCTTGTTGGAATAGGTGTGGCTTTGTTGGAGGAAGTGTGTCACTGTGAGGGCAGGCTTTGAGTCTCCTAGCGATCAAGCTCTACCCAGTGTGGAACAGAGCTTCCTGCTAGCTACCTGCAGAGGACAGTCTCCTGGCTGCCTTTGGATCAAGATGCAGAACTCCCTCGGCTCCTCTAGCACCAAGTCAGTCTGCATGATGCCACGCTTCCCACCACAATGATAATGGACTGAACATCTGAAACTGTAAGCCAGCACCAATCAATGTTTGCCTTTATAAGAGTTGCCTTGATCATAGTATTTCTTCACAGCAATAAAATCTGAACAAAGGCACATGCTAATCAGAAATCAGTCCTCTAAATTTCTGAAGAGGACTTGACAGCTCATGTGTTCTTAGGGTAGCAGTATATGCCCATTGCCACTCCAGGCTGGTCTGAGCTGTGCATGTCTACCAGGAGCTCTCCCAGAAGAGCAGGGACCCCACCTCCTTACAAGTGCCTTGCTCAGAGGCTTGCCTCCAGAGGAGTCCCGGACTAAACATTCTGAATATGACTTATAGTTTCAGCTACTGGTCAGAAACCACCCAAGCGAGGATGTTGTACACACACGTGTGCTCGCATTCGCACACACACACACACACACACACACACACACACACACCATTCACACATACACCACACAGGCCGTGTTCCTTTTACCTGCTTCTCGGTTCAAGCCTGCAGTGTCAGTGGACCAGCATCACTCAGATTGTCAGTGTGGCTGACTAGAACTATGACAGTTTTATGGTACACATACAGCAGCATCTTATTCAAACAAGACTGGCACACTATGACTGATAGGTTCCGTGTCTTGAAGGAACACCTTTCTATTTCCACCCGGGGCTATAGAGGATAGTAGTACAACTGATGCCAGCTCTTCCGGGGCAGGGATGTCTTGTGAGTGGGGTGCACTTTGCAGAGGTGGTGGGACAGGGGATGGGAGGGAAAGGGACTTGGGAGGAATGTTTCAGAGCCACCAAAAATGAATCATGCTGAGTGATTAGCATAGGCCTCTCCAAGAAAGGGCTTAGAGGTGACTGTGTGACCTCAGGTTCTGAGATGAATAGAAGAAATAACATAAAGTAATCTTTTCACTCCTGGCTCCTGCCTTTCCTAGAGAGGAAATGGTGGTAAAGCCAGGCAAGAGTGCTGTCTTGACAATTCACACAAACAAACAAAAGCTCCTCTCTGGGAGGCCCGCCCTCTTCTTTAGGTAATAATTTCCCGAATCACCTGTGTGACAGTTCTGTATGCTCTACTGTGCCACCTAGGGAACTTCTAAGCAGAGCTGCCCATCCCCCACTGAGCAGAGAGACCCACCTCTGCTCCTTCCCTTCCAAGGATGATTAACTTCCTGTGTCAACCTGACCCCAGAGCAGAGGTGGTTTTCTCGGTTGTTTTGGGATGTCATTTACATTTTAATCAGGGCCTGGAGAGACGGCTCAATGGTTATGAAGAGTAACCATTTTTGCTCTTGCAGAGGACCTGGGTTCAGCTCCTGGTGTCCATATGATGGCTTACAACTATCCACCACTCCACTTATAGGAGTCCCAACACCCTTTCATGACCTCTGCAGGGTCTGTGATAGACACGCATACCTGTAGAACACGCACATACACAAGCATACACAAAATAATTGTTTAAAAAAATGTAAGAGCTTGTACTGCTCTTCCAGAAGGACTCCAGTTTGATCCCCAGCATCCACACCAGGTGGCTCACAATCAATTGTATGTCCAGTTCCAGGAGATCAGTTAATTCTAGACTCTGCAGGCACCCACATCCTGGTGCACACACCCCCACACACATACATACAAGTAACTTAAAGAAAACATTTTATTTGAAAAAAATCGGACTCAGTAAAACAGACTTCCCTCTATGATGTGAGTCTTCTTAGTCCATTTAACTGAAGCTGAAATAGAACAGAGAGAATATGCTTCTTTCCCAAACAGAAAAGATTTTATCTGAGATACCATGTAAGCCATGCCATCATGGTTTTGACTGATAGGACACTGGCTCTCCCTGGGCCTCCAACCTGACAGCCACGACTACCCAGAAGACAGAACGTGCGGTTCCTGATCATGACAGCCATTCCCACGTATCTGCTCCTATGTCTTTATGGAATACTAATGTATTCATTCTCCCTTTTTTTCCCTCATGCCCAGGCCTCTGAAGCCCGAGTGCAGACAACCAGAAGAGAACACTCCTTCCAGCCGTGGGAACTGCTGCTGTCAGGGGCGGCCAACCTCCCGCAACCCAGGCCTCACCTCCTTAGCTCTCCTTCTCGGCGTGTTCTGAGGTGATTCTCAGCATCTGACAGTTTCTCGAATGGCCTTGCGTTCTCTGTCAGTCCACATTTACTTTCTGCTGTGTTAGCTTCCTCCACAGGAGCTTGATCCACAAGCTAGGAGGTGTGGGGCTGATACCTTTAGAAAAGGCACCAAAGGGTCTGTTCGCCCATTCTGTCATGAGGGGACACACAAAGTCTGTGAGGACAGGCTCTCGTAGGACACTGACACCTCCATCTTAGCCCTCCCTCCTCCGAGACTCCAAGGAGTACACTCGTTTATAAACTACCCAGTGAAGAGGGTGTTCTTGCAGCACCTGATGGGGCTAAGACCCTTGGGTGCCTCCCATCTCTGTGGTACTGCTCTGTTTGGGGAAACAGCAAGAAACAAGGTGAACAAGGTCACCCTGACTCACAAGGAACTTACCTTTTAAAAGGTCCTTCCTGTTCAAGGAGATTAACAAGGCCTTATAATATATAGCTCAGGCTGGTTTCAGATTCACTGTGTAGCCTGGGCTAGCCTCAAATCCTCAACTTCCTGAGAGCTGAGATTACAGGCACATGCCGCCACACCCAGCTTCAAGAATCGGACCTCCTATCTAAAGTTCTTCCTCTTTCTCGCCACCAGAGAAGCTGCCAGATGCTTGCTCTCCCTGCAGCCCTTCCATGAAGTTTCTTAAGCAACCCAGACGCACTGGAGGAGAACCAGGGCCCTGGGGATTCTTGACAGTCACTGCTCCATGGCCACACCAAAGGAAAACCCTGGGACCCCCACAAAGGCTTGTGCGAAGTACTTGTTTTTAGTTAGTGAATGGCTCTACAGGATACCAACTCAGAAAAGTTCCTCCACAGAGTGAGGAGCCTCGGTTCGAGCAGTGTATCATTTGTGCCTCATGGCGGCTTGGTTTTTTTTTGTTTTGTTTTGTTTTTTGTTTTTTGTTTTTAATTTATTTATTATTATTTTCTTTATTTACATTTCAAATGCTATCCCGAAAGTTCCCTATACCCCACCCCCGATGGTGGCTTGTTTTGTGTTTCACGTCCTTCACCAGAGCCTTTCTAATGTCTTCCCAAAGCCCAGAGGATTTATTCCGGGATTAGTCAGGAGTGGAGTGTTGAGGCGCCTCCAAAGTGGCCAGCCACGCTTTCTTGCCAGGCAGCACAGTTGGCTAACACACCACCAGGCAGCACGGTTAACGCAGCTGGAACTATCTTGCAGTAAGCAAGCATGCTATTGGCTTCATTGCGCGG
>NC_034596.1:31394384-31426223 GCF_900095145.1 Mus pahari
CTATCTGATACTTTGTGGGGGGTGGGGGGGGAGGGGGGCGTTCAATGACGATGTCTGGGAATTGTCACAGTTTAGTTTAGCGCTCCTGGCAAACTCTGGAGCCAGTTTGCATAATGCAGTATCTAAAGAACATGATACATGATTCCAACAGAACAGAGCATGTTCGGTTAAAAATAGAACACAGGCACTGTGCTGCTCATCTATAAACCATGAGGCTGGGGGGGGGGACAAAATTAAATAATAGTCCCTGGGGGTTTATGAACACCTGCCCCTGTCGCTCAGATCCTGCAATAGCTGGGGACTGCCAGCACATTGAAGCAGGCCCTGCCTGCCCTGAGACCAAATGGCAAAAATAAACCAAACTGACCCAGTTAAATCAGGAAACATGAGCACACCTTTAAGCAGGCCACAGTTCAGGTAGCCTCTGTAGTCCAGGCCCCCTTGGGGTGTTAGCTTTGTGTTAGACCAGTCTAGACTGCCTTAGCTCCCACATCAAACAAGCTGGACCTAAGTGGGAAGCTGAGGCTGAGCTGGGTGGAGTCCACGCTCTGTGTTTTCACTGGGTGTGCACCTGCTATGTTCGGCGTGGAAGCCATAAAAATGTAGTCCTCAGCTGCTTCTAAGCTGTCGGGAGTCACAGTGACCCACTCAACAGACTCGCCAAGTGCTAAGAATCAGAAAAGGAAATATTTAGAGTTTCCATACTAGGAAATAATTTTGACAGGTAGTACAATCTATTTTGAGTCAGTAAAGAAATGGATATTTGCTCTGTGGGTATCTAAAAAGCCAAGTTGTCAAAATAATACTGTGACTATGCTTCCACAAGAATACGGGAAACCAGAGAGGAAAGGAAGCTGCTTGCCCTCCCACGTGTCATTCACCAGCACCTGACTGGCAGACTGCTGCGCTTCTGTGTGATTCATCTCTGTTTCCATTGACAGTGCCGTCACATCCAAATGGAGCAGGGGGATGGCTCGCCAGATTCTCCTGTCAATTCTGCTGTAGAGTTTCTGATTCTGAAACTCTACAGTAGTAATATTCTCCATGTTTTACAGCCACCTGGCTAGGTTTTAAAATGTTGCAGTGCCAGGGCTGGAGAGATGGCTCAGCATTTAAAAACACTGGCCGCTCTTCCAGAGGTCCTGATTTGATTCCCAGAACTCACAAGACAGTTAGCAACTGTTTGCAACTCCATTCACAGAGAATCCAACGCCCTCTTCTGGCCGTCATGAGCACTGCACACACATGCACAGATACGCATACAGGCAAAACACCTATACACATAAAATAAAAAACAAAACAAAACAAAGTGCCCAACCAGCACCTGTAGTGAGTCTAGGGCCTGGCCCGCAGGAGATGTGAAAGGCCCTCCCACCTGACTCACATGTGTACCTAGGATTAAGAATTATGAACCGTGACAGGGAGAAAACCCAGCACCACTTTGTCAGGTGGCAATGAAAAGGCATGGACAAGGGTTTCCTTCTCTTCTGTTCTGGTTTGGAGCTCGGTCTTAGTCTGTGGTACAGGCTGGCCTTGAACTTCAGATTTTTTTGCCTCTGCCTCCCAGGTTTTGAGTTCATGCCCTGTGGCCTCAATGTACGTATGGAGGATTTCCCTCTTGTGTCTGTCTGTCTGTCTCTCCCTCTCTGTCTCTCTCTTTCTCTCCCCCCCCCCCCNCACACACACACATACACACACAGAGCAGAGAAAGTTTCATTATTCCTTTCTAGGACAAACCATGTCCAAAACCTTAACTTACAGACGTAAGCCGAAGAGGCCACAGATAGTTCGTGACAAGTAAGGGAGCACTGTACCTAGGAAGCCCACACTGGTGTGGCTGGGAAGCCCTGGGGTGACAGCTGTGGTTCTAAGTGCTAAGCTGGAGACTAAAGGCGGCTGTGTGGGCCTGCCCAGGGAAGAGGAGCAGCTGGCTCTCTCCCCCAGCCCTAGGCCGCTTTGCAGAGGGCCACTAACGAGAAGACCCTCCCCCCTGCTCCCATTTCCTGGATCTCTGCAGACCTCGGCGGCATCCTCACAGAGTTCTCCGACCTGGTGCCTTGGTTCACTCGAAAGGGCATTCACCTAGCTAAATCACAGAGGTGGCTGTCCACGTGGCTGAACAGGATGAGATGAAAACTCACTTTGTCATCTACCCTACGCTGGCCCTCGAGGGCCACAGAGGAGCCCTGGGCTGCCTGAATGGCCTCATTCTTTTCAAAGCACTAGACCAGGGACATCTGTTTCAGAAACAAACTGTTTCAGGACTGCTGATGGCTCCTCAAACCCCAGCTTGTGTTCATTATTGGCTACGGCTGGTTCGGCCCATGTGCCTGATGCTCTGTCTCATGAAGGAATCTTGAGGATTATTTGCTTTGTTGTTGTTTCCTACAGACATTTCTTTTTTACAACAAAAATATAAGACCTTAGTTTTCATTTTATACCATATCCTCACTGACAGGTGAGGGCATCCTTGGCTGGAACCTAATGGGTTAGGATAGCACGAACCTTCCTAGTTATAGCACCAGGCTCGGCCCATGCCACCAGCCTGCTGCCTCTATCGGGATTTGAGCAACCGAGGCCACAGACTTTGGCACATTTGAAGGAGACCAGTACCATGTCACTTGCATGTCACTCCATATTGATCTTGACAAGATTTTATGCCCGTCTTCTTTCTACTCCTATACATCCTTTGAAAGCCACTAAACCATGCAGGACATACAAACCGTGCCTTCTACAACGTTCACATGTCCAGTGAAAAGCAATTCTCCATGCCCTGGCTATACACCACACCCCAGCAGTACAGTGAGGTGATCCTGCCAGTGGCCACTGCCCTCAGGAGCTGTCTGGAAGATTCTTTTCTCTTTCCAATGGAGCCTACTGACTGGCAGGCAGATGACCAACACTTGTTGCTCTGGCACATGGGTGACATCCTGGATGGAGCCTCGGATGATTAAGTCACTGGTGCAGATGGCAAGGACAACCTCGATGTCACTGCAAGGCTGATGTTGAGCAGATGGCAACATGCATGTCCAGTCCTTTCTGCCCACCCACCAGCTCATACTAGAAGCCTGTGGTCCTCCTGCTGAATATCCTGCTGGGGTGTCGCCTCCACAAACAGACCGCCCTGCTCTGGACTGAACTACTGCATCTGGCCAGGCTCAGAACCGATGTCCCACATCAGAGCTCAGTTCTCTAGGTTTTTTCCCCCAATACTGGCCCAGGTGGAATCCCTGAATGGCTATATACACACAGTCAGGTTTTGGGCAGGTGAGAAGTGTTGGACTGAAGGTTATCGGTGAGCGCCCCAGTTGGGTACATCAACTCCATAGAGCCTGCTGAGTCAAGCAGACTCACATGTTCCACTTCCTCACTGTGTGCCCCCTGGGTCAGCCCACTCCCCTTCCGGATGCAGAAGTCTCTGGAGTACTCAACACTAGTGCTGCCCAGCAGCATGCCCACGCCCATGCCCAGTGGGGCCAGCTGGCCTGTTCCAACTCATTCCTGGCTGCCCAAGCTGCAACCAGAGAAGTTCAGGGCAGTTCAGGGTGATTCAGAGTCACAGAGAAGCAGGATAAGCTGCAAGCACAGGTCATCCAGCCACTGCAAGAGCCGGGAAAAGGTGGAAGAGACACAAACAGAACTCCTGGAGATGCCGGACAAGGAAGGGGGGAAGGGAGGGAGGGAGGGAGGGAAGTTGGAAGGAAGGAAGGAAGGAAGGAAGAAAGGAAGGAAGGAAGGCAGGGAATGAGGAGGCTGGGCAAGTCCCATAGACACTGCATACACAAAGTCCCACTGTAGAACCCTGTGCTGTGCTGGTCTCAGCACGGGAGGCCAGCAGAGCCATGGTGAACAAGGTGGAAGGTGGAAGGATCCTTTCTTACCCAACTCCATCAGAACCACAGCCTACTCTGGGAGCCTGAGCTGGAGAGTTTGCACCACGCCATTGACATGAAGAAGGAGGTCGTTCATTAACTAGAAAAGCAACTCCTCCTCCGGGAAATTTGGAAAGAAAAAAAAATCTGATATTAGCACTGAAAACCAACACCCTGCTGCAGGAGGCTGAGGACCTACAATTCCAAGCTGGGACAGGTTGACGTGTCAAGGAAGTTCTGAAAAGATTTACTCCAGAACCACACAAAGGAGCCATAGAACAGCCACTGCTGCGGCGGACGGAGGAGGCACTGAACCATCTGAGTTCGGGGGCCAGCACCTCCTTTGTCTGACTACCTACCTCCACCAGCACCACCTACCCTGCCTGCCCTCTGCCGCACCTCAGAGGGCCATGCAAGAGAGCAGAATACAGTAGTACTCTTTTTGTGGAGATGGAGGCTCATCGCATAGC
The DNA here is from genome assembly GCF_900095145.1 of Mus pahari. Classification (NCBI taxonomy): domain Eukaryota; kingdom Metazoa; phylum Chordata; class Mammalia; order Rodentia; family Muridae; genus Mus; species Mus pahari. The sequence continues at coordinate 31,398,727 of NC_034596.1, forward strand.
CTGACCTTGAACTAAAACTCTCCAGGAGCCAGCCAGCCTCCTGAGTGCGGGGGACGTGGGCATGCGCCATCACATCCAACTGGATAAAGGATTAGATTTGCTGTAGACATAAGCACTGGTAATCGTTTGAGGCATACTTATCTAAGGTCTTAATGTGAAAATTAAGTCCTCTTGTTAAAAATAAAATAAAACAATACATTTTCATGTTAAAATTTTTAAAAAATATATTATCTTTTAAAGAGAATCCACAGACTTCCAGCTACTGACACAAATACAAAGGGTTTGGCGTCCAGAATATATCAGTAGCCCATCCACATAGACCCTTCTCCGTAAAAGTTTACAGTCTGCATGGAAGGAAATAACGCAGTGCCTCTGAGCGAGTTCTCAGAGGTCTGCAGGTGCGCCCCCGCTCTCCCTGCAGCTGGGAGGGGGGCTGCTTTGCAGGGCTTCCCAGCTGCTCCATGCTCCTTTGAAGACTAGAGAACACAGGTGCTGGAGGTGGCCTCATAGACTGTGGGGTGTCGGCAATAGTTTTTTACAGAAACAAGGTTACATTAACTTGACAGACGTTGTCCACCTTAGGCAGGCTGAGTTAAACAGCATCATGAGTCTCTAGAGAAATGACTCAAGTCATTTCAGGGTCTGTTGTTTGCCCAGCCTCTTCCAAAATACCTATGAAAGCTACTTCATTTTCAAAAAGTAAAACGGTCGAAAACTATTTTTGAAATTAAACTATATATTTTACTTAAAAAGAAAAATCCTTAGCCCTGCGGAGGCTTCTGGACAGGCTTTTCCTGGTCACAGCTGCTCTCCTCGTTTCCGGTCTCATTTCCTTGCGGAAGCCGCTGGTTTCCAGTCTGGAGCCTTCTGCCACGGCAGCCTGCTCCTCCACCTGTTGACATGGTTGCCTGCTGCAGCGTCCTGTGGCTTCTGGGAGTTTCAGCCTGTGACAGCACACCAGCTCCTGCTTGCTGTGGCCTTGAAGACTCTCAGTACGGTACCTGCTCATATGCCACAGAGAAGTCCCTTTGCTGGAACTCCCCTGCCCATCACCGTCCCCTGCTCCATTCTCTCCACCGGAGCCTGGTGAGAGTCCATGGAGCACGTACAGGCTAGACTCTTCCAGGTCACGGTCGTTCATGAGGAGCTGGGTGCTTGTTATAGGGTGACAGGGGCTGACCTTTGGTGGACATCTCCTCCTGGGCCCGGTAGGCTCTCCGGCTCTGCCCCTCATGTCCTTGCTGCTTCTAAACACAGCTCAGCTCCAAGTAGGGCCAGCAGTGCCACTTGCACGTCGGTGGCTGCCTAAGGACCAGCACCATCTCCACAGAGACCCCTGGGATCTGGGTCCCAAAACCCCTATTTTGTTACAAACTGGGCCACCACCAGGTGAGGTGATCCTTTCATCCTCTTGAGTGAATCTCCTTTCTTGGTGGCAGAAATAAAGAGCCACCAAAGTCATGAGGCCCAGGGGCTATGCGGGAGCTCTGCAGACCCCCAGAGATCTTCACCAGCTACTGTATTATAGTTGGTGCAGTTCAGAGCGGCCATCTTCTCCTACCCTTTCAGTAGATGCCTTTGGTTAGTGTCAGGTGTTGCTACAGTAGCAGCAGCTCTAACCAAGCTGCTTAGGCAGGAACAGCCTGGCAGAGCAGCAGCGCCTGCTAGGGCTTGTAGTTGTAATTCTCTTTCAAAGATGATTATATTTTTTTATTTTTTATTTTTTTTTTGCTTTTTTAAAAACTGCTTTTGGTTGGTTGGGGCAGTTTTTGTTTTTGTTTGTTTTTCAAGACAGGGGTTCTCTGTGTAGCCCTGGCTGTCCTAGAACTCACTCTATAGACCAAGCTGGCCTCAAACTCAGAGATACATCTGCCTCTGCCTCCCAATTGCTGGGATTAAAGGTGTGCACCACCACCGCCTAGCTTATTTTTATTGCTTTTAATGGAGGCAAAACCCTAAGCAGTACTATGTACATGTACACAATGTACATACATGTACTTTGTCTTAGGGTGTGCATTGCTATGAAGAGACACGGCGATCACGGCAAGTTTATAAAGTAAAACATTTAATTGGGGCTGGCTTACAGTGTCAGAGGTTTTAGTCCATTGTCATCATGGTGGGGAGCATCGTAGAGTGCAGGCAGACGTGCTGCTGGAGAAGGAGCCAAGAGTTAGTTCTGCATCTGGATCCACAGGCAGCAGGAGGCTAAGACACTGGGTCTGGCTTGAGCACCTAAAACCTCAAAGCCCACCCCTTAGTGACACACTTCCTCCAACAAGGCCACACCTATGCCAAGAAAGCCACATCTCCAAAACGTGCCTGGGGACCAAGCATTCAAACCTATGGGGCCATTCCTATTCAAACCACCATCATACCGTAGGCCTTTCCCTCAAACTTGTATCTTTTAGGTTTCACTTAGTGCAGGAGCTTTTGTAAGCAGCCAGAGGGGCTCACCAGTTCTGAACTGGGCTGCCATGGTTAGTACAGACTGCAGCCTTCACAGAAGGAAGGCTTCAATAATCTGAGCATGCGAAGATACTGGGCTGTTGCTCTGAGTCACTACTAGTAAGGCATACAGTGTTCACCATCTTTTTCCCCCAATCACTACAACAGACACTTTTATAGAGGAGAGGGCTGCTCTGGCTCACGGTACCCAGGCTACGCTTGGCTCCATTGCTTACACCTGGGGTAAAGCAGCACACGGCAGAGAGGACGTGGCAGAGCCAAGCCATTCACTTCCTGACCAGCAAGAAAGGGGGAGATGAAGGGTCGGAATTCCATCACCCCCTCTAAGGACATCCCTCAGTGCCAAGAAGACACCTGCAGGTGCAACCTCCTAAAGTTTCCACTCCTCCTTGCCCACCATCGGGGGGGGGGATGCCAGCCTAACACACCGGTCTTTGGAGGGCATTTAGGATACAGACTCTGATATCTTCATGTCTTTGGACTTTACTTGTTTTTTTTCCCTTTAGGCTCTATGTCCCTGTTGTAGTAAATATTTAATCCCCATCAGGGGGTTCTACTCGGCTTTTGCTCATTCAGTTACAAGATAAAAGACACAAAAATCTTTATATTTATAAGCCTTAACCAGCACCACAGCCAGGCAGATATCTACCCTCTAAGCTATTAGTATCTGCTTCCCCATCAATAACCCCGACTTGCCGTGTTCCGGGCCACTCTTACTCTAGCTGGCCAACCCTCATGGCCAGTTCTCACGATCCCTTACCACATGGCATCTTCCTCTCTCTCCTCCTCATTGTCCTCTTCTCAGACACCAAGCCCCAGGAACCGAAGCCCCACCTGCCTCTCTTCTGCACAACTATGGGCTGTAGGCATCTTTATTCAACCAATAGTTTTAAATTAAAGAACAAGGTTACATAGCATCTATTGGTGTACATGAGGATTCTCTCATTTACGAGGCAACCAGATCTTGGGGACCAATTATTAGCATTACAATGCATAACAAAAGACCAGTCCTCAACATGTCCCTTCTGACTAATGTGGGGTTTATGGCAGAAGAAAATTAGGCTTTGTTTTTTTTTCTCATTGTCCCTAGGTTCAAGGTTTATTGTCCTTATAACAAAAGACAGGTGAACAAAGAGGGGTAACACACAACACACAACTTTATTTAGTGTGGACTCTTTTTTTTTTTGAGACAGGATTTTCTGTGTAGCCCTAGCAGTCCCCAAAGCTCTTTCTGTAGACCAGGCTGGCCCTGAACGCCACTTGCCTCTGCCTCCCAAGTAATGGGATCAAAGGCGTGTGCCACAACCGCACATTCTGTGTGCTTCTACTGTGTGAATCTCCCATTTGGGGGAAATTAAAACCTTGGAAGAGACACCATGGGGCCTGGCAAGGTCATAGAGATAGGTATGTTCACATACAGGAGCCAACTAATGGCAGGCTCGAATATTGACTATGCAACCTTAAACAGCATGCTTAACCTCTCTGGAACCTGCCAAATCTGAGACTCAGTTTACTCAAACATAGATGTTTGTTATAAAGCCTGAATCATTAAATGATTGGCATGGCATCTTGTGATTATCTTATGTTATTGGTTGCTATCAGCACTGTTGTTTGTAAGGGCGTGAGGAGCGTGGCAGGCAAATGGTGCCTCTTCAGAAATGATGTGAACTGTAGAGCAGCAGAATTTCCATAGACCCATTCCCTCTCTGAGTGTGAACTTAGCTAAGTCACATCATCTCTCTGAAATGATTTCTGCAAGTTTTAAAACTATATTTTGTTTTGTTTTGTTTTTTAAAGTACAAATAATGCTGCCTTGTGGGTTACTAGGAAGGCTCTGTGCAGGGACGCGTGTAACATTGCTTTCCAGACTTAAAAGAAACACAGTATATACTCAACAGCCAACTCTCAGCATTTTCTAAGTTGGTTCTGAACCAACTGAGTGAGCCAACTGAATGGTGATAAATGGATTCTCTGAGACTAGAAAGGGAAGAAAACACGGCTCAACTCTCAGGCCTCTAACCTGCAGCTCAAAAGAAGCCTGAACCTTCTGAGGGGCCCACAAGGAATGAGGAGTCTGACTAGGGGGAAGCCACACAATTACTTGATTTGGGAACTGTTTATTACACAATCTCACATTACCTTGGAAACATCTTAACTTGAAAGGTACTGATTTTCATAATTGACAACTTTCATGAAGGTAGACTAATGTCACAAGAAGAACATTTTGTAGGGATTTCTTCTCCTGGGGAGCCCTGATTCTGGGCTCTCAGTAGTTTTTTCGTACTTAATTGAAATATCACCTTTTGTGGAATACTTTTCTGGTATTTTATTTTTGTTGGCCTCTGACTTCTGATTACTTCCCTATCCTATACAAATGAACATTGCTAATTTGAATGGAAACCAGCAACTACTTCTACGAGAAAGTAGTGTGGGGTTCAATATTAATAATGTCACTAATCACTGTACGCAGACCCAGGATAACTACTGTAGTGCGCCGTACCATAAGCCATTACAAGATGGCGCTGACTTCCACTGTCCATCTGGTAAACAACTCACTTGCCGCCTTAGGACAGACATGCACAGTTCTACATAGCCATGACTCAGCACAGCCCTCACTGCCCAGCCTTATGGTAATGAGGTGATTCCTTTCCTAGCCTATCCCATGGCGACAACAAGGCACAGAGCACCCAGGCAGTGAACACTCCAGTATATAGGGCAGCCGCCCTGATCCATTGGGGTCCCTGTAGCATCATGAAAGGTGTTCCTGAATAAAGTGCTGTTGAGAAGGATCTCAGGCGTCACATCGTTCGTTCTTGCTGGTCAAGGCCGGTCGCAACAAACTACTACCTAGTGAGCACTCTCTCTGGGTTCCAGAGACCCACACAATCTCTCAGATCTATTGCTGTTTCAAGCTGCTGAACATTTATATTTAAAACATCCATGATGGGGCTAGAAAGCTGGCTTAGTGGTGAAGAGCCCCTGGTGCCCTGGAAAAGGGTCAAGGTTCAGTTCCCAGCACCCACATGGAAGCACACAACCATCTGTAACTCCCACTCCAGAAGATCCAACACCCTCCTTCACCTATACCCTAAACATTTTAAATAGCTAATAAACTTTAACCCAGACAAAAACCCTATATGACTTGGGACAGCTTAAAACACTGGTCACTGTTCTTCAGGTCTGGGTGACACCTTAGTCTGTCAAGTGTGCAAACATAAGGACCTGAATTTGGGCCCCAAGCACTCATGAAACAAAGCCAGGCAGTTTTCTCACGTATGTCTGTAACTCTACTGCACCTGTCCAGGGCAGACCCCTGGAGCCTGCCAACCATTCGGTGGAACAAATCTGGTGAGCCCCTGATTCAGTGAGACACAGTCTTAAAAGACCGGGTAGATAGTGGTAGTGGCAAACAAAACGGACATTGGCCTCTGGCCTCCACATGCACACACATGCACACACATGCATACTCACACCCACAGAAACAAAAATAAACCACAATGGCTCTCCAGGGTACTGATCTTTGAAAAGCAACTAAGATTTAGCTAAATTATAGAAATTCTGTTAGCAGAATTCCAGACTTGATTCAAGAGGTATTTGGCATGGTGGCATACACCTATAGTCTAGAGCTAGTACTCTAAAGGCTGAGGCTTGAGGTACACAGGTCTGTATAACAAAAAGGGAGAAAGAGAGGGAGAGGAGGAGGGAGGGAGATGGGGAAGAGGGAGAGAGGAAAGGAGCAAGAACATGAGTAGATTCCTGCATGTGCGCTGGTGTGCATGCATACATGCATACGTGTGTCCGTGTATGTACATACCTATCTCTCTGTCTCTCTGTCTGTCTGTCTCTGTCTATCTCTCTGTCCCTCTGTCTCTCACTCTGTCTCTGTCTGTCTGTCTCTGTCTCTGTCTGTCTGTCTCTGTCTCTGTCTCTGTCTGTGTGTGAGTGTGTGTGTGTGTGTGTGTGTGTGTGTGTGTGTGTGTGTGTTTGGGAGGACAGGCAAAGGTAATTTTAAGAGCACAGCAGTACAAAAATCTTTAAATCGCTTCTTGCTCTTCTGAACTCCTCCCACTTGGAATATAATCAAGGCTTCCAGTATCTTTGGACATGGGAAGTGAACCAGGAGCAGGAGAACAGAACATAAGGAGTGTGCCACCCTTCCAGAACATTCTGCATCTTAAGGTCATGGGATTAGCTCAAAGGGGGAAAGGCAAGTTAGCATTGGGGATGTTCTAACCTCCACACTGAGTCTAAAAAGCCATTTGACATAAGGAGAACCTCTTCTCAGTGTTTGGCTCTGGCAGTGGCTGGCACCTAGCTTCAATTTACCCCTACATTAAGAAGCCAAATAAGAACAAGAAAAGAAAATTGCCAATACTCATCAAAGTCTATAAAATGAGAAACTCCAGTACACTCCATTACACATCTTGGCACCGGAGCAGTGTGAGGGTATTTCATCCCTGGTAGGTATCCAATCTTAAGAACCAATGCTGGCATTGTAAAGATAGGGCACACAGCCTGATAAGATAGGCAAACTGGTCAGTGGACATAGGCATATGTTTCCTAGGATTCAAGACTGACCCAGAACTAACTCATGAGCGCACCTGTGGAGGTCAGAGTTACCTCACGTCACCTTTCCTGTGTAACTTGGAAAGTTACACTCCCCACCTAACTTTTTGAGACAAGCTCAGGACTTACCATTGCAGCTAGACTGGCCATCTGGTATACCTGAATCCTTTTGCCCCTGCCCAGCAGTGCTGGAGTTACAGGAGCACATCGCCTTGCCCCTTAGGTAAAGGAGCCATTCCTTGGTCCTTGAAAAATGGATATTCCTCACTGACCAACAAAGGGAAGCAATTCTGAATTAAAGTAAATCCCACCAACTACCAAGGTGTCTGGCTGCCCTGGGCTCCCTCTGTGGCACTCTAGACACATAAAGGCATGACCATGCGAACAGGTGGCCCCGATAGCAAGTCTTAAGAGAGCAAACACATCTTTGAAACAAATTGGAAGCCTGCCATCATGGCCTTACATTTAACATAAGGGCAAAGGTACCTTTGTCCTGCTCAGCGAGCTCTGCACCAACGCAGAATAAATATTTGATAGGTATTTGAAGAGCTAAATCACATGCTGGCTTAAAGTACATGGCTTCATCTGGAATGTCATTCATACCAACAGCAGAGACAATAGCCTGCTGGTAGGAAGGGAGAAAATGTATCTTTCTCTCCTTTGTCCTGTAGTATGAGGTCAGTTTCCTTGGGCTACTCTGGGTGAGGAAAAGAGGTTGGAGGGATGAGAAGATGATGGAGTGAGTGGGGCCCTGCTCACCCAACTCTTCAACAATGTCCCAAAGTGTTCACTGTGGCAGGGAGGGGGACCAAGGGGGAGTAAAGGGTTTTCTTCCAGCACTTAGTAGGTACCAAAGATTTGCTGGTTGTGTTATGTGATTTTCTCTTTCCTAGTTCCCCAAACAACATTTTAAATGTAGTTACTGATATTCCCACAAACTATATGAATCTTTAGAGAAATTAAGATACTTTCCTGAGTTCACACAGGAATTTAAACCTGGCTCTGCTGCCCCAACTCCTGATGCTACTCTGGCTTGGGATGTTCTGTTCAGTGCTGGCTCAGTTGCTGCCACAGTATGAACTAAGCCCAGCTGGGATCAGCAGAGTCTTGCTGGGAGAGCCAGGACTTTCCCCTTGCTGTAGCTGGGTAATCGGGGTAAGATGCAGGATACGCAATCCTAACATCTTCCACCAGTTCCAGATTCAGTAGAAACACAACACAAACTTTGGATCTTCAACTGCCATTCAGAGCAAGCTGACAAGCGCCCAGAAGTGGCTCCTATGGGACTTTGCCTTCCTGTTGGAGACTCAGCCTGACAATTTCCCTCCTCTCCCAAGGACTCTCAAACGGCCTGAAGAGTGTCCGGTGGCCAGGCAGACACTGCCCACTTCTCAGCCGTCTCTCTTCCGTGCTCTCTGTGAGGTAAGCAGCCCTGGACACTGCTTTTTGCATCCCACCGCACCTCCTTGCCCTTCACTGTCTCTGCTCTGAGGTTTCAGTCTCAGTGAGGCATCAGCCTCAGTTTCCCCCAGAATCCAGGCTGTTCATGCTTGGACCTAGAATTTTTCATAATTATTCTTAATATTTTCCGAGTGCCTGTGAGCCTAGCCTACAGAACAAAAGTTATATTCTTGACATATTCTCCATTTGGCTACATCTGACCCTTACATCTTATTCCCTACCCAAGGAAACCATTCAGAATTCCTTTACTTTAAAAAATATATTGTATTGTACTCATAGGCATTTCTATAATATATTTTTATATTCATTATTTTAAACATATGTCTAAATTTGGGATACTTATTTTTCCATTTACCGTTTATTGCTTAATTGCTAGGTTCAGCCACACTCTTGTGAATTAGTACAATTCATTTCTTTTTACTGGCATGTAATATGCAGTTGTAAAGATGTGTCACAATGTATCCTTTCTCCTGTTCATGGGCATTCTGTCTTTGGGTTTGTGTATCTCAGATGGTTTAGCGTAGCCATTATTTTCCACCTCTCCGTTTTCACACCTGTAACTTCCCCTTCGGCCTATGCCTCCCACCCTTGGGTTGGGATGGGTTACCTGTAAATGAACGAGTCCCTAGGAGACTAGGTCTTTGATGGATTAGGTCTCTGTTCCTGTTCTTGCAGGTGCTGGGCCTGGGATTTAAGGTAAGAATGGTGCCTCTAACATGGTGTCAGTTCTGCTAAGGCCTAGGGACCTGTGTCAGTGTTTTGCCTACATATCACGCATATGTACCAATACATTGGGTTACAGATGGTTGAGTCGCCATGGGAATGCTGGGAACTGAACCCAGATCCTCTGCAAGAACATCAAAGACTCATAACCACTGAGCCATCTCTTCAGTCCTGATTCCTAATTCTTAAAAACATATATCTTCCTCCAGGTGAATGAGGCAATTCAGGCTAACATCAGAAAACACAGGCAGGTTTCAGAGAGACTGACAGGCATATGCCAATCTTGAGCTTACATTCAGGTCCCAGCGTGGTCTTTGCTGGCACACCCCATCACTGCAAATATACCTCTGACAAGGGCAACTCATTCTTTGGTGAGGCACAGACATATTCACTTCTTCAAAGGCTGCCCCCCCATCCTTCTACCCCGTTTCATCCACACAGAGATCTCTTACAATGGGTAGAAGTTTCTGCAGGGCCTTTCCTCAGTTACCTCATCCTTTCTAGTATTGCCTGCCTCTACTCTCCAAGCTTTATCTCCAAGCTCCTCTCTCTCTCTTCTCTCCTCTCCTCTTCTCTCTCTCTCTCTCTCTCTCTCTCTCTCTCTCTCTCTCTCTCTCTTCACTTTACATCCTGATCGGAGCTCCCCTTCCTCCTCTCCTCCCTGTCCCACCCTTACACCCTGTCCCTCTATTTCCCCCTCCTCTTCTCCTTAGAGAAGGGGAGGCCACCATGGGTACCCACCACCCATCCTGGTACATCAAGTCACAGCAGGACTAAATACACCCTCTCCTACTAAGGCTAGACAAGGCAGCCCAGGTGTGGGAAAGAGACCCGAAGGCCCACACAAAGTGAGAGGCAGTTCTCACTTCAATTGTTAGGGACCCACATGAAGAACAAGTTGCACATCTGTTACATATGTGTAAGGGGCCTAAGTACAGCCCCTGTGTATTCTCAGTCTTTGAAAGTCCCCATGGGCATAAGCCAGTTGACTTTGTAGGTCTCCTTGTGGTGGCCTTGAGCCCTCTGGCTCCCTCATTTCTTCTTCCCATTCTTTCACAAGACTCCCCAAGCTCCATCATTGTTTGGCTTCAGGCTTCTGCATCTGTTTCCATCAGCTGTGGATGAAGCCTCTCAGAAGACAGTTATGCTAGGCTCCTGTCTGTAAGCATAGCAGAGTACCATTAATAGTGTCAGGGATGGGCTCTCTCCCATGGGGTGGGTCTCAAGTTGGGCCAGTTATTGGTTGGCCACTTCCTCAATCAATCTCTGTTCCATCTTTATCCCTGAATTTCTTGTAGGCAGGATAAATTTCGGGTTAAGGTTTTGTGGGTGGGTTGGTATCTCTCTCCCTCCACTGTAAGTCCTGCCTGGCTACAGGAGGTAGCCTCTTCAGGCACCATAGTCCCCGCTAAGCTGACTGGCACTCTCTTACAAGTAGCAAGATGATTTCTAGCTGCTTTGGACTTCTAGAGAGTTAGATAGGAACACACAGAAAAGGGTAATTTTCTGAAGAGCTGATAAAATACCCAAATATTTCTGCTGGCTCAACTCGTATTTTATGTTCTTCCATAAACCAGTCACTGCTCCTAGTGAAATAAAATATGCAGATTAAGTGAGGCTAGACCACATACTCAAACCTAAGCCAGATCACATGAGTAGGCACACTTTGGGATGTGGGAGAAGGGAATATGTTACCCTCAAAGGAATGCTGGACACACATGAAAAGTGAGCTACTAAAAGACAGGAGAAGACAGTTTTATCTTCTCTTATGTCTCATTTTCACTAGTAGGTAGGTGAGAATAACCCAAAACCTACTTTATATTGGTCCTTAGTGTTCTATTAATGCTGGTATAATTAGCCTTGATATATATCAAACCAAGTGTGCTGTTATTTGTCTGTAATCCTAGTACAAGGGAATCTAAGACAAAAAGATCCTGAATTCAAGGCCATCCTGGGCTATATAGGGAGACAAATAACTGGACCCAAAATCCAGTAAAACAAGCAAAAAGATGGCAGGATATCTACCTGACTTTGCCCTGTAAGGCTTAATTAAGCATATGTTTTCATAAGGAATGTCTGGGACTGTGCTCTTAGCCTATCACAGTCCTTAACACTAAGTAGAATCACACCTTAAGGACACAGGTTGCAGTTTTGTACTCAGGGTTCCCACACTGTAGCCATCCTGGCAAGAGAGAATGATTTTAAATAAACGCATTCATGCTTTCAAGACTCCAAAGAACTAAACATTTCCCAGGAAACTTATAGTGAACTGAAGCCCTTATACCAGCCAGAGGACAAACTTGTTTCCCCACATAAGATTTTAGATAGATCTGATAACGCATCAGACGACACCAGCATAGAAGCAATGAAAGGGACATGAGTAATGGGAGGAACCACACTGAGACCAGGGCCACTTGGTTAGCATAGCTCTTCCCTCATTTAAATCTAAACTTTAGCTAAAGACCGAAGATCAAGTAAGTGTGTGGGGACATCTCAGTGGACCCCATTCCTCTTCTCAGTGTGGCCACACCAAATAACAGCCTTTCTATGCTCTTCCAAATTACTAATTAGCATATTGAAGACAAGTGGTGGTTGGGTCTCCATAGCCCAGCCACTGACCCTGAAAGCGCAGATAACAACCCTTCACTCTTACTTCAGGAGTCTTTCTGCACAGTTCTCATTTGAGTTACTGATCACCAGCTGCTGAAGCTTTCTGAACAGTTTTCTAGTTAATTTTTTCCCAGGGCCTGGTCATATCCCTTCTTCTTCAATCTCCTAGTCGCTAGCTACTCCAAAACCAACTACTTTTCTCTTTCTCCTCTTTCTTTGACCTACAGTTCTTGATACTGAAATGCTGGGAAATGCAGCGGAGGCACAGGCATGGCGCTGGGCTGAGAATGACAGGCAGACAGAAGCTAGGACTTAAGATCAAACCACACAGCCAGAGGTTCCTTGTGGAGGATGCGGAATCTGTGGAGTTTCAAAGGCCTGAGAGACTCACAGGGATATTCTGAGACTCTCCCCAGTCAATAGAACTGTATCACATACGTTATGAAGTCTGCAGCCCTTGTTAATTCATCTGTTTCACCACAGATTTTTAGGGGCAATTAAATTATAGATCAGAGAGCAGAAAATAGTGTGTTCTCTGTTCTCCCTTGTGACTACCACTACTTGACAATGACTCTCTTTTATTGTTATTATTGGCCTTCTCCTACATCCTAAAGGATGTAAACTCTTGTAGAACAAGGAAAATATTGTGCTGCTTCTTGTATAATCAGGGCTTATCAAGGTGCCTGATGTACATGAATGGTTGGCTAAATGTTACAAAGGCCAGGTGGTGGTGGTGCACGCTTTTAAGCTCAGCACTCAGGAGGCTCTGAGTTTGAGGACTGCCTGGTCTACAGAGAGAGCTCTAATAGAACAGCCAGGGTTACACATAGACCCTGTCTCCAAAAGCCAATAATTAAGAAGGTATGGGGTATCCAGTCTTTCTTTGCAGATGGTCAACAACCACTGTGGCTCCCTGCGCTAAGTTTACCGTGGTTTTGCTGCCTCCCTTTCCCTCAGCACCTAGCAGACTCCCTACCACACTTGTAGGGATTCAGTAGCTCTCAGGTCACTCCATGGCAGCCCAAACTTTGCCTTGTAGTGAAAACTACCTTCCTTGGATTGTATCCCAGACTCCAAGATCCGCTCTTTGTACACTCACATGAAAACTTCCATTAGTCTCACTGCCAGAAAATGAAAATCAGATGATTTCCTGTTAAAGTGTCATTCTGTAATAGACCATTTAATGTAATAAACCATCAGAGTGTTTGCATTTTAAAACATGGAGTCACTAGCCTATGATGACATTTAAGGGTTTAAGTGACAATATAATACGATAATTAGATGATAGATAGGTAGGTAGGTAAACAGACAGGCAGGCAGGCGGGCAGGCAGGCGGATTCCCACAGGTAAGTGGTAGGGTGCTCTAACCTCTCCTTATTCTGCCAGGCCACATCATAAAGATGCTTACCTGCCTTGATCATAAAGTCCAGGTCATGCTAGGAGATTGAAAACAACAGAGAAGAGAAACAATAACCCAGAGTATCTTAAATACAGAGAATGCAAACCTTTGCTTTCCCTCCAAGGAAAAAAACACAAACCAAGCAAACAGCTGGAGAGTGAAGACCAACTTATTTAGTTTATAAGAAAATTATAAATGATTATCACTTTAAGGAGCTGCCAAATGCTGTGTCAAATACTTGTGGTCACAGCACTTGGCAAACTAAAATAGAAGGATCGTGAGTTTGAGGCCAGGCGAGGCTACACACTGAAACTCTGCCTCAAAACTGTGAGCTGTAGGTGGAGAGAACTTGCCTAGCATGGAGGCAGCCCTGGGTTATTCACTGAATACCACAAAACAAAGCAAAAAGTCGAAGTGTAAAAGACACACAGCTATGAAACAGAACAAATGATCAGGGCAGGCTCCCCTGAGGGACCCCTTACATGACCATCTCCTAAAGTACACTAGTAATTAGACCAATTGCATTTGTAATTAACATTCTAGAAGCCAGCTAGTATGCAAAGTGCGCTTTCTTCTGCCTAAAGCAACTATATACAAACTTCCGATGTATTCTGTGTTGTTGGCATTTGTATTTTCCAGCTTGTTTCCACTCTGTAACTTCTGTATTCCTCTCTCCACACATCCCAAGATGATTCTGCTGTTGCTGCTGTTGCTGAGGTTATAGACTTTTGTGTCTAAAGAAGCCAGCATGGGAAGTGATCACTTTTGGTGGTCTGTTCCTAGTAAATGCTGTGCTACCACTCAGAAGATCAGGGTGGCTCCAGAAAGCCAGGATCAGGAGGGCGGGCTACCGGGCATTTCTACAGTCCCCTCTCTGTAGACAGAGGAAGTTCAGCTCCTCAGGCCTTCCGGTTTGGTAGGCTTAGAACAAAGCACTTTGGCCACCCTGTTCATTGTCCTGGAAAATCTATCACACTCCACGTACTCCTTGGCAGGAACCCAGTTCTCTGTGAGATGGTAAACAGGAGACGCAAACCACTCTTACAGAACTGCTTCACACTGCTCCTCACTCCTAATATCAAGAGAAAGCCTTCTATATAATACAATGTTAAACTTGAAAGCTCTGTAGAGGCCTTGGGGGAGAGGGGGCTCTGCTTTCTAGAGACAATAAAAGTGGAAGCCCTCTGAATAATGACTTCTGAGACAAGTTGTTCAAAACTGTTTTGTACAGTGTTCATATTGATGCTGCTTACCCGTGCGGGTAGCCTGCCAAACCCACCACCCCTGGGGATGATTTGTCTCCATTCACAAATCCTGGTTTATTATCACGGCTACTCACCCAGTGTTAACTGACAGAAACAAAATTGGTGCAAAGTAAGCAGAAAAAAGAAAAAAAAAAGAAAAGAAAAGAAAAGAAAAGAAAAGAAACAAAATAGTACCGTTCTTGGGGAGCATGCACACATGACAAATCCAGTCGGGACCCAGTGGTTTCCTGCTCTTCGACCTCGTGTTTCTGTTGCATGCAGTATTGTGCTAGTGTTGCTAACTCACTGCCTGTTCTTGGTTCATTGTTACCACACTGGGGCCTGACAGCGTTTTACCAACAGGGTTAAGAACACCGCAGCTACTGTGCAATACCAGCTAGGGATCTTCCCTGTTTGTGTTCTATACTCTTGCCACAGTGTCTCTTTCAAACTAAGATCTTCCCATGTCACTCCGCTTTGCCAGAAAGTCACCTTCTGTCAAGCCTACAGCCCATACCTGTAGGCTGGCATGTAAGGCTGGTCCTCTCCAAATGTTCCCTTTCTACACCTGACACGTATGGAAGACTCTGACCCCATATAGCACATTCCTCCCTTAACCAGTGTGCTCGGTCCTACCCCCCCCCCCCCCCCAGCTAAGGAAGCCCACACATCTCTGCTCACGCTTTAGTGCTACATCACTTCCTCTGGGAATCCCTTTCAGATATACTTTCTTCCTTTAAGCCTTGGTTTCCAGATCTTTAAGATATGGACCATAATTCTTATGTTAAACTCAAAGGTCACCTGAAACATGACTAAAAGTTCTCCAAAAAGTGTAAAAAGTGATATAAGTTGGCTATATATATATATATATTTTAAAAAGCCAACTTATATCACTGCAAAAGTTATTTATATACTAAACTCTTTCTCTTTAGAAACTTCAGTATTTTGATGCTGGAAAGTGGGGCACAGCCTGTAGATGTGGGTCAGAAGAGTGAGATCTCTGGCCTTTTAATTCTCTAACTGTTCTGTGCTTAAGTGCTGAAAAACTTAACTCTTATTTACTTTATAAAATTGCTATAGGATTCTCTGGCAATGACCATATACTGTATAGCAGCAAGGAATTCAATTGAGGACTTATTGCTAGTGATGCTTTTTACTGGCAAGTCAGCTGGAAGTTTCTCACTGGTCAGGGTGCTCATTAACCCTTTTTGAACCAGAGAGAAAAAGGAAGGATGTCATTCACACAGACACATACACACCAGGTGAAGTAGAAAATGGCTGCACCACCTTTCTTTATTGCTTTCAGCCTTTTATACCCTTAATACAAAAAGTTTTCTATGTAAGAATGAATTGCCTCATAGATAAAATGTTACATAAACGGGGAGTAACAGAAGGATATCAATAACAAGTTCAAAGCAGCGTTTTAGCCCATAAACTCGTTCTAAGTGCAAAGCAACAGTTTTTCATGGCCTTGTCTTATCATAGTGCACACCTGTGGCTTCATCTTTGGACCTGAATGTTTTCCCTGGAACACAAACTTGTCCCAAGCCCATTTCTCTGTTTGGTGAAATTGCATTTCTTATTATGCAGCCTTTACTTTACATTCTACTCTTGGCTCTAACTTTGTTACTGCTTCCTAGAAAGCAACTAAAACCATCTCTTAAAACTTTTCTTCCAAAGATTATTTGAATTAAATCAGGGATTCTATAAAATCATTAATTCATCTAAACAGCATTAATTCATGAAAGTGTATCTTTATGTTGATCTGCAGGAAATCTGATCAATAGGGTGGGCTAATGGCCAGGAATTACTATATTAATTTAATAGTGACAGGAAAGGCATTAACAGCTGCAAGAAGCAATCCTGAGATGAAGTCCCTTTGGGACCTTGCCTCATAGAGCTCACCAATCACAGACCATGCAAAAATGGTGAGCCATCTCCAGGAAGGCCACCTGCTATCCAAGATGGCTCCTGACAAACATCTACCAATTAGAACATTTCCCCTACTTAATCATTGCTGCAGTGAAATCCGGGCTTGAAAGGTGCTGAAAACTATGCTCACTTCAACTCAAACTGATTTAATAAAACTAGATCCATACAGAAAAGAGTACACTAATTTTGCTCTGTGTGATGTTGTTATAAAAATATTATTTTCTTTGTTTTCTAAAATTCCAGTCCCAAGTTCTATATTTCTTTATCAATAGAAGAGTTCTAATTCTCTCTGTTCAATAAAGTGTGGTCTCCTTAAATAGTTTGTTGTTGTTGTTGTTGTTGTTGTTCTAACACTAAGTCTTTGTTGCTTTTTTGGCTATCTAATTTGGAGATTGATGCAGCTACTCTTTCTGGGACACAGTGACAGTAAAGGGATACATTTATTCAGTTCTTCTCACAGTATCAGGAACTCTTTATTATTATTATTATTATTATTATTATTATTATTATTATTGGGTCTCAAGTGCCGCACCCCATGTGTGGAGGCCACACACACCCTACAGGAGCTGACTTTCTTCTTCCACCACTTGGGTTCCAGAGAACAAGCTTCCGTTCTCAGGGTGTTGTCCCACCAGCAACCCTCTCACACACACTTTTAAATGGTCTCTGATTATGAATTTCAAATCTTACTACAACTCTTATTTCCTTTCTATCACCTAGGAATGAGGATATGAAAACCTCTAAGCCTCCCACTGTAGGCCACAGTTTAGAGGCAGAGTTTAACTGCTGAATTGTTCAACAGAACCACAGAAATTTAAAGGACTCTCTATTATTCATAAAGATTACACACAGAGATTGGGGGAGGGGCAGGGGGAGGCAAGGCTATGAGAGCACATGTCAAACTGTGTCATGAGTAGAAGAAACAGATCATAATTACAAAACTGGAACCAAGACACAGGGGTCCAAGAAGGGCAGGTGCTGGGAAGTGAGGCAGAGAGATCAGCAGTCCCATTGGGTCAGCTGGGGCCAAGGTATCTGCCATGCACTGCTCTTCTGCTGCACTCGGCTCTATTTGCAACAGGATGGAAAAGAACGACTTCATTGCTTCCCAACATCACTGAACTTATTTTAACAATCTAGTAAGACTAAATGTGGTTTTCTGGGTTGGGCCATAGAGCAATAAAAGAACTTTAGTGGATTACTGATGGAGTTTGGATATTTCTGTAGTTTAATCAACAGTAATATGCTAATATTAAATTTATTTTAATTAATTTTTTTGAGATAGAATCTCATGTAGTTCAGGCTGACATTGAACTCCTGATCTCCCTACCTCCATCTCCCAAGTGTTTGGGTTACAGGTGTTCCACATATTCAGCTAATCAAAAAAAAAAATTGACAAATGTATGGTGGTTATAGAAGGTGTTAACATTAGAGAAACCTGGGTGAAATGTGTATAGAACTGTATTTTGTAGCTTTCCTGTACATCAACTATTACTTTGCAATTGGAGGTTTATGGGCCTGGAGAGATGGCTCTGTGGTTAATAGCACTTATTGTTCTTGCAGAGGATCTGGGTTTGGTTCCCAGCTTCCACATGGTGGTTCACAACCATCTACTAACTCCAGTTCCAAGGGATCTGACACTCTCTTCTGACCTCCAAGGGCATGTGCTCTCATAGCCTTGCCTCCTCCTGCCTCTCTCTCAATTCCCCAGGCATGCACATGGTACACATACATTCATCTAGGCCAAACACTCATATACATAAAATAGAATAAACCTAAAAGAAATAATACATTTTAAAGACTAAAATATAAATTTAAAAAATATTGCGAGTTTATTTTTTAAAGGCTTTAATTATTTTGAGATTTACTAAGCTGTCTCATTCAGGGTTTCTATTGCTGAGAGAAAACACCATGACCAAAATCAACTTGTGTGTGGGGGGGCATTACTTTGCTTACAGTTCTACAGTTTAGTATAGTTTATCACTGAGAGAAGTAAGAGAAAGAACTCATACAGGAAAGAAGCCAGGAGGCAGCAGCTGATGTAGAGGCCATGGAGGAGTGCTACTTACTGGCTTGCTCCCCATGGCTTGCTCTGCTTGCTTTCTTAGAGTACCCAGGACCACCTGACCAGAGATGGCACTGAGCGCTGGAAGCACAATCAAGGAAATGGGAATCGGAAATAGTGGTGTATGACTTTAATCTCAGAATTTTGGAAGCAAAGGCAGGAGTATCTCTGTGAGTTTGGGACTAGCCTGGTCTACATATCGAGTTCTGGGAGAGCCTGTCTCACTCCCCTTCCTTCCTTCCTTCCTTCCTTTATTTATTTATTTATTTATTTATTTATTTATTTATTGAGACAGGGTTTCTCTGTGTAGCCATGGCTGTCCTGGAACTCACTTTGTAGACCAGGCTGGCCTCGAACTCAGAAATCTGTCTACCTCTGCCTCCCATGTGCTAGGATTAAAGGCATGCATCACCACTGCCCGGCTTATTTTTTTTTAATTAGATATTTTCTTTATTTACATTTCAAATATTATCCCCTTTCCTGGTTTCCCCTCCGAAAATCCCCTATCCCCTTCCCCCTCCCCTGCTCCCCAACCCACCCACTCCTATTCCTGGCCCTGGCATTCCCCTACACTGGGGCATAGAACCTTCACAGGACCAAGGGCTTCTCCTCCCATTGATGACCGACTAGGCCATCCTCTGCGACACATACAGTTAGAGACACAAGTTCCACCATGTGTTTTCTTTGATTGGTGGTTTAGTTCCAAGGAGCTCTTGGGGTACTGGTTAGTTCATATTGATGTTCCTCCTATGGGGCTGCAAACCCCTTCAGCTCCTTGTGTATTCTCTCTAGCTCCTTCATTGGGGACCTTGTGCTCCATCCAATGGATGACTGAGCATCCACTTTTGCATTTGCCAGGCACTGGCAGAGCCTCTCAGGAGACATCTGTATCAGGCTCCTTCCTGTCCATAAGCTCTTCTTGGTATCTGTCATATTGTCTGGGTTTGGTGGTTGTTTACAGGATGGATCTCCAAGTAGGGCAGTCTCTGGATGGTCATTCCTTCAGTCTCTGCTCCAAACTTTGTCTCGGTAACTTTTTCTATGAGTATTTTGTTCCCCTTCTAAGAAGGATTCTGAGATTCTGGGCTAATATCCACTTATCAGTGAGTGTATATCATGAGTGTTCTTTTGCGATTGGGTTACCTCACTTAGGGTGATATCCTCCAGACTCATCCATTTGTCTAAGAATTTCATAAATTCATTGTTTTTAATAGCTGAATAGTACTCCAGTGTGTAAATGTACCACATTTTCTGTATCCATTCCTCTGTTGAGGGAAATCTGGGTTCTTTCCAGCTTCTGGCTATTATAAATAAGGCTGCTATGAACATAGTGGANCATGTGNCCTTANTACANGTTGGANCATCTTCTGGNTATATGCCCAGGAGNGGTANNGCTGGNTCNTCNNGTAGNACTATGTCCAATTTTCTGAGGAACTGCCAAACTGATTTCCAGAGTGGTTGTACCAGCTTGCAATCCCACCAACAATGGAGGAGTGTCCCTCTTTCTCCACATCCTTGCCAGCATCTGCTGTTACCTGAGTTTATGATCTTAGCTATTCTGACAGGTATGAGGTGGAATCTCAGGGTTGTTTTAATTTGCATTTCCCTGATGATTAAAGATGTTGAACATTTTTTCAGGTGCTTCTCAGCCATTCGGTATTCCTCAGTTGAGAATTCTTTGTTTAGCTCTGTACCCCATTTTTTAATAGGGTTGTTTGGTTTTCTAGAGTCCAACTTCTTGAGTTCTTTATATATATTGGATATTAGCCTCCAATCTAGGTTCTTAATGGAAGTTCCTTTTCCAAATGACTTCAGCGCGTGTGTCACTATGACATAAAACTAGCCAGAACACAAGCTTACTGAATCAATGTAGTGCACAATTAAATGCATGCAGTTATTTTTTTCCAAAATTATTGTGGAATCCACTAAAGGAAAGAAAAAACTATTTGTATATATAAACAAAACTCAGGTAGGTTTTGAAGTAGATTTTGAAGTATTCAAAACTACTTTTCAGGAAAAAGAAAGAAAACATTTAGTTGGAAATTATTTTTATTATAATTATATATATGTAATATATTATATTATATATTATACACTTACATATTATATATATTATGTATATATATTATAAACATTTAGTTTGGAATTATTATCATTATAACAAAGACTTATTTTGCCAGTAAGGTCCCAGAAATCTTATATTCCCACCAAGCAAAGCAAAGTATATTTGTAGCTACTCAGTGATATTATTTTTGTCTCAATAGAGCATCCTTCCTGGCCTCTGAACATCCATCTCTAAATACCACAGTCACAGTCCAGCCAATGTTCTGTAAGCGGCAAAGAGAGAGTGAAATAGTGTCAAATTATTTAGCATCTATACAGATCTACACATGACTTCAGATAGGGCAATTTGGCATTACAAACATTACTTTTGTAATTGCCCTCATAAAAGAAATGAGAAGAGGATTGGAACAATGAACTGGCAGCTAAGCGTTCTGACTGCTCTTGCAGGGGACCTAGGTGGGTATTAGCATCCATAGGCAGCTCACAGCCAACTGTGACTCCAGTTTCAGGGGATCTCATGTTTGACACCCTTGTCAGTCCAGTCTCCACAGGCCTTTCCTCAGATGTGAGGAACTGGCCACAGTTGTAGGCGTGATTCACTGTCATCTTGAACAGTCTCCCCAGACTTTGAACAGTTACGTTTTCAATGAAATGCTACTGTTATGGGAGTTTTACACTCCTGCAGACACCCCGGCTCGGCCACCCACCATTACCTCCTTCTCAGGCAGCAGTGCTAAGGCGTATGCGACTGAAGGCTCATGCTTTCTGTGGTTCCATTCAGATCCTACAAATGAATCCTGACAGTGACCCGATGTGGCTCTGACCACACTAAGTGGTCTCTGTATTTAAAAACCAATGGTGCAGGGCCAATGAAGGGACCCTCTTAAAATTCAAGGATATAGTCTGGCAGACTTCCTGGGAAGCTGTAATAAGACCTTCCACTGGTGGGCTTGAACAAGCAGGAGAGAGGAGGAGTCAAAAATTAGAAGAGAGGGAATATAATGTACATCTCTCAGGTTGAGAGTCCAGCCTATTTTAACTCTCGGGACTACAATAATAGACAGAGAAAACCACCACCGCTGCCCTGAGAAATGCTTTAATCCCAGCTCTTGGGAGGCAGAGGCTGTGGACATTTGTGAATTCAAGGCCAATCAAGGCTACAGAGTGAGATCCTGTCTCAAAAGAAAAAGAAAAAGAAAAGAAAGAAAGAAGAGAAACAGGTTGAGATTATATCACCCAGGCTGAAACAATTTCAATTCCTGGACTCAAATGATCCTCCTTCCTCAGCCTACTGAATAGCTGGAACTAAGGCGGATCTGGGAACCCACCTGTCCCTGGGGCACTACCTGTACTAATAAGTGCATTAAGACTATATTTTAAATGTTCCTTCTGATGTTCATTTCCCTACAAATTAGCATGGACATTGAGAATGGAGTAATTTGGCTCCCTTGAGCAAAATAACTATGTGCTTAATAACAAGTAGGACTAGTCTCATGCCAGTGCTGGCCATCTTGGACATCCCATGGACACCCTGAGACGATTATGCAAAGACTGTAGCTGATTGCTTTGCTTCTTAATGGCACAGTGTCATCCAGAGATGTTTGAAAAAGTTTATGTAAGATTTTTTGCTACTTCAAGCGCCACTCTAGATGGCCCTGGAATCATTCCCACAGTGACCTGACAGGGAACCCTTCCTCTGGGGGTCTAGTGTTAAGAGACGAATCTGTACTCAGAGTGTTGGGTATGATTTATTTAAAACAAACAGTTGTGCTTGTCCATTGTTGCTAGGTCCTTAGGCTACATAAGAGGATGTTCAGGCTCACTCAGTGTGCTGAGTCAGGATACTCTGGTGGCGTTAACTCCTCTGGTATTGCAGCCTTAGCCCCCCACGCAACTGCTCTTAAGTGGTCTTGCTTACTTTTAGTAGTGAAGCATAAGATGGTGACACAGAAAAGAAAGCAGCAGAGACTGGAAAGCAGTGGCAGCAGTAGCAGGTACCCTGTGTCTAAGGTGACAGAGGTGAGCAGTCCTAGCAGTTGAGGTAGAGAGCCAAGACTAACGGATAAAACCTTCTAATCAGCCAGAGAAGAGTAAGGGCAGGCCCTGGAACCACAAGAGCTCCAGACAGCTGTTAACCCTTCAGGGCCAAAGGTCTCATTCTGGGCCAAGAGCTGCCAAGGTTTGAGGAACCCCAGTGTTCTAGACTTAC
The DNA here is from genome assembly GCF_900095145.1 of Mus pahari. Classification (NCBI taxonomy): domain Eukaryota; kingdom Metazoa; phylum Chordata; class Mammalia; order Rodentia; family Muridae; genus Mus; species Mus pahari. The sequence goes on from NC_034596.1 coordinate 31,421,466, forward strand.
AAACCAGAACATTTGTAGGGTGCCACTTGCTGCTGCTTCTGTCTGGATTCAGCCACCACTCACTGCTGCCTGACAGAAATGAAGGCTGCAAGAGACCAGCTCCTCACCTACCCACAATTCCTATCCAACTGTACAGTCAAGCAAACCTCAGCCAGCTGCCTGGTGACAGGACTACAGGAACGAACCATGGGGGTATGAATTATTTCAGACCTCTCAGCTCTATAAAGTTGCAAGATGAGCATTATCCCATCCTGTTAGCATCTATCTCATTTTGAAATTACGTCGGATATATTTTTGGATATTTTGTATATTCTATTTTGAATACTTTTTTCTTTGAAGCATAGCTAAGTAATCTACTTGTGGGTTCCTATCCAACAGGTCTCAGCAGAAAATAACTTTTTTAAAAAAAAGACTTAAAAGAGAAATGCTGAGTGGAATACACGGAAATAAGAGCAAAGGAAGGAGGAAGTGTTAGCTTGGTAGCAACTATTCACGAGAATACTGTGGTCAGTTCTGATGGAATACTCCACTGACATTTAGGAAATATAAATAAGTACCTGGAAGCTGGACCTAGGACCCTCCGCTGTTCGTGTTGATCATCTCACCATGCATGAAGACAGTCCACTATCCCAACCCTCCAAAAAAAGGCGAGGCAGAGAAGAGATTTCTAGATTGGTCCCATTCTCGTGTCAGGAGGGAGTGTTCCCGAAGACAAATCATGAAAGATGAGTTAACTTGACCTCCCCTCCCCCCCCCCCCAAAAAAAACCGCCCGAAATACAGGCCTCGCTAGACGGGGATAGAGGTGTAAAGATGAGTTGTCCTGTGAAACCTGTCAAGCCATGACCTCAAATGGGTGGTCTTTCTCCTACTCTGGCTCCAACAACTTTGCAATGTCCGCGGAAACGTTTGGTGAATCATACTTTCAAGCACCCTTACATAAGGCAGGTTCGCCAGACGGCCGTAGTTTCGCAATAACTATGACTTTAAGGGCCCTTAACAAGAGCTTTGAAGTGAGGCTTTGTCTGTGTTCCTACTTGACACATTTGCCCAAAAGTTCAGAACCCCGTGAAGAAAACGGAGACAGAGAAGGGCGTTGTGGGGGCGGGCAGTCACAGCCACAAAAGGGCATAGCAACCAGAACGCCGTCGAGGTGGAGGTCCGCACTGCGCAGGCGCAGGTGTCCCCCTCCCGGCCCCACCCACCTCGCGCGCTCGCGAAGGGCGGAAGCGAGTCCGGGGGGGGCCCTAGGGAGCGCGCGTGCGCGGTAGAGACAGAGCTAGACTTTGGGGAAGGGGGCGCGGCACACGCATGGCTTCCAAAGCCAACATGGTTCGCCAGCGGTTCAGCCGGCTGAGTCAGGTGCGGCCGGGGGAGGAGCCAGGCCTTCCCAGCCCCGCCTCAGCCTGGTCTCCGCTCTCCCTCTCTGTCTCCTCGGCCCGGACTCAACGGCCGCCCGGCCCCGCCCCAAAGGCCAGGCCGTCCCGCCCCGCTGCTCCTTCGTCCCCACCCCGCCGGCCCCGCCCTCAGCCCCGCCCCCAGCCCCGCCTCCCGCTCCCGCCGCCGAGTCGCTCCGGTCTCGCCGCTCCCCTCCTCCGCCCCGCGTCCTGACTCTCTCTCCCTCCTTTCCCTCAGAGGATGTCCGCCTTCCAGATCAACCTCAACCCGCTCAAGGAGCCGCTCGGCTTCATCAAGATCCTCGAGTGGGTGAGTGCAGCCTGCGACGCCGACCTCGCCGGGTCCAGCGCGGGGCGCCTGGCGGGGAGGAGGCGGGGACGCGGTCGTGAGGGAGTCCCCCCCCCCCCCGCGCTCGAAGGCCGCGGGGCGGAGATGGCGGCCGGCCGGCGTCGAGTCGAGTCGAGTCGCCGGTGTGGGCGGCTTCTCCCGGCCGCCCCTTAGCCGCGGAGGCGTGGAAGCTCGCTCGCTTTTTTTTTCTCCGGCTCCACTGCCATCCGCAAAGGAAGACAGGATTTCCTGCTGCGGTCCAACTGATACGGAGCGCCCGGAGGCCCGCGCCTTCCGCGGGCGAGGCTAGACCTGGGTTGCGCCCTTCGCTGGCGGCGGGTACGGGCTCCTGTTAAAAATAGTGTGTGTCCGAGAAGCCGAGGCAAAGCCCTTGCCCCGACGCATTAAATGGTCGGCCCATTTAACGCCTGGCCTGGACGTCGAGATTGTTTATAGCAACATCCTGCTTGGAAAGTCAGCTTTCTGCCCTTTCCTGCCAAGCAATCATTAACATCAAAAGAGACTTTCTTGTTAGACCTTGTCACGTGCGGCTAGTTTATCAAGCTCTGCGATTTTTTCCTTCAAACTTAGCGGCCCACTGTACTTGGGTGCTGACTTGAAGAGTTAATGTAAGCACTTGGCATTTATTTGCCCCGTGTGCAGCCAGGTAGTGTTTTCATAGCTGATAACGTTGAATTCCTTCACAGTTCATGTTGATGGTGAAAAATAAGAACTCTCCGGTTTCGTTGCGTGGGTTTCAACGTAGAACTTCAAGTTCTCCGAAGACTGCTCAGATTTTTGTATTTACACTTTATGCCTCCAATTTTATGAAAACTGAAATGCTGCTCGTGCAACTGGCAAAAGACACGTGACTTTGTGCAAACCTAAGTTTAGAAGAAGGTTGATATTTTAATTCCAAAAGTATAGGGGAGAAATCAAAGAAATGTAAAGGTCAGGAATGAACCTTACATTTAGTCTCATTGAACGTTACAATTCAGTTTAATCATTTATATTTTCACTTAAATAAGAGGCAGCTTATATCTTTTCTTGAATATTTTAAAGTAGGAGTTATTTTGTTGTATGTTGAAGTTATCTTTTAAGTTTCTTAAGAAAAATAATACTTTCAGTTTGAAAACTTTTTATTACACAGGCAGTAATTTTGTAGTAAGACTATAGAGTGTTAATGGTGTAGTGAATATTTACCCAACAAATATTTGAGTAGGTAACATATACCAGCACTGTGCTAAATGTCAGCTTACAGATGTGAATCAAACTCTTTTTCTCATGATCATTCAAGGATGTAATGGAGACTATAAAAATGCCATATGGTAAATTCTATATTAGAGATACTTGTAAAGTAGTAGATTAGACAGGAAGGCATCATTTGGGGAAGCCTTTATAGATGGAAAACAGTTGAAGAATGAGTACTAGCTTAAGGGCGTGGTGGATAGGGATTGGCTTCCTAGGCAAATAGAGTCCTGTTAGTGGGAGGAAAAGTTGAGGCAGCATAGCCTATGTAAGTAGGTATTTGGTTGGATGAACATATTGGGCAAAAGTATGGTTCTAAATGATTATAACAAGTTCAAAGCCCTTGTTCCTTCTGAGGGTAGTCTTTAAAAACTGGTCCTGTGTGTACAAGTTATAGAATATTAGGACGTATTTGGGTAGTTTCCAGTTAAGCTCGGGTTCCGAGTCAATCATTGGATTTGCCTTTTAGAAAATTTTAGTCGTTAACAGTATAAAAATGGCCCAGTATAAAAATGGCCAAACATGGAGAGAAACCTGCTGCTTTAGAAATTATTCATACCTAAAATTAATTGTAGTAAGAATGGATATGACTAGAAATTAAACTGTATAGAAGTAGCACTTTTATGATGACGATCCTATTTCGGACTTGGGTTGGTGATGGCCTTATTGTCTGTGGTAGAAAAGTATTTGAATTGTTTTTAAGGATATGTTGTTGATAATCCCTTCACATAGTGTGTCAGTCTCCCATAGGCCCTGGTATATATGAACCTAACAGTTTTAAAATACTCATATAGACTAAAGACTCAGCTTGCCAGCAAAGAAGAAAGGAATAGTTAGGAAGGTAGAGAGAAACATCTTTATCGCTGTTAAGAGTTTCAAGTAAAGAATGTTCAATAATGTCAGGTGCTATGGAGAACTTACTTAAAGTAAGAGCCAAAGCATGCCCCTTGTTTTTAGTAATCAGGAGACTGTTGATGGCATTAGCAAGAACAGTCTCAGTAAAATCAGAAACTATTAATGTAGGCTAAGTGGGTAGATATCCGGTAAGGTAATGAGCTCAGTGAAGGTTGACCATCAGAGAAAGGTGGTGGTATTACAAAGAAAAATGAAAACTAGTTTCAGTTTACAGCTCATTTGTTTAAATACTTTCTTTAGAACCAGCCATTATAACTTGATATGCAACAAAACCCCTTGTGTTTCCCACTTCTGTTAAACTAATTTGTACTGCTTCATCAAACACTTTTTTTTTTCAATTTTGTTTTTTGAGACCAGGCTTCTCTGTGTAGTACTGGCTGTCCTGGAGCTCACTCTGTAAATTAGGCTGGCCTCCAACTCCGAGACTCACCTGCCCCCGTCTCCCAAGTGCTGGGATCAAAGGTGTGCGCCACCATTGCCCAGCTGTCAAACATATTCTTAAGTAAATCTTTTAATTTCCAAACTGCTAGTGTGTGTGGTAGTGGATATACTTTGGTAAAACTGCTTATTTTTACTAAAGCCCAGCAGTTTTAGACTTCAATCAGTGCAAGTGTCAATATACTCAAATAAATAATGTTTTAGTGTTTTTACAAAAAGTTTTTACCTTTGTAGGTGCCTGGGAATGTCTTGGGGTCTGCAGGCTGAGATTAATGTTTTACTATAAGAAAAACATTGTTGGCAATGAAAAACAGAATAGAGTAGATGCCTCAACAAAACCTCTGGGTATATGCCCTGGTTATATATGAGTACAAAACCTCTGGGTATATGCCCTGGTTATATATGAGTGCAAACCCTCTGGGTATATGCCCTG
>NC_034596.1:31426617-31429407 GCF_900095145.1 Mus pahari
TCTGGGTATATATGAGTACAAACCCTCTGGGTATATGCCCTGGTTATATGTGAGTGCAAACCCTCTGGGTATATGCCCTGGTTATATATGAGTACTTCAAAAGGTAAACAGAGGGGCTGGGGAAATGGCTCAGTGGGTAAAGTGCTTGCTGCAGAAACCTGAATTTGGATCCCCAGTGGGTACATATCTGTAACCTCAGTACTGTCAGATGTAGATAGGTGGATCCCTGGAGCTCCTGGCCAGCCAGTCGAGCAGAAATAATAAGCTTCAGGTTCAGTCAGAAACCCTGAAATCAGAAAATAAGGTAGAGAGCAACACAGGAAAGATACTTCACATTGGATTGGCCTCTGGCTCTATTACGGGCATGCACAGGTTAGTGCAATCTTGTGTCTGTGTGTGTGTGTGTGTGTGTGTGTGTGTGTGTCCGCGCGCGCGCGTGCGCTTGAGAAGAGATAGAGCTACCTAACAAGGAAGACCTGGACCAGTCTCCCTTCTGGAGAAGAAACAAATTGAACCTTTATCAAATACCCTGAAACATGGAGAAAACCATTTTTTTTATTTAAAAACACAAATTTTATCAGTGCTCCATACTATAACTTATTCATGACAAGCCAGCCAAATCAGCAATGGTGCTTATTTACTCTAAAGACCATAAAAATAATTGAAAAGTCTGGATTTTTTCATTATTATTATTTATCACATGTGCTCAGAGGATCACTTGCCTGGGGTTGGTTCTCCTACCATGTGGGACCTAGTGATCCAATTCAGGTCATGAGACTTAGTGGCCAGCAGCTGAGGCACTGGCCCTGAAAATGATTTTAAAGCACATATCTAGAGTCCTTGGAATATATAGCTCTGAACTCAACCAAACGTGTTTTAAGAATAAAGATGACAAATGCTTTCAGCATAATTATCTCTTCTTAATCATTCTTAATTAGAAAAGACTTCTAGCTCTTTCAGCTATGTCTCAGGAATCTAAATCCTGAAAGGTTATGGGACTGTTAGTAGAAGTTTGTGTGGTTGTACTGCAGAAGTGCAGAGAGTTTAAATAAGCATTTTGATTCTGATTTCATTACTCATTTCATGAGAGTAACTTGAAGTGTCGGTGTTCTCAGTGTTTAACTTAGTAAAAACAATAAATGTTTTGTATAGGAACATTCTCTTGCAGTATATTTTCAGGTCTATTTCTAAATATTTTGATTGCTTAACTTTGAAAACGAGATATTAAACATAAAGAAATATATATAGATAACTTTGGTTTAATGATGACACTGAGTAACAGTGAAGATCCTACAACTAGAAGTGCTCTGTTTTAGCACTCATAAATTAGATTAATTCCAGTACTTTCCAGTAGAATTCCGAGGAGTAAGCTGTATAAATAGGAAATAGTACTGTGACTCTGGATGTAGGATAGATAATTTACTAAAAACAACAGGTGTTGCCAATTTTTTTCTGCATTAACTTTCATCTGTGTAAAAATTTTGCACAAAGCTCCTCTATGCATCTATAATTTGGGCATACATTTTAATGTTAGTACCTTAAGACATACTGTACGTTTAGAACAAATTTACATTTATATATTTTGTTTTCTTTAGCTTGATTTTTGAGATAAGGTCTCATATAGCCCAGGCTGGCCTCAAGCTTACTTTATAGCTGAAGCTGGCCTTGAATTCCTGATCTTACTGCTTCTAACTCCTGAGTACTGGAATTCTACATATGTGCCATATACCCAGCTTATATTTTTAGTCTGCATTTAAATGGTATTGCAATGTCTTTCCCCCCTAACTTCTAATTTGATTAAGAAGAATCTGCTTCTGTCTTACGTGGCCTGCAGTTCTCTTTTGTACATTAATACATTATCAATCTACACATCATAGCAGACATTTTCAAACCACATTATGTAAACATTAGTTTGGTTACAGCTATTTTATTCCATAAATCTGTCTAGACAGGGACACTCACATTGGAATATATGAACACTAAATATGAGAAAATAAGTGAAGTTATTGTTTTGTCCTTCCAAGTATGGGATTCAGAATAGCTAGTTTACTACAGTTACATATGACCTTCTTAATATCCAGGCTCAGCAGTAAGGTTTTAGTTTGTCTAAAACTATATAAATAGAAGTTTAAATGTTTAAGCTAATGCCCAGCTGGAGATTGAATTTCATGTCTGTGTTGTCATTATTCTTGGGTAGCTGGGGATGGGAAAAATACATTACAGAAAGGGAAAGGAACTAACTGGTGTCACTTATTTATTAATATAGTGTTAATAGTATGTATTAACAGGCTCATAGAGCTACCGGATAAAGTGAATGAACTGTGTGAAAGGAAAAAAAAAGTGTGATTACCAGCTTTAAAATGCATTCTGCAATAGAAAGGGAGCCAATGTGGAAAGTTCCTGCCCTGTTTTTAACATTACTTCTGTTCCATCTGATTGCTTCTGTGTGAGAATGTGATTCTGATGTTGCATTATCAGGAAACCCAGCTTTTATGTGAGGTGCCCTGGGTTTAATGATAAATTTACATTTTAAAAATAAATACTGAAAGATTTATACAAATCTTAGATGTAGGTCAGGTTTTACTGATGGGCATCCAGTATATAAGTTACTGTTTTGGTGGAGGGGGGGTTGTTTTGTTTTTTGTGGTTATTTGAAGCAGAGTCTCATTACAAAGCCCCACTTGGTCTGGAACTTGATATACAGATCAGAGAGGTCTCAGACTCAGAAATCTGCCTGCTTTTGCATCCCAAGTGCTAGAATTAAAGGTATGTGCCAACACTTCCAGCTAG
>NC_034596.1:31429452-31462598 GCF_900095145.1 Mus pahari
AAAAAAAAAAAAAAAAAAAAAAAAAAGATGGTTGTATAGTTAATCTGAAAATGACTTTGGGTGTTTCTGTTATTATAAATGTGTGCCTTGTGCCTTTTTTTCTGGGTAAGGTGAATACAAGAATTGCCAGTGTGAACACAACACTGGATACAACAGTACAGTACTCTCTAATTGCTACATTAAGAAACTAAGGTGGCTTTCTGTTTGTTTTTGTTTTTTTATATAACAGGGTACACAAGAAAAATACTACTGGTAGAGTTAATACAGAATGGATTAATGTTTATAGCAATTTAGGAGAATTATTAGTTTTATCACAGTGAATTAGGTAGAAGCTTTAAAAAAAAGTCAGGAATGGGGGCATTCTCAGAGGAATATGTATACAACAAAGACATAAATACTGGTGTGTTTCAGAAACAGTACAATGTGCAGTAATAACAGTACCTGACAGAGAACATAGTTCAGCCAAATCTAGAAAGAAAAAGTCGCAGCTGCATTAGCCATGCCATTTATGCCATATTTGCAAAGTATTTGTTTTGTTTTTTAAATATAGACCTGAAAAGTATTGGAGGAGTCCCTTTAAACTAGGGTTACATGAGCAGATTGCTATTTCAGACTAGTGTGACATCATTCTAAAATAGCTCTGTTCAAAAAAATAAAGCAAACAAAAATATACAAGTCACAGAGTAATGTAATGTTGTGTTAAGCAAGGTTCCTGGGTAGCCAAGGTTGACCCTGACCACCTTATCCCCTTCACCTCCAGAATGCTAGAATTACAGGCATGTGCCACTTCTTCCAGTTTATTCAGTACCACGTTATAAACATAGGACCTAGTACATGCTGGGCGAGCTCCCTTAACAGTTGACTACATTCCCAGCCCCAGATTGTGTATTTTTATTTTAAATCTTTTAAATCTATCGCATAGTTCACACTACAGCGTGTCACAGTTTAGATGGCAACACTCATTCTTCTGCAGCCATTAGTAGCTTATGGCTATTTTACTGGGTTTGATTCTTTCGAGCCCACACAATACAAGATGCTTGATGATTGGAATGAGATCAGAAACAGGAAAAGTTGTTTTAGCAACTCCCAGTGAAATCTAGTTACGTGCCAAAACAAAGAGTTGTGGGTGTGGTACGAGCAGATTTTAAAAGATGGTTCTAGACTAGGTATGCTGGTGCAAGCCAAAACACAGACGTGGAGACCACAAGTTATACAGTTATGTGAGTTGAAGGCCAGCCTCATCTACAAAGTGAGGCTTTATCTTCAGAACAAAAGCCTTTTTTCATAGAAAAAGTTTCATATTCTGTATAATCTTATGCAACATGATGTTTTTTAACTTAGCATTAGGTTTCTGCAACTCATCTATATTAACGTGACAAGCTATACTTCCATGTTTTTGTCTTCCTCCTTTCCTAAGAATGAGGGGCTGGAGAGATGGCTTAGATATTAAGATCACTTGTTCTTGCAAAGGACCTGGATTTTATTCCCCATGTGGCAGCTCACAACCATCCATAATTCTAGTTCCTGGTGCTCTGTTGCCCTCTTCAGCCCTCTAACGACACCAGGCACTCAGGTAGATCACAGACACATGCAAGGAAAACTTTGACTAATGCACATACATCTTTTTTAGAAGATGGTTTGAGTACAGTGCAAGGCAGCAGGGAGCCAAGATAGACTACCCCTGTATCTTTTTGATATATAACTGAGTCGGAAGAGTGTACCACTGTAATCTGTTTTCCTATTGTTTTTCCCTCCCTCCTCCTCTGATATAAACAGCGTTACTGTGAACATTCATATGTAAGTCTCAGTACTTGAGAAAGGGTCTCCTGAGACCTTTGGGCTAGTGAGTCCTTTATGACATTTTTCTTATAAGTATTTCACCACCTTTGTAACTTGCTTCATCTTCAAAAGTTGACTTTTTATCTTAATTTATTTTATCTGTAATTGAAATTACCTATCTTTTATGGTAGTGCTTTTTAATCTCATTTAAGTTCACAACTCACTTGAACCATTTATTGAATAGCTGTTTACTGGTTATCTACTACTGTATAATAAATTGCCCCAGCTTAGCAACTTAAAACAGATATTTATTATCTCATAGGTTCTATGTGGAAGGGATCTGGGAGTTTGTGTTCAGGGCTTCTCCTGAGGTTATTGTCAACTATCAGCCAGGGCTGTACTAATCTCTTAGCCTCAAGCTCAGTCATGTGGTTATAGGTATTCGTTGGTGCCATGCTCGTAAAACCTCTAATATTTGCCTGAAGGAGGTTAAGGGTGTGGAGTAGAGCACTTAGCGAAGCATGCTGCAGTCCTTGGCTTCAGTCCCTAGCATGTGGCATGGAGCATAGGGGAGACCTACATGCTGGGTATGGTGGCTCATGCCTGTGCTTCTAGCACTCAAGGAGGATCCCCAGGAGCTCCAGGCTAACTTGGGCTAGAGTAGTGAGACCCTTTCTCAAAACCAAACCCACCAGCATCTGAATAGTCTGAATCTCCTCGCAGCATGGCAGTGAGCTTTGTGAAGTAATGAGAAAGTTTAAGAGAAGACAAGAAAGGTAAGTTGGCTGTGGGAGGGTAGTTTGTTTGTTTTAGGCAGTCATATGTATCTCGGCTGGCAAAGACCTCACTGTGTAGCCAAAGGTGCCCTTGAATTTATAGTCCTCTTTGCCTCCACCTCCTAATTACAGGGATCACAGATATGCTTATTTTATTCCATGTTGGGATCAATCCCAGGGTTTCTTGCATGGTAGCCAAACAAGCTACCAATTGAGCTATATGCCAGAAATGGCAGTCTTACTGTAACATAATATTAGAAGGAACCTGTTTCTTCTGCCATATTCAGTACTCTGTATAGGCACAACTTAAAGGAAATTCAGCTTTTCCTCTTGATAGAATTGTGGCAAAGGATCTAGACATACCTTATGGTCAACACCATCCTTGCTCAGTGATGTGCAGTGGCAAACTGTCAGGTAAAAATGTTCAAGATTCCAACCTGTTTCTGGCTTTAATTTGATCTATTGGTTCAGTTTATTTACATTATTTTTATTTTTAATAACCTTAAATGTGAGTTTATTCCCAAGACTCAGCTCTTGCTTTTCTCCTACTCTATATATTCATGTATATTTATTTTAAGAGAATATTCATATCTATCAGTACATATGAAATCTTAACAGAATATCTCAAACTGTATGTAGACATTACCTCAGGTTCTTCATATGTGTTACCAAATTCTTTTTTTGTGTATTTCTTTGTTGGGGGAACCTTTGATTATGATTACAATACTGATTATAATATTTAATACCCTGTAAGATTTAATACCCTGGAATGATTCACGAGAAACCATATCTAGCTTTCCATTATTGTAACAAAATAATTGAGAATAATCTACCTAAAAGGAGGAGAGGTTTAGATCCACAGTTTGAGTGGTTTTAGTCCATTGTTGGCAGTCACTTTTGGGCCTGTGCTAAGTAGTGCTTGGTTGAGCAGCTCTACTTTAAGACAACCCAGAAGCAGAAAGCGACAGATAGGGTCAGGTTTCCAATATTTCTTTGAAAAGAATGACCTTTCTTTTAGTAAGGCTCCACTTCCTAAAGGTTTACCACTCCCCCATCATGCTGTCGGCTGGCGGTATGTACTGGCATCTAGGGAACACTCATCCAAACTACAGCATCACATAGTTAGCACTATATAGACTTTGATAGGAATTATAAATAAAAATGTGTCTACTGTTTGATATATGTAACTCTTAGCAAAGAGACCCCCTAATCTCTTTAGTTTTCTATTCTGGGAAGGACAAACAATAAGTATAGTACATAGGCAATCTTAAACATACTGAAGAAATAGAACAGTGTACATTTAATATTAGAGAAGGGTGGTAGGGAAGAACCCTCTCTGCTAAGATTACATCAGCATCGTGAGCTGAGGAATTGAGGAAGTGAGCATGTGTTACAGTTAGAGGGAATGGCCAGTGAAGACACTGAAGGAGCTGTTTAGTGACTGGCTAGCAGATATGTAATGTATGGAATGATAATAAAAAGGAAAAAGTAGCGTAGTATGTGAGTTAAAGATAGTAGGGAACTGAAAGGCATTTAAGGAGCTGTTTGAGGACTTTAGAAGAAGGGTACTATTCTGCCTTATATGTGGGTTTAAACTGCAGAGGCTGTTCTATTAGTAGTGCACTGAAATTGTGGCAAAGAGGCAATCAGGAACACTGCTATTAAGGCTATTAGTGCAGAATCCAGCCAGGAGGTTGGTATGCTGGCCATTTAGATTAGGGAGTGGTGATAAGTAGAGTCCATGTGTATTTTGAAAACAAGAACCATTAACATTTAAGTGTTGAAATTTCAGATACTACAGCACCCAAAACAATGTACTTTAGTTGTGGAAAACAATCTATAAGACAAAAAAAGTTAAATCTTATATCTTGTGTTGCACTGAGAAATGACCAGTATTAAAATTTTCATGTATAACTCTTCTGTATTTTACCCTCTTTATGCGTAGATGTGGATATAAGTGTAGTAAATTATATGAACAAATTCTCTATGTAATGATAATGTTTCATTAGTCATCAGTCTTGTAGTAATTAAAAGCTTATTCTGTTGTACAAATGAATTCTAGTTTATGTGACTAGCAATATTTAGGATGCTTCTGGGTTTTTCTATTATAGGTAGAATTTAAGGAAGCTTTGTTATATTTTTAAGCACATACATAATCAAGAAATTGGTTTCCAACTACTTTTTCAAACCCTGAAATATGTGAGAGTGATGATTCACAAGTTCATGAAGTAGAATCTCTTTCTTTACAACCTCTTGTTTTCAACAGTTCACTGATTACTTGCACTCAAAAACCAAAACACCTTCAATTTATTTGCATTTAAATTTTTGATAGGAAAAAATAGGTCTTATTTTAATTTTGGTTTTTGTTTTGTTTTTGTTTGCTTGTTTTGAGACAGGGTCTCTCTTATTTCTTGCTGACTCAGAACTCTGCTCTATGTACACCACGCTGGCTTTGAACTCAAAGTAATCCACCTGCCTCTGCCACCATGCCCAGCAAGTCTTTTCTGAATTTCATATTGTATGGGCTAGTATATTATACTTGGGAAGGTAAAATCTCATACATTGACATTTGCATGTATTTATAAAGTTTTTAGTGTATGGTTAGTAGTTTCTAGAATATTTATGAACTTGTTTTTAATGTTCATGTACTTAGGTTTTAATGGCCTTTGATTTGTTTGTGGTAATGTTTTGTTTTTCTATTTTTTGGTCTCATTGTATGTAGTTTGCCTCCATCTTTGCTTTTGCCACCTGTGGTGGGTTTAAGGGCAAAACAGAAATTCAAGTAAACTGTCCTGCTAAAGTTGGTGGTAATAAGAACCAGACTCTGACAGCTACTTTTGGTTATCCATTCAGGTGAGTTATCTTTTACTTGTTTAACAGCTGTTGTAACTTCATTCTTAGTCATTAGGATCTTTAGCAATCCCAGATTCAGGCAGAGGCCTGTAGTCTCGTCGGTCTCAGCTCTTGGGAGCTAAGTTAGGAGAGTTCCAAGACCCTGCCTCAGCCACATGGACTTAGGAAAGTTTTCCTGAAGGTGGTGGAATGTTTTCGATGTGCATGTTTATCTGTGGTCTTTATTTAGACGATAGTACAGACCAGTGCCTGTCTGCAAATTTGTCATGGTCTCTGGAAGGAACTATACAAAGGGGGGGAGTATATTCATTACTTTCTAGTTGCTGAGACAGAAGGAAGAAGGAAGAATTGTTTTGGCTCAGTTTTAGAGGCTGCACCATACTAAGTTGGCTTCATGCACTTGGGCAGAAAATCATAGTAGTGAGAATGTGTGGCAAAGGCGATTCTTCATCTCACGGTAAAGCAAGCATGTAATGTCCTACTACCTCCAGGAAAGCCCCTTGCTGAAGTTCCAGAACCTGCCATAATAGTACCACTGGAGAAACATTCCTTACATGAACTATGTGAGAAATTTTGTATAGGTCAGCCATGATGGCACATGTCTTTAATCCCAGCACTCAGGAAGCAGAAGCAGGGGGATCTCAGTGAGTTTGAGGACTGCCTGGTTCTCCATAAGAAGTTCCAGTTCCAGGACACCAAGGGTTACATAGAGAGACTCTGTCTCCAAAAACAAACTATCATAACGGGCAAAATGGGGACTGCTCTGTTAGTGAGCTCATCTGCTGCCAACACTCAAACATAGCTTATGAAGATACACATTTCTCATGTTTCTGCAGTTACTGAACTAATAGTTTTCTATGTCATTTTAAGACATAAAGAGTACATGTTTCTCAATAATAAAACCATGTTTATTTTACTTTTAAAGGAAAATAAACAGTAACAAGACTCTGACTTGAGTATTTCACTGACAAGCTTACTGTAAATATTGTCTGGGATATGAATCCTCTGCTTCCCTTTACTTGACCTCTCAAAAACTCAATTTTCTGTCCAATAAATTGGAAATATAATCTTTTAAGAGTGTTTTGAGAATCAAGTAAAGTTTCAGGATTTCACTATATAGCCTTAGTTGGTCATAGAAATCTGCCTTCCTCTGCTTCTTGAGTGCTAGGACTAAAGGCCTGTACTCTGCACTCTGCAAATAAAATATTACATTAGAGATCTGTATATACTAAGAGCTTACTAATCATCAAAGGTTTTCCATCTCTTAACCATTTGTACAGTAACTATCTTTAATGACATTGGTTTTATAATTTATAAATAGTGGAAATGTAAGGCAGTGTAAATTTTCATTTAGCTAGTTAATCAAGGGTTAAAATATGAACCATGGGGCTGGAGAGATGGCTCAGCAGTTAAGGGCACTCTTGGAAGACATAGGTTTCAATTCTCAGCACTCACATATGGCTCACAGTTGTTTGAATTCTGGCCTTTGCAGCCATTAGGCACGCAGGTGGTATTCAGACATAAATGCAGGCAAAACATCCACACACATGAAGTAAAAAAGCTGAGTCTTCAGGTTGGTTGAAAATACCTTTTAAACAATAAAGAGAAGAGGAATATCATCATAATTGATCTTCTAGAATTAGTGACATAGACCTCTGCCTCTTAGAATAGAAATGTGAGTTGTAAAGTATTTTTATAAGTCCTTCTAATATGATAAATGTTAAAGTGTTTAATTCCATTAATATTCAATTTAGATTCAATCTGTCATAAACCTATTACTGAATAAATTTTTGGGTATATGTAGTATGAGATTTTTGGTTTAGTTAAATATTTAAGTCTTTTTTTTTTTCAGAAAGAAAATGTTTTTAGTATACTTGGGGATTATATTTTGAAATGCCAATATTCTGCTTAAGTATTTCAGTGTTAGGAGAGTCCAGTCATTTGTGTATTTATTTGAGTCTTTTTTTTTTTAAATAGGTTGAATCAGGCATCATTTCATACACCTCCAAATGTTAATGTGTGTGAGGTGAACTGGGAAAAGCAATACCTCATAGGTGATTACTCCTCTTCTGCACAGTTCTACGTTACGTTTGCAGTCTTTGTGTTCCTGTACTGCATTGCTGCCCTTCTGCTCTATGTTGGTTACACAAACCTCTACCGGGATAGTCGCAAACTGCCCATGATCGTAAGTACCCGTTTCATGTCTCTATTCAAAATAGTATGCACACATATAAGTAAGTTACAGTTCAAGGTAACTGCAGATGGTTTTCCTACTAGAAATACAAATGATTGGCATACGTGTTTGATATGAGAAGAGCTTTAAGTTCACTTCAATTTTCAGTCTGTTCATACTTCAGGGATTTCTTTTTAAGCCTAGAAAACCCTCAAATATTTGATAACTTGTTAAGTTTTAAGTAGCAAACATTTAAGAACTTAGTGTCTTTAATTTGACAACTTGCAAGAGTCCCATTTCTACTTCTCACCCTTTTCTCCAAACTCCCTTATGCCACTTGGGTTTCTCAGGGATCTTCATGGTCTTTATCAGTGAACTGGTACCAAGGTTCACATCTGACCTTTTAAAATAGAATGTTCTTTAGAATGTGGCTATACCTGACCATTTATGTTGTGCATTGTGTATGGCTGCCTTTATGCTAAACACTGGTTCAGATTATTATTCTTATATTCATTATCACTGGTATCAGTAAGTTACATTTGAACCTTTGAATGTCAGCAAAGATTTAGATTTGAAGTCTTGATACCTTTTTGAGGCCTTCAGAGTCTACTGAGCTGGAAATAAAAATAATCTTTGATATGAAGGGAATAGACTCTCCTGGATTATGAATGGCAACTCTAGCCATGGTTTATGTTAGACCTCCACTATAAAGTAATGGCTTTAAGGTCAGTGATGGTGTGGAGGCTTTTGTGATACTAGGCATTTGTATCTATGAAAAAAAGCACTGAGGTCTTTAAAGAAGTTGTGAATTGACCTTAAATAGAAGGCTGTTTTAATATGAAGGAATTATTAAGATAAATTGTATTTACCAACTTATTTTTAATTTTTGCTGCTTGGATCATAAGAATGTAAATGGTAAGTAAAGAAAAACGTTTTTTAGTATGCAGATTTTCTATTTATGTCTGGATAAGTATAAGAAAGCTAGATGTATTCATTCAAATACTTCTTGGCTATTAATTACCTTTTAAAATGTTTATTCATTACAAACTAGGAATTTGTAGCTTTGAACATTTTAGGCTTTGCCTTAAAAAGTGACTAGATTGATCACATGATTTTTTTAATTCTATATTATTAAAAGATTTTTTTTTTGCATTTTGTCACTATACAAACTTCCTTTTTACTAAATAAAAAATTAACTCTCTTGTATTTTATGTAATAATTTAAAAAATAATATACTTCAGTCAATATTAAGAAATAGTTTATAGAGAGCTTTCTATATGATCAAAATAATCTAGTATGTGATTCAAGGATTCAGAAGTAAGTCTATATTAGAGTTACTGTATAGAGTTACTGTTGGTTACTGTATGTTATTGATCATACAGCTATTCCAGAGTTGGTCTCATCAGTGGTTTTTGCTAGTATAATATAGAAGAAGTATTTATTTTTTGTTTTCTTTTGGTTTTGTGGTACGGGTCTCATATAGCACAGGCTGACCTGCTAAGCAGCTAAAGATGGCCTTGCACCTCCTCTTCCTCCTGCTTCTGCTCTTAGGTGCTGGGAATGCAGGCATACATTATCATGCCAGCAAAATGGGTGCTTCTTATTTATAAAAGTAAAGTTCAAGATCAGGTGAGATGGCCCAGCAGTTAAGTACACACAGTTCTTCTGGAGGACCTGAGTTCAGTTCCCAGCACCCGTGTTAGGCTCACAACTGTAACTCCAGCTCCAGGGGAATCCAGTACCTCTAGACACACACATGCATATAAAATTTAAAATAATAAAATAAATTTTTAAAGTAAAGTTAAATTTTTAATTATTTAAATTTAATAACCATAAGTATAAAAAGGAATCATATGTTTTAAATGTAACATTGACCTTTAGGTACTATTGATTAATAAGCATAAGTTATTGATTCTGAACTATGGTATTTTAAGTATTTTAGTTTCAAATTTTTTAGTCTAGGTTTTCTTTTTTAATATAGCACTTCTTCGTATTAAGTAGCAGATGGCATAGTGGTGCACCAAATCAGGACTATCAAAAATGAAACATGGCAAAAGGGATTTTCAGGTTCTAAAATCTTTTACAAATAATGTTTTAACTTGTTGGTTGGAGCCCAGAAGCTCTAGGTAAGTGCATTGCAGGGCTCTAGGTAGAACCATTCACTTAGACTGCTATGTGACTAGAGTCTAGGAGGACATAAATTTTAGGGACCACAGTAATTTCTCACTTTTCATCCATCAGAGGTTTATTTTGTGTGCTGTGCTCAGAAAAGTTCCTACTTTTAAAATATGTAGATGCCTTAGTGTAATTATCAGCAAATTAGAGTTAAAGAGCAGAACCAGTGGGCTGGGAAGATGCCACAGTTGGTAAAGTTCTTGCTCTGCAGGCATTGCAGATCTGAGTTCACAAGGAAGTACAAATTATAACCCCTGCACTGCAGAGGGCGTGGAGCCAGGTGGGTTCCTGGCGCTCACTGACAGTCAGGTTAGCCAAATCCATGAGCTCCAGGCTCAGTGAGAAACCCTGTCTCAAAAAGTAGAGACCAGCTGTGGAAGACACCTGACATTCGATTCTGGCCTCCATACATGAAGTTATTACACAAGGGTTATATACACATACACAAAAATAAGCATAACCAGAAAAAGACATGTCTTAGATAAGAATTCAAAAAGAAGTAGTAAATACCTGAAAATTAAGAACTTTGACATATTTTGGTCAAAGCTATAAATTTAGCATTGGGGAATTTTGCTTACTATGATATTTTTATTGGGTTTCCAAAAGAAAAGAAGTACTTAGAAAATGTCTGTTTGGAAAATATAGGAGTACGGGGGTAGTGTTCCCACAATTCAGAGAATGCTGGCTATGATACTTGTTTTCTGTGATCTATGTATTTTAAAAGGACAAGAGCTAATGAAAGCTTAAATGCAAATATCCATGTTTGTCTAATTAGCCCTTGGTTTTGTCCTCTAAGCACAAATATTTATTCACTATGTGACTTGAAGGTGGCTGATAAGATAATTCAGATCTTTTTATTTTTTAACATGTATTTCAGTGTGTGTACACATGTGGATGCATGCACATGCAGTGGTGCACATGTGGAGGTCAGAGGACAGCTTGTAGGAGTTTGCTCTCTCCTTCTACCTTGTGGGTTTCAGGGATCTAACTCAGGTTGTCAGCCCCAGTGACAAGTACCTTTATCTGTTGAGGCATCTCACTGGTCCAAGATAATTAAATTTTAATTCCACTGAATTTTTTTTTAAAGAGGTCTTTGGTGATAAGCCCTAGAACTCATTTCTGGATTTGAACTAACTGGTTTTGACTTAACTTTGCTGTTAACAAACAGGAGCTCATACTTTGAGGAATATCAAAGCTATAAACTTCAGATCATTTCCATTAATTCATAAGACATCCAAACAGGGTGGCCTTCAATGTCATGGTACAGAGTTCTACTCCAAGTATTTAGGTCTTTGTAACCAGTCTAGTGAACAATATTTCAGTTCCCTGGCAGAAAAAAATTAGATAAGGAGAAGTTGGTTGCTTTGTTAGTTTTTTCTTTCTTTATCTTATTATTCTATAACAAAATCCAGTATTAAATATTAAAACCTTCATTTATATTTTTGGGAATGTAATAAATAGCAGGATTCAGAAGAAAACAATTGAAATTTAAAAGAGACTATTTCATTTTTTTGTTACTATAATGAACAGTCCTTTAAAATTTTTATAGTAATTTTTTATTTTTTGAAATTATAGTTACATCATTTCCCCTCTTCCCTTTTCTACTTCTAACCTCTCCCATGTATCCCACCCCCACCCCCATCTCAAATTCATGGTATCCTTTTCTTTGATTTTTGTTGTATATTTTTTTTTCCTAAATATATAAATAAAACCTGCTCGGTTCATATATTGTTGCTTGTATGCAGATGATTTCAACTAACCACTTGGTATTGGTTAACCAATCAGGGCCTCTTCACTGGGGAAGACTATTTCTCCTATCCTGGCCATTCCTTAGTTGCCTGTTGTTCTTTGTCTAGGGTTGAGACCACCTGAGCTTTTCCTCCTCCCATACCAGCATGTCTATTATGTCATCCTTGTTCAAATCTCTAGGCAGCCGTGTTGATAGACTTCATAGGTGTAGTTTCTCTGATGGTTCTAGAAGACACAATCTTACAGCAAACTTCCTGTTCCTCTGTCTCTTACAGTCTTTCTGGGTTCTTTTCTTCTCTTGTTCTCTACATTTTGATGATCAGTTGTGGTTTTCTGTAATGGTCTCTGCCTATTGCAAAGAGAGGTTTCTTTGATGAGAAGTGAGAACTACACTTATCTGTGGGTATAGAGGTAGATATTTAGAATGTAGTTAGGGATTATGCTGGTTTATTTAGTAAAGTGGCAGTTAATAGGTTTTCCTCCAAAATCCATGATTTCTCTACCTCTGGGTAGTTGGCTAGGTTTCCAGTCAGGCTTGATTTCCTCCTTCCTTGAGGAGACTTTACATTCAATTGTATAACTGTTGGTGTTGACCAAGGTATACATGCCATGTTAGTCATTGTGATTCATAGGTATTATAGCTGAATAGGACTATTGATTGCTTCTCTCTCTTAGAATTTTGCATGATGCCTTCTGGTACCATGAAAGCTAGTCCTCAGGGAGGAGGCAAAATTCAGGTCAGATCCAGCTCAGGTTCTCTGGGTTCTGTATCAGAAATGCAATGTCTTCAGCAGTAGGAACGTACCTTGCATCTCTGGGGGACAACCAAAGGCAACAGCAATGTGTGGGAAGTTTCTTGGACAACCCTGATCACAAATTTTATGCCTGGTGTAGAGTTTCTGTTAGCAAGTCTATTATGGCTCTTGCCTCTTACAGGGAACATTGCTGGCCTAAATGGGGAAATTTTCATTTAAACTACATGTATACACAGACTTATATAACTTTAGGCAGTTAGATAACTTCAGCGTGACTTCAGACATCCTGCTATTTTTACCTTGCTTCTATATTTAGCTTCCTCTTCCTCCCTAATTAAAAAACCCCATAGTTTTAAATTTTTTTATGTGCATAGGTGTTTGTGCACCACATGCCTGCTGGCCCCACAAAGACGAGAAGAGGGTGTCAAATTACCAGAAACTGGAATTAAAGACAGTTATGAGCCACCATATGGGTGCTGGGAATTGAAGTTGGGTCTTCTGGAAGTATAGACATTGCTTTTTAACTATTGAGCCATTTTTCTAGCTCCCAATACAATGAACAGTCTTAAAACTTAAAAGACTTGGTTGTATTTTTTAACTACTTCATTAATTGATTTCTTGGAGAATTATTTTTGACAAGTCTTAGAATTTTATCTGAATATAGGAGGATAAGGGAGTTTATTTGTGTATGCAAGGGGTTGTAACAGAATATAATGATGTGAGTAAAGTTGAGTAACAGTTAAAAAAGAAAAACTGATAGTGTCAGTTTATAGTTCTTAGCAGGGTCAGCAACTTGCAATGATGATGATCAACAGAGATTATGGAATGGACAAAACGTCTGGTCTGGTGGTGCATGCCTTTAATTCCCTGGAAGCAGAGGCAGATGTGAGCTGGAGGCCAGCCTAGCCTATATATTCAGTTCTAGGCCAGCCAGTCCTACATTGTAATACTGTCTCAAAAAAGCAAAACAAGAAAGATATGGAGAAATGCACTTAATTGTTGACAGCAGAATAAATGTGACTCTAGAAGTAGATGGTCAAGATTATGCTGATAATTTGCAAAACATTGCCTTTTTACATAAAAAGTGGACTTAAGGGCTAGAGATGGTTTGGTGGATAAAGGGCACTTGTGAAAGCAACAGGATCTGAGTTTAAATCTCCAGCACTCATGCCATGTGGGCCCCCAGTTTTAGTGTGGAGTACAGAGAGAGATAGGTGGGACCTGGAGGCTTGCTGGCTAGACGACCTAATTCATAAAGAGGAATGTCAGGTCAGTAAGAGACCCTGTCTCAAACAGATAAGGTTGAGAACAACAGAGGAAGACACTGACTTACTCCTGTTCCCCCATGTGAACACATGTAGGTGTGCACACTCACCAAAATTAGAAATAAAAATAGAAAATAAAAAGTTAAAAAAAAAAAAAAAAAAGGAATACGCAGCCATTCTTGCAAGGAAGGGAAAAGATTGCTCTGAGTTCAGGGCTCACAAAACCCTGCCTCAAATATAAATAAAAGTTTAAGTTACAGACTTATAAGGAAATGATTAAGTTTTATTATGTCTCTGGCATGGTGCTAGAGACAGTAAATACCAATGGTGACTAAATGTGACCTTTTATACAGAGTAAGTTATGAAGACCATCCATTTCTTGATACCATGGAATTAAACAGAACCCTGATTTTTTTTATTGCTGATATGAAATGTGCTACTTTTAAGTTGATAGTGCACTAACTGCTTTTTTTTCTTTAGGACTTTATTGTTACTCTTGTTGCTACTTTTTTGTGGTTGGTGAGTTCGTCAGCTTGGGCTAAAGCTCTTACAGATATTAAAGTAGCTTCTGGACACAGAATCATTGAGGAGCTTGAACCTTGTAGTTCAGGTGTGTCGTGTTACTTTGTCTCCGTGACTAGTATGGGGTCCCTGAATGTATCTGTGGTAAGTGTCTGACACTTGGTGTTGTTTCATTTACTAGAACAACATTTAAGAACGTAGTAACTTTAGTAATCTGAATAAATTGATTCTGATTTTATTCAGCCATTTGGGTTCTAATTAGGATGGATATATATATATATATATATATATATGGAAAGTATGACCTGTAACCAAGCTATAAAGACTAGAAGATACTAATAATGATGTACCACCCACTGTGGTATAGTACTCAGCCATTCTGAGGGGAATATGAAAGATGGTATTGTTAGCTTCACTGTACAGCTAAGAAAGCATATATAGATCATGCATTATATTCCTTAGGAGACACAGCTTTTGAACCAGATCTGACTTTGACTCTGTTCTCTTTAAGTCTGCTTTACTAAGAATGCATAAAACTCTAATAGTTTTAAAGTTTCTTAAATCCATAAAACTTAATATATGAAATTCATTGAATATTTTTCTATTTCAACAAACTGAAGTTTATTATCAATAATGTTGAACATTTTATATTTTGGAAGGCTTTTTCAAGAAAATACTTTTTATATAAGTTGATGCCAGCACTGCCTTATATAGCAATTTACCCACATTCGTGTTTATAACTTTGTAATTTCAAAGTCACAACTTGGAGCTTAACAGAGTGCTTTGAGTAGAGCAAGTTCAGAAGAATTTTGTGTGCACTTACACAAAGACATGTAAAGCATTTGCTCTTTAGTTCCATAGTACTGCAAGCTTCTTATTCTACTCTTACTTCATAAGTCACATCATGGAGTGTTGGGAGAACTTTGTTAAATAACATAGGTAGGTTCAGTTTGTTCCCTCTGAAATTTCATCTAGTCCTATGAGTATGTGGAAAGAAAATTCTTATGTGTTGATCAGGGTAGGATGTAAAGTAAAATTCTGGCTCCAGCTGTTGGAATTGCAGTGAGCAGTTAGAAGAGGGGAGGAAGTAAGAGATTCAATGGAAGAACAGTAAAAACTTGGCTTCCCATCGACCCTCTTCACCCTGGATACCAAAGTCTAAATTCAGAGTAATAAAGGGAAGATCTCACTTTTCTCAGATGTAATCAGAAGTTCTACAGGCAGAAATGAAAGGTTTTCATGTTTGTTGTTTTATGTTAGATATAGAGGTTTAACATGTTGGGTATAAGTCATTATACATCCATAATTTGTACAGTGGACTTTATGTAGTCTTCATTTTTCTTCTACTCCGTATATATCTTAAAGCAAACATTAGATTTTTATATGTGTTTTCCTCTTTCATAGATCTTTGGCTTTCTGAATATGATACTTTGGGGAGGAAATGCTTGGTTTGTGTACAAGGAGACCAGCTTACATAGTCCATCAAATACGTCAGCTTCCCACAGCCAAGGAGGTGTCCCACCCACTTCTGGAATGTAATGAAAGGGAGAAATACACTGTATGAAATGTGTGCTCTATATGCCTGTTGCCAACACCTTGAAAAGCATTATTGTTTCTAATAAAAAAGTAATGGCTTTTTCAGTAAATTGGTGGGTTTAAAAATTTGCTGCTTTTCTACATAAAACGTGCCTTTTCTAGAAATTTAAGATGTAAATGTATTTTTACATGAAAGTTTGAAAATTCAGGAGCCTGTTATGAGGTGATGTTACTTTTAACTGAACAATAATTTAACTAAGTTGCTTCTAAATTGTTTACACCTTAAACCTTAACATAAACCTTCATTCAGAAAACAGTTATGTCATATCATAATATAGGAAGAATGTGTTTGGAATATACACTACTGTTAGTTTGTACACATCATATCTTTAAGGCTTGGCTTGTTTAAGAAAACCTTGATTGCATAAATCATATTTAGAAAAAAAATTAGTGCAATTTTATATTTGAAAATTGTTCATGTTAAAAAAATTTTTTGAATTGCAAAGACTGGGTATATATTTTGTTTCTGTTTTTCTAAATGACCTGCTGTACTTATTAGGTGTACTAAAATTGTCTTAGAAGCAAGAGTCTAAAAATTGTAACAAATGTGTAGAGATAACTTTGCACTTGTGTTGCATGGGTATATTCATTATTTCTGGTGGTTTCTTAGGCTTGCAAAGAGCATGGTTCCCAAGATGGGTTTATATATGTAGGCATTCTCGATGATGCTTGTTTACTATCTTTTGTTCATACCAAGAGAAAAAAATCTACTTTTTTTTTCCAGACCCTGTTTAGAGGGTTACTAAAAATTAAGGTTGCCTTTTATGTTTGAAACGTTTAAGATTTAGTCAATGATGTTTCTTCTCTTGAGTTTAACATTGATATTGTGAAAATAAATGCAGTTCAGATTTCTTATTTCTTAAGATTCATTCTTCACAAAAGAGTGATTAAGGAATTATGCTCATAAAGGAACCTAAGTAAGCTGTATCGTGTGTGTACTGTCTTTACCCACACATTTGTGTATGTTCAGAATACAGTGCTTTTTGTTCCTGGCTTTTTTTGTTGTACAGGGATTCAGACTTCTGTTCTTACAAGATGATGTTTGTATGTAAAGCACATCTTACGATATTGCCTTATTTTTGTTGCTTTATTCATGACAAAGTGTCAGTTTGAGAATGTATGTTTAATAAGCAAACAATAAAGAAGTTAAAATAAAGAATGCCCCGTTGTTATATTATAATGAACTCTTCATCGTAAAGGTATAATCATTGCAAAATGGAACCTCTTTTCAAAGCAGGAAATAGAACTACAATAGTAATTTTAAGTGCTGATAGAACAGACTAAAATGGTTCAGACATTTCATTCTTGTTTTTTTTTTTTTTTTTGGTTGGTTGGTTGGGTTTTGTTTTTGTGTTTTTGTTTTTGTTTTTGTTTTCGAGACAGGGTTTCTCTGTATAGCTCTGGCTGTCCTGGAACTCACTTTGTAGACCAGGCTGGCCTCGAACTCAGAAATTCGCCTGCCTCTGCCTCCCAAGTGCTGGGATTAAAGGCGTGCGCCACCACGCCCAGCCTTCATTCTTGTTTGAGAAATATAACTATTAGATTGTCTTCCTGGTAAGGTTTTCTACTTGGTCACTCAAATAGGAAAGATTTTTGACTGAGAAGATACAACTTCCAGGCCTGTTTCCATAGTTTAGTTGGAAGACCTGTTTCATTCTTCTGCACTACTGCATAAATAAGCCAACTATGGCAGCTCAAGCCTCGACTCTCAGCACTCCAGAGTTTAAGGTCGTCCTTGCCTGCTTGGGGAGTTCAAAGCTAGCCTGGGATATATCCGTGAGGTGTACTCTTTCCCTGGGCTCGCTCTCTTTCCTTATATCATCTTTTCCTCCCTCCTTCCTCCTCTTCCTTTTTCCTCCTCACCTTCCCATCCTGAAGCTAAACTGCTGGGATTAGAACCTGTCCTTGACCAGCTCCCAAGCTGGCTAACAAGGTGAAGCCTATATTTGTATCTGAAAACATGGAAATAAGAATATTGACCTTGGGCTGGAGAGATGGCTCAGGGGTTAGGAGCACTGACTGCTCCTCCAGAGGACCCACATGACAGCTAATAAACAGCTATAACTCCTAGGAGGAAGTAATGTTCTCTTCTGGCTTCTACAGGTACTACATATATTCACAGACAGTATGCATGCAGGTAAAAACATTCACACAAATCTTTTTCTTAAACTGACTTAAAAAAATATATGGAAAGCAAATGGGTATAGAGGTTTTGAAATGTCTTCAGCACATAGGTTCTCCATAAATGTTAGTTGTGTCTAAGACAGCCAGGAGTCCAAGGGGCGGGGAAGCAGGAAGAGCTTCACGTGTCTATGCTTCCTCTCTTGGTAGTGTTTACAATTTGTCTCCCTTAACCAATCCTAAGTGTTTGGGTGTATTTGTTTTTCTGTTGGTGCAGATATTGGCAAGGCTAATGAAATAAAAAAAATTAGTAGTCCATTGAAATGAGAGTAAACTCAGAAAGGGCTTCTTAGCCTCCCCTCCCCGCTGTTTTTTAGGGGACATTACAGAGGCGGTTTCTAGGACAAAAGTGACAAAAGCTTTAACTTCCCAGAAGATAGGCTGCAGGGAGCCATTTAGGAACAGGCTTGTTACTGTTTTACATTCACCTAGATAAAGATCTTTAATCTGTAAAAGGTAGGGGAAGAATTACATGAGATTTTGTGTTTGGGCCAAAATTATAATTTTTTATGTAATATTTCCAGAAATAGGTGAATGTGTTAAATCATACAGAAGAACTTTATATGTACCAAATTTTTTAAAAGAAATAAAATATTGCTAGAACAAATTGTTCCCCGTGGAGAGAAAGTTGGTACAGGTAGCTCAGAAATGAATATTCTTATCAATACTTGATGCTCTGAGTTTGAAGTGTCATGTTTGTTTTAAACCTGTTTGTGATTGCTGTTGAGGTTGGCCTCCCTTTAGCTTAATTACTAGCTCCTCTGCTTCTGCGTTCCCTTCTCAAACCTTGACGTTTACATGGCTGCAGTGTTCGCCCCATCTGTGGCTGTCTTTTCCCTGGATTTTGTCATGTGAATGTGTTCATTTCAGTGGTATGTAACTACCTTCCTTGTGGGTTTTAGTTTCCTGCAATGGTTTTGGCTGTGGTGAAGTCACGTATTCCTGTATACATTTTAGAGTCCTTTTGTCAAGCTCCTAAAGACGCTTTGTGAGATTTCATTTGTGAAGAATTATATTGAATTTATACATCAGTTAATTTGTGAAGAATTGTCAAATTTATAATGCCACAGTTTTATATTTATAAACATGGTATATTTCTGCATTTTTATTTTATGCTTTCCAATAAAGTATTGTAATTTTCTACATAAAGATTTAAGATTATACTTATCCTCAAGAATGTTCATGCTGTTTACACAATTACATTAGATTATATTTTGAATTGAGTTGTAATTGTTTATTGCTGTATATATAAACAACATGTATAGATTTTTACCTACTGATAATTATAGAAGTTGGCAGTTTTTCAAACCTTGAATTTTTAATTTGTAAATTATCCTGGTATTTAATGTGTATCATCTACAGATGTTGATAGTTTTATCATATTTGCAACTTACACTAAGCTTTCTAATTATCATTCTCTTATAAAGTGATCATCAAGAAAACCTATTTTAAAAGTAGAAAAAAAACATATATTTGCCTGACATACTGACTGCTAACTGCTTCAGTATATCACTTGTAATCACAGATTTGCACTGTTGTATCTATTGGTAGTTGTAGTAACATAAACTGGTCAGATCAATTGTTTGTAGAGTTGATCGGTTGATCACAGTGAGAGTGGTCATATGAACCTTTTGTGTTGCAGTTTGTTTGACTCTGCTTGGGTAAGAATGGCATTTAGAGCTGGGTAGTGGTGGGGCACGCCTTTAATCCCAGCACTTAGGAGTCAGAGGCAAGCGGATCGCTAGGAGTTTGAACCTGGTCTACAGAGTGAGTGCCAGGATAGCAGGGCTACACAGAGAAACCCTGTCTTGAAAAACTTTTTTAAAAAGGAAAGAGAAAATGGCATTAAGAACCAAAGCCTTGATAGCTTGTTGAATTACAAAGAATGCGGTTGGATTCTTTAAGCTGGTTTTGTTTAGGTATAGTTGACACATAATAAATTACACATGTCTGAAGTATACAATTTTAATATTGAAATGCATCTGGTGACGCTCACCACATCTAGAAAATGAACCAGTATCAGTTACTGCCCAGAGTGTCCCCATCCGTCTATGACTTTGCCCATTCCAGCAACTGTTGTCACTGTATATTCTCTAGAATGTTAGGTGAGTTCATACTATAGTATAATATCTTTTTCTGAGTGGTCTGTGTGTGAATTACCACACCTTGAATATGTATTCCTTTGCTGGTAAATAGGCTGCTTGGAACTTTGGGCTAATGACAGTTTATGGACATTCACAAGTCCTTACACTAGGTGCAGTGGTACATTCTCAGTACTTGGGAGGCTGAGGCAAAAGGATTTTGAGTTTGAAGAAAGTCTGGACTATATCATAAAAGCCTATTTTAAAAGTGGGGTGGGGGGGTAAAAAAAAAAGTGTTAGTTCTGGCATGAAACTTTAGACTCCACACTCAGGAGGCAGAAGTAAGCAGATCTTGCTGAATCCAAATCCGGCCTGGCCTACACAGTGAGTTCAAGATCAGCCAGGGTTAGTTACACAGTGTGTTGGCTAGTTTTATGTCAACCTGACACAAGCTAGAGTCATCAGAGAGGAGGGAGCCTCCACTGAGAAAATGCTTAGATAATATGGGACTAACCGCAGGCCTGTAGGGCATTTTCTTAATAAATGATTGATGGGGAAGGATCCAGCCCATTGTGGGTTGTGCCACCCCCATGACTGGTGTACCTGGGTTCTGTAACAAAGCAGGTTGAACAAGCCAGTAAGCAGCATTCTTTATGACCTCTGCATCAGCTCTTGCCTCCAGGTTCCTGTCTGCTTGAGTTCCTGTCTTGATTTCCTTCAGCAATGATCAGTGATATGGAAGTGTAAGCCAAATAAACCCTCTCCTCTCCAAGTTGTTTTTGGTCATGGCATTTTAACACAGCAATAGAGACCCTAACTAGGACCCGGTGAGACCCTGTCTCAAAAAATAACAAAACGGGCTGGTGAGATGGCTCAGTGGGTAAGAGCACCCAACTGCTCTTCCGAAGGTCCGGAGTTCAAATCCCAGCAACCACATGGTGGCTCATAACCATCCGTAACAAGATTTGACACCCTCTTCTGGAGTGTCTGAAGACAGCTACAGTGTACTTACATATAATAAATAAATCTTTTTAAAAACAAAACAAAACAAAACCAACTTGTGGCATACTTTAATAGTAAAGACCAGGCATGGTACATTCCTGCCATTCCATCACTTGGGAGATAGAGGCAAGAGGATCTAGAGTTAAAGGCCAGCCTCAGTTACAGGACACCACCACCCTCCCCATCACACACACACAAAAGCAGAGCTGGAGATGTGGCTCAGCACTTAAGAACACTTCTGTCTCCAGTGTCTCTCAGCCATCTGGCTCCTGTTCCCAGGGCTTTCAGTGCCCTATGTCCTCTTCCATGGACACTGCATATACATGCAGACACATACATACACATAACAGTTTTCAGATGGTATTTTAAAGGAAAACAAGTAGAACAGCAGAACCATATGGTAGTGAGATTTTTAACTTGAGAAGCTGCCGTAGTGGTTATGTACCTTCAGCAAAGGAGACTCCAGTTTCTTTATATCTTTATGGGCAGCATGGTCAGACTTTGGAATTGTTTGGGGCTGTGTAGTAGTGCCATTGTGGTTCTGAGTCTAAAAATAAACCTGCTATTGTATTTTTCTATATTTTGTCTTTCACAGAGCAGACTTAATTGTTTTGTGCGGGGGATCTTTTTAATTTAATTGTATTTTACCTTATGGATTTACTTTTGATGTGTCTATAAACCCTCTCCTCTCCAAGTTGTTTTTGGTCGTGAAGTTTTAATATAGCAATAGAAATCCAAGTGCAGGGGATTTCCATGCCCTCGTTGTAAATAGGATCTATAGTAAGCTTGAAAGAGCAGCATCCACATTATTTTCAAAGCAGAAGTACATCTGGACTCCCACTCCAGCCCCACTTAGCCTGCATGCACATATAGGCCAGATACTACATCCTGATCAGGACAACACGTCTCTGCAGCTCTCTCTGGACAGAGTTGAGAAGCTGACATTGCAATGAGTTGAAGACTCGCAGTTATGGGACCACCTGGCTCTTCCATCCTCTCTGTCAAACACCGTATGCCGAACTAACCACATGGGATGTGGAACTTCCTGCTACCCCAAAAGTCAGACCTTACCTCTGGGGGATTGGTCAGAGATTCCTTGGTGGGGATGCAGGGGGAGGGGCTTTGAAGAGGCTCTTTGCCCTGCCCCACTCCCAACCCTCTGGTGCCCTCTTTATCTTTCATCCTCTGAATGAATCATCTCTCCAGCCTAAGGCCACGTTGAGTTCAGATCTCCCTATGTTATATTGCTCTCCCTCCCACCTCTAGGCCTTGAGCCCTTTCATACTAGTGAAGGGAACTGCATTGGCCTCCTTTGCCAACCAACAGCTGCTGCTTCCATTCTGTCATATTTAACACTCCCACCCTCCATACCATACACCTTTTAACACACTAAAGTTAAATTAGCCAAGAAGGCTTCTTTTTGCCAATAACAGAAAGATCCTCTGGTAACTTAGCACTTATTTGTATCATATTAGACAATGCCTTACTGTTTTGAAAAATATAAAAGAAGTCTACCCAGACATTTATACCCTCTATACATGGGCCCAGAGGGCAACTCTGTCCTCTGCTGCTGAGACAGTATTAATAGGACCAGGTATGAGGACCTTTGCATTTGTTTGACAATGTGTCAGTTATTATTCTTAGCAAGGGTAATTTCAATGGAATTTTAGGGACTGGCCTACTTAGAGTCATACAGAGAATACCATGTGAGAGAATGAAAAGGAACAAACGCGGGTGATTCTTTTGAGGTCCTTTGCTGTGAAGGGAAATGGAACTAGAATAGAGGATTTTATTTTTTAAGCTGAAAACAAAACAAACAAAAAAAACCCCCAAAAAACATTGATTCCCCTTTGAACTGGAAAAGCTTGCTGATAACGGGAAGAAAGGGCAGATGGTTACAGAGCCAGAGACAGGAGGAAAGGCAGGGATCCAGAACCAGAGGGAAAGGCTGTCTTGGTGAAAGCACACACAGTCCAAATGCTTTAGGAGAGAATTGTGTGTCTGTGCACATGTGTGTGCTGGTGTAAGTGTATGAATGTCTTTGGAAGCCAGATGTTTGATGCCTCCTATGTCTTCCTCTGTCACCACACTAAAAGTGAGTGTCTTAGGGTTTTACTGCTGTGAACAGACACTATGATCAAAGTAAGCCTTATAAAGGACAACATATATTTGGAGCTGGCTTACAGGTTCAGAGGTTCAGTCATTATCATCAAGGTAAGGGCATGGCAACATCTAGGCAGGCATGGTGCAAGCAGAGTTGAGAGTTCTAGGCTATTAGTGGAAGACTGGCTCCCAGGCAGCTAGGACTAGGGTATTAAAGCCCACACCCACAAGGCCACACCCACTCCAACAAGGCCCCACCTCCCAACAGTGCCACTCTCTGGCCCAAGCATATGCAAACCATCTCATTAAAGTTCACTGATTTAGGCAGACAGCCCCAAAGATCCAGCTCTGCTTCCCTCATGCTGGCATGGCAACTGTACTGCACCCTGTTTTCACATGCATCTTGAAGATTGAACCAAGATCCTCATGCCCAGTGAGCCATCTCCTGGCCCTGCCTAAAACAAAATTTTTAAAGAAGTTGCTTAGATTTAGTGGGCAAAGAACATTCTCTTTAATTGCATCTGTGTTCTGAAAATAAGCAAAATCATCTGAGAATGTGTAGTAAGGTAATAGACAGTCTTGGTGAGCAAGAGAGCAAGAGAAGCAGGATATTAAAAGGCATTGCTAGGCATGGTGGACACTTGTAATCCCAACATGTGGGGAGTGGAGGTGAGACAATCTGAAGTCCATAGCCAGTAGGCTAGAGAGATGCCCCATCTCAAAACAACTAATAGTTGGGCCTTACTTAGATCCACAGTACTGAAAATGGTTTAAGAAGATTGTACTAGGGATTATAACCAACACAACAGGGCAAGAAAAAAAAAACTATCCAAAAGGAGAAAGTAAGCTATTTTTTTGTTGGTTTATTGTTGTTGTTGTTGTTGTTTTTCTATTTAGTAGATAATAAGTGTCCAGGTCCAGGAGACCCAAGATGATCTTCAGGCACCAGAAGTAGCTTAGAGAGCTAGTGGCATGGAAGATAAATATACCAGTGAAGCCTATGTAAAAGTGAGCTACCCTGGGGACCAGATATTAGGGACAACCACAAGTCAGGGAAGCTGAACTTAATGCGTCAGAGCTCCAGGCTGAGAGGCATGGAACAGTTGTGTGGAGTGGGGTGGGGATAGGGGGTTGAAGACGCTGAGATGCTGAAAAATGTAGGCAGTAGAAAGCTCTGTCTAGGCAATGATGTGCACAGGGAAAGGTGGTGGACTCCTCAACAGGGAATAACGAGTCTGACAGCCCTGAGCCTGAGGTGAGCGGGTGGAACAAATGAACTACCACCACTATGGAGTCTAAACTCTGAGGCTCCAGTAGGATGAGTCACTCAAAGTCATAACTGCATCTCTATAGTAGGGGTTCCACACTCAGGAGGCTTTGGAAATCACAGAGGCAGGTCTTCCACCTACACAGATTCTAGTGCTATGGTTGCTTCCCCATGTCCCATGTGCACTAGGAAGACACTTCCCTCAATATGGCACATTAGCCACAGATGTATGATCTGAGGAGTCTCAGAAAGGTGAGTGTCTTAATCCCTGCTCAATTGCTGTGAAGAGACACCACAACCTTGGCAACTCGGGTTTGGCCTGTTATTCTCATAGCAGGGAGCAAGCATGGTGGCATGCAGGCAGACATAGTGCTGGAGAAGTAGCTGAGAGCTACACCCTGACCCACAGGCAGCAGGAAGAGAGAACCACTGGGCCTGACTTGGGCGTATGAAACCTTGAAGCTCACCCTGAATGACATACTGCCTTCAATGAGGCTACACCTACTTCAACAAGGCCACACCTCCTAATCCTTCTCAAGTAATGCCACTCCCTGAAGACTAACATTCAAAAATGTGAGGCTATGTGGGTCATTCTTACTCAAACCACCAAAGTAGGAATAACCTGCTTAACCCACAGACCACAAAGCTAGGTGTGGCCAGGGGGTACTCTGATACACAAAAAGAAGTTACTATAGACAGTCCTGACAGACACTGAGCGCCTGTCCCATATAGTCTCAACCACAGGAAAAAAACACTTTGTAGGTGTACTATAGCAATCTGTCAGGAAAATGTAACAATAGTGATACTATTATATACATTAATGATGCAATATATACACTAAATGGGGCTCATGATTTCATAAAATAAACATTAACTGCATAAAAGATGATGTGGGTCCTGATACAATGGTAGTAGATGATTTGAGTCCCTAATCATATACCCAAGGTCTCAAACACAAAAGCAAGTAGCAACATTCAAAGCAGAGAGGCCGGAGAGAAGAGTATTAGTTGGTTCCGGAGGACCCAAGTGTGAGTCCTAGCACCCACACAGTTGTCTAACTCTGGTCCCAAGGGACCCAGTGCCCTCTTCTAGTCTCTGCGGGCATCAGACACACACTTGGTGCAGGGATACAGATTTAAGCAAAAATCCATGCACACAAAATACTAAAACATTTTACAAAATTTAAAATGGGACAGAAAATTATTAATTGGACACTAAGAGGATAACACATAGAATCAATCAAAAAGTCATTTGAAAAAAAGAAATACGACCAGCAAACTCCTAATGAAATGAAAGAGAAGTCCAAACTAATAAGTTTGCGTAAGGAAAAAAAGAGATTATAGTAGATTCTAATAAAATCCACAGGGTCACTAGGGAGTATTTTGAAAACATATTTCAAAAGCAGAAAATTTAGAAGAAATAGATAAATGTCTAGATACATATAATCTACCAAAATTAAATCAGGACATTTACAGCTTTGGTGGGTCCTTTAACAAGCAACAAGATTGAAACAAAAACAAAAAGTCTTTCAACAAAGAATAACTCAGGACTATATAGATCACTTGTCAAATGCTATTAAATCTTTAAAATAAGCTCCACAGACAGTTAAATAAAGTAGAAAGGGAAGGATATAGCCACTTACTTTACAAAGTTAGTGGCTTGTATACCAAAACCTGAGAAGAACACAACAGATAAAACTATTATTAATCAATTTCCTTGATAAACACAGATACAAAAATTCTTCATAATACTCTTGAAAACTGAATTCAAGAAGGCCTCAAGAAAATCATGCCACAGCCAAGTAGTTTTCATTCCAGAGAAGTACAGATGGCTCAGAATATGTAAATCAAAAATTGTAATACAACACAGAAATAGACTTGAGGACAGAAATCACATGATCATCTCAGTAGTTTCAGGAAAGATCTTACTGACATTTAAGAAAAGCCTGGACAAACCAGGAAGGAATAGAAAGACTATATCTCAAAATTATAAGCATGTATGGACAAAGCCATAGCTGATGCTATACTAAATAAGAGGAAACTGAAAGCACTTCCTCTGTGCAGGAGTAAGGCACACTTACTCCTAATTATTGAAGTATTATCTAGAGTCATAAGAGAAAGAAATAAAAGATATAAATAAGAAAAGAAGAAATCAAATCTTCCCTATTTGCAGACAACATAATCCTATACTTTAAAGACCCTAAAAGCTCCATAAGAAAACTCTTAGACACCTTCATGAAAGTAGCAAGACATAAAAATCAATGTACAAATATCAGTAGCTTTTCTATATACCAATAATGAACTTGCTGAGAAATAGATTAAGAAAAAAATCATTCATACTAGCTTCTTTATCTAATAGTAAATCTAACCAAGGAAGTAAAACACCTCTACAGTGAAAATGTGAAGACACTGAAGAATCTTGGAACAGCAGAAGATGAAATGACCTTCCTTGTTCTGGCCAGGCAAACTTAATTCTGTGAAAATGGCTATATTATCTAATGCAATCTGAAGATTTAATGCAATTCCCCCTGAAAATTTCAAGGAAGCACTTCACCAAAATGGGGAGAAACCTCACAGTTTGTATGGGAACACAAAAGATTCTAAATAGACAAAGAAGTCCTGTAGTCACCACAATACCTGATCTTAAATTATACTGCAGAGCTGTAGTAACAAACCAGTATGGTACTGGCATAAAAGCAGACATGTACACCAGTGGAACCGAATGGAGGACACAGACATAAACCCACTCAGTAACAACTACTAAATAGTTTTACAAACATGTAAAATATGTAAAAACATAGTTTGGAGAAAGGCCTCCAACAGATCATGTTGGGAAAACTGGATGGAACTAAATCCGCATCTACAACCTTGCACAGAAATCAGTTTCAAATGGATCATTGATCTTAGTATAAGACTAGAAATGCTGAGACCTGCCAGAAGAAAATGCAAGTAAAGCAATTCAAGATCTATGCAGAGGGAAGGACATTTTACAGGGAAGCAGCAGCATAGGAAATAATCCCAAGAGCTAACAGAGGAGATTGTATGAAGTTAAGACCTCATGCATGGCACTGGAAACAATCAAAATGGCAATGAGACAGTTTACAGAGAGGAAGAAAATCTATGCCAACCAAACATCTGGTGATGTTGATTACTACATCTTACAAAGAACTCCAAAAATAAATAAATAAATAAATAAATAAATAAATAGATAAATAATGCCCCGCAAAGAACTCCAAAAATAAATAAATAAATAAATAAATAAATAAATAAATAAATAAATACTGCCCCGCAAAGGAAATCATCCAAACTGAATGAGCCAATTAAAAAGCCTGGTGCTAGGGATGGGGCACCTATCCTTGACTTGTTGGTCAGAAGTATCCCGGAGACCCCAAAACAATGCAGACTATTTCCATTGCTCTTGGTTGCTCACCAGAACTTGATGGTCAACCCCTGTTGCTGAAAACACCACATACTTTGGTTATAGATTATGGAAAAATCAAGTTGGTGTTGATCTGAAAGCATCCTCCCTGTTGACAAAGGTTCATAGTACCAGGTGGCATTATATAAGCTGCTGAGAGGGAAATGTCACTAACAGTCTCACCCAGCTGTGAGCCCTGTGAGCTGCAATGACAGACATGACGACATAGCCCATGGGTGCAGTGGTGCTGAACGTTATACAGCTAAGCAACTCTTTTCTGGCTGGATTTAAGGACGGATCCACAGGAGGAAACTCATGCCTTCGAAGGTGCAGGGTTGGGGAGTTCAAAGACCCCCAGGGTGAACCTGCTACTCTCATTTTACTAAACATAATATCAATACTTTGCTCTAAATGTGTATCTCTCTACCCATAGATTAGCTCAACACTCAGGCCTCATCACAGAAGTTTCTTTGTGTGGTGGACAATGGATAATGCAGAAACTCGTAACTGATCAAAGCACAGAGAATAAATGTCAGCGTAGTGCTCAGCTGCAGATGGGGCGTCTGCATCCCCTCTCCCACAGCTCAGGGACTATCTCTGAAGAAGGGTGGAAAGATTTGAAGAGCCAGAAGTCAGGGAGGACCAGAAAGAAACAGCGTCTTCTGAACATGACAGAGTCACTGCCATCATGAACTCAGAGCCACTGCATATGAGGCTGTGCACAGGTGCCTGCACAGGGCCCACAGAAGAGGGTGAGCATCCCTCATCCAAAATGTCTGGAACCAAGTGGTTTGGAGTTCAAATATTTTGGTTAGGCGATCTTTGAAGAGTGAACACTTGGAGAGAAGACAAGGGTGTTTGGTCATGCACTTATAAAAGGGAAGCATCTTGGCAGAGGGAAGGCAAAACAAAGGTGCAGAGGTGAGCGGATGTGCTGCATCAGAGATCGCTCAGGGGGAAGTGACGTATGAGTGTTAGAGAATATGGCATTTATTTAGAAGATTAGATCTGAAGCCGCGGTGGGTGTAGTGGCTTGAATATGCTTGCCCCATGGGAAGTGACACTATTAGGAGGCGGGGCCTTATTGGAAGTATAGCCTTGTTTGAGGTAGTGTGTTACTGTGGAGGCAGGAGTTTGAGGTCCCGTATACATTCTCAACTCTGACCGGTGTGATATAGACCATCCTCCTGGACGCCTACATAAGACAGTCTCCTTCCGGTTGCCTTCGGATCAATGCGTAGAGCACTCAGCTCCTTTTCCAGCACCATATCTACCTGCCAGCTGTCATGCTTGCCACCATAATGATAATGGACTAAACCTCTGAAACTTTAAGGCAGCCCCAATCAAATGTTTCCTTTATAAGAGTTGCCTTAGCCATGGTTTCTCTTCACAACAATGAAATGCTAAATAAGACAGTGGGGAACCAATGGAAGAGTGCCTCTGCTTTGAGCAACAGATCCAAAGTCCTGGTAGACCAGCAGGACCAGCAGTCTGGGAATATGAAGCAGGAGAGCTAAAAACTAGAGAAAGGACAGAACTCTGTGAAGTCAAAGTGGAGCCCGTGAGAACCTAGATGGACTCCTTAGAACTGGCTCAGTCTCTGTGCTTCCCCTCAGTCACACAGGAGAGGAACAGCTGCCCTTTTTTTTTTTTTTTTTTTTTTTGCAGAGCTCCACATTCCGTGCTCAGGATGCAGGGAAGGCAAAGGCAATTTGGCAGCGCTGTCCCCATCAACAGAGAAACTGACAGATCAGCAGCACCCCACGTGAGCTGCCGCAGCGCTGGCTTCCTCCCACGTGAGTTGCTGCAGAGCCCAGCTTCCTCCCACGTGACCTGCTACAGCACCCGGCTTCCTACAGCGGCCTGCACAGCCCCCCAACAACTGTTTCATTGCTGCGTTCCAACTCTCCCTACCCTGTTGTCTAAAAAGAACAGAGATCGAGAACCAGCAGGAGTTCTAGGAGGTGTGATCCAGCTTAACTAAACTGACACATCCTAAAATCAGGAACAGCAAAGATGTCAGTGTGGCCAGACAGGGGTGATTTCGGGACTGGTAAGGGATGACTACCGAGTATGTTCTGAATGAACCATACCTGAGTAAACTATCTGAATAAACACAGATGACTTCTTCCAACTGTGTCTAAAAACAACTCACTAATGTAGTGCTGTAGTTTTCTAGGCTGAAGAAATGCCATCGAGAAATATAGATAGAGGGGTAATGAAAATTTTAACAAATGCTAGAATTCCCTTTTGAAAACTTGGGTATCTAAGAAGTAACCCATGATTTGGTCCTAAGTAATGGGGGTGGGTGGATGTGGCCTGGAATAGGATCTTGAGTTCAGGAAATAGGACTAATCTATGAGTTAAGGAAGTTCCTCCCCCCCCCTCCCCACGCACCTTTGTAATGTTGCTTGCTTTTGTAATTTCATGGGAGGGCTTAAAGCTTGCAGATACCCATTTAAGACTAACCTCATGGCCTAGCTCAGTGTCACAACATCAGCTAGATACGGTAGAGCTCAATGGTCACTGTGTACCTTCTTGGAGTCACTTGCAGCTATGTGTGGCTTTGTGGATCTCCTTGGTGCTGGAATTGCAAGTGGATGTCACCAAGGTGGCTTCTTAATGTAGGTTCAGGGAATTGAAGTAATATTCTCTTACTAGCTTAGGCAAACACTTTGCAAAGAAGTCTTCTCATCCCCAGTTGTCTTAGTGTTCTATCATTGTGAGGAGATGCCGTGACCACAGCAACTTGTATAAACATTTAACTGGAGCCGGCTTACAGTTCAGAGGTTTAGTCTGTATCATCTTTTCAGGAAGCATGGCAGCACATGAGCAGACATGGTGCTGGAGAGGTAGCTGAGACTTCTACATCCAGATAGTCAGGTGGCAGAAAGTGACACACTGGGCCTGGCTTGAGCATCTGAAACCTAGCTCAACCCCCTGTGGTACACTTCCTCCAACAAAGCCACACATGTTCCAACAAGCCCACAGCTCCCAGTAGTACCACTCTCTAGGGGACTATGGGAGCCGTTTTTTTTTTTGTTTTGTTTTGTTTTGTTTTTTTGTTTGTTTGTTTTTTGTTTTGAAAAGCAGTGAATATCGAGCACCAATGTAGGAGGAGAAAGGATGTGATTGACAGGTTAGACCAGAGTAGAGGCTGTTGCTTCTCCGGCAGAGATAGTAGGAGGGGACAGGGAGAGTGGGAGGGATTGTCAGCCTCTAGCCGTCTAGAGCTGTCTAGTTCAGGATTGTCAGCCTCATTGTGTTCATCATTGCATGAGAGTGATGCAAAGGCAAAAGGCCAATTGTACACTAAGAAGAGTGGGCCACCCATTGAGAATGTTTATCAGTGCTTCAACACACTTCAGTGAATGTTTTTAAAAGCGTATGTCCACGAGAACTGTGAAAGAATTCCCTCAATCCCACTACCCAAAGGCAGCACACAGTTCCTTAAACGTTCAGCTAAGGACCTGGAACATGCTTTCAAATGAAGTGTGAAATGCTGCAGTTCTCCTCGACTAATCACCAAGCAGAGTCCTGTGACACTCTCTGCAGTTAAGGCCAGGGGATAGAAAACCTTGGCTCTGAACTTTCAGGATAGAAACAACCACAAAGTGTCCTGTAAGCCTCTTTAGGGACAGGTTTCCATTTGTTTATTTTAAAATCGAGCTCCAAAATGGTCATCTAAATTCTAGGGCTAGAAAGTATTGCAGGGTTGTGCTAACATCATCTAAGTGCTAACGTTTGTCTTAGATCGGGTTTATACTGTCATATGCTTTGTAATTTTCTTCTGTGTGATCGTTTATCAAAGTTTTTATAATATTATATGCTCTTCATTTTCCATACTGCAACATAGAAAGCAGTTTTAATTCAGAAAGAGTAACATAAAGAAAGAAAGGAAGAAAGAAATTAAGAAAGGAAGTGAAGGAGGGAGGGAGAGAGAGAGAGAGAGAGAGAGAGAGAGAGAGAGAGAGAGAGANGAGAGAGAGAGAGAGAGAGAGAGAGAGAGAGAGAGAGAGAGAGAGAATGAGAATGAAAGGGTTTCATTTTGCCTGTTTTTGTTTTTTGGTCTTTTTAAATCCTATTCAAGATCCTCCTGTCTCGGACTCTTGAGTGTGACACCATGGTTCATGGAGGTGCTTTAAAAGCAACAGCCTTAGACCAGCTCACACACAGTGCTTACCACTTCATAGGCAGAGCCTCACAGGTAGTCATGGGATTCTGTGTAAAATAAGTGACCACACATAAAATTCCAAAGAAAACACTTCCAACTATCTCAACTTGGGGCTGAGACCCTCCTTCCGTCGTTAGTATAAGAGCCTATGGGCTGTCAGCATGCCAAGGTCACGGGTAGCAGTAGGAGGCCACCAGGTGCACACAGTAAGTCTACTTTCACTCTTAGCATGATATACAGTGCACACAGTAAGTCTACTTCCACTCTCTCGCTAGCTCTTGGAACATGGGCTCACTGTAAAACGCACAGGGTTCTGAAGGGAAACCTCCAATCAAATCTGATGTGTATAATGTCCACTCCCTGATCAGGAATGCGGCTCCAGATGTGAAAAACTTGTTCTCGGGATTGAAAGAACAATCTATTTTGTGGAAACCGGTTTTAGGGTGATTGGGTTTGTGTGTGGGCGTTAAGAACAAGAGTACTGTCACTCAGCTTACTGAGCCTCTTCGGCAATAAGGAGGCTGCTCTGGCACACTCACACAGATGGAAGCTGGGGTGGAGTTGCATCTCACTGGAGGCTGCTCTGGCACACTCACCCAGCTGGTGGGGTTCTCTTCAGAAAGGGAAAGATCTGCTCTAAGCAGACCTTGGCCTGATATTTATCACAACATTTACTGGGAATTTTTTATGGTAATGACTGAGGCTGGCCGGTCACTGGAATTTTAATTACCTAGTCAGTGAAGAACTGATAGAGGTGTCTGAAATGGCTGATGACCTGGTGCTTGTCACAATCACTTCACATTATCATTCCAAAAGCTCTTCATACTTATTTCTGGTTGATCACCCTTTCAGGTGGCCACTCCCCAAATGTCATCTTGAAATCTTTTTGCCTTAGAGCTGCTCTGAGGACTAAGTTAATGGTGTGTTTTTTTATAAAAATCCTTAAATGCCTCAAGAGCCCTATTAGAATCCTGTACTGCAAACAGCACTTGTGAATGAGCTGGATGTTGGGCCTGGCTTTCTGGAGTGCAGTAAGCCTCTAAAATCCAGCTCCAGCTCTCCTTGTGGTCCTCTGGTTGTCTCCCATGATGCAGAGAAGAAGTGTCTCTGGAAATCTTATCTTGTGGTTTTTTTGGCTGCCTCTTCCTTCTCCTTCTCCTCCTCCTCCCCCTCTCCCTTCCTCTCCTCCCTTCCCTCCCCCCTTTCTTCTTCTTCTTCTTCTTCTTCTTCTTCTTCTTCTTCTTCTTCTTCTTCTTCTTCTTCTTCTTCTTCTTCTTC
>NC_034596.1:31462658-31472454 GCF_900095145.1 Mus pahari
CTTCTTCTTCTTCTTCTTCTTCTTCTTCTTCTTCTTCTTCTTCTTCTTCTTCTTCTTCTTCTTCTTCTTCTTCTTCTTCTTCTCCTTCTTCTCCTACAGGAGTAAGATCTGAAATAGGCCTGACAGCTTGATTGGGGTTGGCTGCCTCTGTCAGAAATATGTAAAATGTGCTTTTCAAGGATAAAAATGTTTGGGTCCTAGACCATAAGAAGATACATGATCTCTGTGCTCCCAACCCCCACATTGTTTACCATTGTGCTTGAACAGGAACCAATGCCTTCCCCAGGCGTAGGGTGGCTTAGACCCAATCTCCTTTCAACAGAGCCCCATTTGGGTGAGTGTCTGTCTGCAGTGAGGTGAAACTCCACACCAGCTTCCATTTCTGGCAGTTAAGCTCTTTCCTTGTTACCTAACAGGCTCAGTAAGGTGAGTGTAAACACTCTTGTTTTTAACACCTACACAGGTCTCCAAAGAGATCAAAAGACTTTCTACATGCCTACAAGGTACTCATGCATCTTTGGGCAAGGGCTCTGTGATAGAACACTGTATTTATTTGTTATGCAAAGCTTCATCCTCAAATACTAGCTCTCTGAGCTGCCCAGAATATCCTCTCAGGGATGTCTGGTGCACCATGCTTCCTGTTTTCTGTAGAATTAGCACAGTGTGCTCAAAGCATCGAGGCATGAAAGTGGGCAATACAGGCGGTAGGGCTAGTGGCTGTACTTCTTATCAACCCTCATCTCACTTCCTCTGTCTCCTAGAAAATTGATGTTCTCTGGTGACTAAACCTGTGATCCTAACCCCTTCCTCCACAGTGTAAGGCAAATGCTCGGGGGACGCTGGAATGACCCTCTGCTTGTCCTCAAGACACATGAAGGCCCAGCTTAAATAGAGACAGAGAGGAATAAGGTGCACCCAGTCCAGCTTCTCAATTTGGGACACATATTTCGAGGACAGGAAAGGTGGGGTAAGCCTGAGAAGAGTAACCACAGGGGGGGGAAAAAAAACAGCATAACCCATTTAGTTTCTCCAGAGTTAAATGGAATGCTTAGTTTTTATCTTTAAGTGTAAGTTAAGAAATCCTGTTGTCACTAAAGAAGCCTTCCTTTTCTGAAGTGGGTCTGGCTATGCCCACACTAGACACTAGGCATTCCCCTACGGCTGAGCACCATCATTCTTTGGTTCTACTCATGTTTGTATGGCAGGTGAGAACGATGTGGCTCCCTCCTGGGGAGCTCACAGTCCAGCTAGGAGGAACAAGTCAACCTTTGGTGTGACAGGCTCATCAGGGGCTGCTGGGGAATGAACCACTGAGAAAAGATCCCTGAGCTGGTAGGGGAAGCTGGAGAGAGGTTTAGTGCAGTGAACTAAGTAAGGATGGTACTCATTCTCTGAGCCCTTGTGTGACCTGGCCACATTCCTACCTACCCAGTTTCCAGTCACAACTGCTTCCCTGCCAGATACAAGATTTAGAGAGATGGCACCAAGCCAGTGCGCTGCATCTGGGTCTCCTTCCGGAACCTGATGGCTTACAAGACAGAGCTCAGCCTTGGGACATGCCCTGTGGTGGAATTGAGTAATGTCATGCTCACCTCGACTCCAGGAACTCTGTCTGGACAGATACCACTGGCCACCGGGCTGCAGAAATTGCTGTGTGAGCCAGGAGAGCTGAATAGTATGTTGGCAGCCTGTGATCTGGAGTTCTGCCTACCGTGTGTGGTGAGCAGGCCGGGTGGAATTCCAGGCATGTTCTCAGCAGAGACCCAGAATGAATTCTGGCTGTTGCTTCTTGCTGTTTTCCTGGGATGGTGGGCAGCCTGCCCAGGCTCATCTCAGGAAGTGTTCCCCAGTATCCCACTCTGACACTCTCTCTTCTCTTTCATTGCTATGTAATGCTCCACAGAATGTACCCTCTTCCCAAAGCTTGCAGGACTCCTCAGTAGGAAAATCACTTCTTACTCTCCCACCTGATAAGACGTTGTTGTGTGAAGTTCTAATCTTAAGAGGCTTCACCTCTCCCATTTCTTTGTCCTTCACCATATTTTGTATTCATTCCAAATCCAGTATTTGTCTTTCTGATGAAAACTTGAAGTTCATTGGCCTCCTCCTCCCTGGGCTCCCACAGCCTTTTGCTCTCTGCCTCAGCTTAAGAATTCAGCCGTGCAATCTATCTGTGGACTTCTCTGTCTCCCCACCAGGCCCTGAGCAGATTCTATAGAGCAGAGCTTGCCTTTGCTGATATAAAGGGCTCAGCCAACACTAACTGTAAATGTCATGCGGACCTTCTTCTTAACCATCTTTAGTCTGTGTGGTCTTAAGCTTCCTGTCTATAATCTGTCTGTCTATCTAATCTACCTATCTATCTGTCTGTCTGTCTGTCCATCCGTCCGTCCGTCTGCTGCCTGTCTGCCTGCCTGTCTATCTATTTCTCATTTGTTATTTTTGGAGATTGGGCCTTACATTGTAATCCTGGGTGAACTAGATTTAGATATATAGACTCAACTGCCCTCAAAATCACAGAGGTCTGCCTGCTGCTGTCTTGGGGGTGCTTGGATTAAAGGTTTGTGGCCTCGAGCATCTTATTTAGATTTCATCTGTCTTCTTGAATTGTAGTGTTGCGTAATCTGGGCTCAGAAAACATCGTTAAACGGCTATTACTCCAGCTGCTATGATTTCTTCTAGCTCAGGATTTCCCGTCTCCTGGGAACATCCATAAGACAACTCACTGACTTATAGCCAGCAGTCAGGTAAACTCAGAACCTTCCCGGGGTGATATGGTATACCGCAGGCAGAGGAGGTGATATGGTATACCGCAGGCAGAGGAAGCAAAGCCAGTGGCCCAGAGGCTTGGCTCCTGCTTTAGAATTGCCAGGAGGGCTGACTGGCCGTAGCACATGTTTGGTCTGGGTTGTAGTAAGCAATCTTACTTACACTCAGTAGGTTGCTCTCCCTTAACCATCCCATGTAACACAGCATCCATCCATGGGTCGCTTCTGTGCTTTCTGTTGATAGCGCATGATTTCACGTCTGTGTCTTTTGTCTGTATTTCCTCACATGATGGTTAATTCTATCAGAGTCTGATGCAGTTCTCTACCTAGAACAGAAACCAACACAGCAGAACAGGCTCTCAGGACAGACAGGTGTGTTTGCACCCTGCACCAGCATGCCAGCCCTAGCTGGTTCTTGGGCCATTCCTGGAAAGTATGAGGGTCCTAACATGTCAGCCATGTTAATAGTGAATGAGTGGACCATGACGGTGTGGCATTAGGGGAGGTCGTTGAGGTATCAGGAAAAAGTACTCTGCATAGGTCATAAGAGCAGAAGTGAACTCACATTAAAGCTATTAAGAATGTTAGGTGAGGGCTGGCGAGATGGCTCGTCAGGTAAGTGGGCTTGGTGCCAAACCTGAAAATTTGAGTTCATTCCCTGGAAATTCATGGTCTAAAGAGGAGACCTGATTTCCGTGAGTGA
Source organism: Mus pahari (assembly GCF_900095145.1). Classification (NCBI taxonomy): domain Eukaryota; kingdom Metazoa; phylum Chordata; class Mammalia; order Rodentia; family Muridae; genus Mus; species Mus pahari. Next base: position 31,466,130 of record NC_034596.1, read on the forward strand.
ATCTGATATCCACATACACACATAAATTATATACATAAATATATACTACCTGTAAAAGCACATAAGTACATTGTATATACTTATATTAGTATAGATATGTACATATTATACATTATATACATATATAAGTACATATAAATGCATATTTTTAAGTATATGTGTAAATATGCATGTATATAAAAGGTTGCTTCCTGATAATTGATGGGGTACAGAACAAACTGAAAGGGGGTCACAGATGGCTGTTTGGTTGACCAGCAGAAAGCGGGAACATGATTGGAAGCAGGATGTCTATATAGGCTCGACACTACCTGTAAAAGCCCGGAGGTCATTCTCTTATGAGCATTGCTTGACACAAATCCAAGGAGAAGTGATCTGCTGCTGGTGCCAGGGCCCGGGTGTGCATCGCTAGATGTGTGTAGCTCACAGAGCCGAAAAGAGACAATGAAGGGGCTCTGGGTGGCATTCCTGTGGGCAGCTGCAAGTTGGAGAGGCTCTAGTTCACTCTGCTTTTTTACATTTTCCTTTTGAAATATTTTTCCTCTGCTTTTTTTTTTTTTTTCTTGTTGGCTTATGTAGTCCTGGCTGGCCTCAAACTCACGGAGATCTGCCTGCCTCTGGCTCCTGAGGGCTGGAGTTAAAGGCATTTTCTAGCATGCACAGTCTCCTTTTAAAATATTTTTACATTTGAAACTTTTCAGCAGAAGTTGACATCTGAGTGCATGTCTCTGTGAATGCTTATGCAGACAGCCGCATAAACAGTTGTCTAAATCAAAATACTGGGCATCCGTCCCCAGAAGGTTCTATGCCTCTCGCAAGTGCTTATCCAAGGTAATGACTACCAAGTAGTTTCATTAGTGCGTTCCTTTCGAGCTTCATGTAAACAGGACAACACAACATGGTTATTTGTTGTCTTGTGTTTTAGTGTGCTTCTTCCTTCTCTCAGCATAATTACCGTGAGGTTCACACTTCTGCGTGTCTCTGGGATTTGCTTTCTGTAACAGCTGTAATCTTCCTTTGTATTGACGTATCAAGATTTGTCTACCATTTCCTGTTGATGGGTGGGCATGGGGGTTGTTTGATCTAAAACTGCACTCGACTTTCTCGTACAAGTCTTTTTGTGTCTACTCACTTTGCATGCATGTGTTTGTGGTGTGTGTGCCTGTGTGGTGTGTGTGTTGGGGGGGGAGTTGCATGCGTATAGTGTGTGCGTGTGTGTATCTGCACACTCATGTATGCATGTGCAGGTTCACATGCGTGTGTGTGTGTGTGTGTGTGTGTGTGTGTGTGTGTGCGTGTGGGCCAAGGATGAGAGGGCAACCTCAAATGCTGCTCCTTCTCGGGGGCTCTCACCTTCTTTCTTGATACTGGATCTCTCCTCAGATCCAGGGCTTGCCCATTTGGCTAGACTGTCTTGACCCGCCTGTCCCCACATACTTCCCGTTGCTATGATAAGAACACATCACCCATATGGCACCAAATGAGCTGTTTCTCTAGTCCCTGCTGCTTACTTTTGACCATTGCATGGAGGCTGCAGTTTTTGTGTGTGTGTGTGGACTTTAAATTTTATTTTAAAATTTATCATCATCATCATCATCATCATCATCATCATCATCGTGTGTGTGTGTGTGTGTGTGTGTGTGTGTGTGTGTGTGTGTGTGTAGTATATGTGTCTCAGAGGACATGTATAGGTCAGAGGGTGACTTTGTAGAGTCGATTCTCTACTTCCAACTTTATGTGGGTTCCAAGGATTGAACTTGGGTCACCAGGCTTCCATGACATGCACTCTCCCTCCCTGAATCATGTTGCTGGCCCATGTGGGTGTTACTAAGGGGAAGCCCCGACAAAGCCCTAGGATGGTAGCTGGTCTTGGTCTGCCATAGCCTAGAGGAGCACTGTACAGGGACTCAGTTGCCACTGACCCAGATCATGTCATATGGCTCTGCCACTTAGGCATTACTGGAGAAAAGAGGATTTGAGAGGAAAGATACAAAATGTTTTAAGTGATCATTTTGGTTTTTTTCTCCCCGCTCCTCTTTTATTGTTGCTAGTTTGTTTTTCTAGTCAGGGTTTCTCTGAACACCCTGGCTGCCCTGGAACTCACTCTGTAGACCAGGCTGGCCTCGAACTCAAAGAGATCTGCCTCTGCGCCTCTATGCCCCTCTGCCCCTCTGCCCCTCTGCCCCTCTGCCCCTCTGCCCCTCTGCCTCTGAAGTGGCTGGTGCAGCCTTAAGCAGGTGGGTGTTGTTAGGCCCAAGGACCTCTTCCATCCTTGTCAAGGGAAGAGCTAAGCTTCTCTGTTTTCACTCAACACCTCCCCCCCCCTTTGAGACAGAGTCTCACACTGTAACCTAAGCTGGCCTCAAACTCAGCAATCCAGTGCTGGGATTTCAGGTGGGTGCCACCGTGCATAGCTTTGAGATATCGATTTTTGAGTGCTTACAAAGGACTTTGCATTCTTTTGGTGGCAGGGGGAAGGGAGACAGTGTCTCTCCACATAGCCCTGGCTGTCGTGGAACTCATTAAGGTAGAACAGGCTGGCCTCTGACTCCATGGCTCAGGAGTTTGCATTCTTAACCAGGACCAGGAGAATGATGAGATAGGATATGAATCCAGGAAACCAACAATGTCCTAAGGAAGTGACATTGAGCCACCTACAGCATGGGGCCCCGAGTAAAGGCTCTCCTATATTATATGTGGAGGACGTCCTCACGTCCATGAGATCATCACTCATCACCATTAAGCATCGTTTCCCAGAACTGAGATAAGAGAGGGACTCTCCCTAATTTCTGCAAAGAATTCTGTGTTTCCCAAGTGATTCTCATCTCCATGGCAACACTGCTAGTAAATCTCCACTTTCCTAATACTAGCCTCCTCAGGCATCGCAGGCTTCTGATGATCAGGTGGTCACTGATTAAGAAATTGTTATGTGTGGGTACCACATGAGGCAGCTCACACTAATTTAACTTAACCTGTACACAGAGACACAGCTTCTGTTGTTCCTCTCTAACCAACGAAGAAACAGAAATGCAGAGAGGTGGATAACCCACCCAAAGACACACAGCAGAGCCAGGATATGATCTCATATATTTCTGGCCCTTTGGCCTAGCGCTAAGTCTGACCTGCTGCTTATGGGAAGGGCTAAGGAGCATAGCCCCAGCTTGGCCAGAGCAGGATGATCTGGAGACAGCAAACACATCCTTCACCTCCTGCGAGTTCTACTGAGCCTACACCCCTCCTTCTCAAACAGATCCATACCTGGCCTCTGATGGCAGCGCCAACATGATTTCCTAGGTTCTACCTTTGGAGGACAGCCAATCAGTTTCCCTGTAATGAGAGGAGCTTATTTAGAGAAAATCCTCCAAAGAAGGAGTCACAGAGAGAGAGAGTCTCATCATCTAGGAAAACAAGTGGCTTAGCCAGGAATGGTGGCCATGCCAAGAATCCCAGCACTCAAGAGGCTGAAGCAGGAGGGACCCGAGTTTGAGACTCGCCTGGGCTATGCAGAGAGTCCTTCTCTCAAAGAAAGGAAAAGAAAACAGTACGTGTATAAGTGAATATTTTCTGTGTTACATGGAACAATCTACAGTCAGTGTGAGGTTGGGAGAAGCAGTTCAGGGGAATGAACAGGCATTCTACCGATCATTCCAGAAAGAAATCCTACTCATCCTGAACACTGGATTTCAAGTTTTAACAGGAAGCTTTGGAGGCAAGGAAAGGGTCAGGAGACAAAGGTAAAAGAAGGTGTCTCTCCCCTAGAGTCCAACTCAGCATTTAGACACACCTCAGGGCACCCGAGGTGAGGCCACGCTTCAGACATGGTTGAGGTGCACTCATCTTTAAGTGAGTTGAAGGCACTAAGGCCAGCGGAACCCTTTTCTGGAACCCCAATCCAGAATCCTTGTAGCTGTCCCCTGTGATACCATCTGAGGTGCAGGAACCCGATTTACTTTCTCCACCAATTAAAGAATTAAAAAGGCAGGAAAGCGTTTGTAAGTCAAACAAAGCCAGAGTCTATCCAAAGTAAAGTAGCAAGTGCAGAAGCCAACTCTTGTGAAAGGAGGGGATGGAGCCCAAAGGGGTCCTGCTGGCGTGCCCGCTGTCACCTGGACACCAGAATCCCCTGGAGGTGCAAGTCTCATGATCAGACTCAAACAATCTCTAGGACAGTGTCAATAGTGTTTAAAAGTTAACCCCCAGGGTGCGCAGGCAGTGAATGTAAGTGGTTATGCAGAGGCGGGGGATGGAGAAGAGAAGGAAAAGGCCATACTGTTTCAGTTACACTGGCTCGGAGGTCAGACGCAGCGGACTGAAGCAAGGAAGCAAGGAAGCAAGCAAGGAAGCAAGGAAGCAAGGAAGCAAGGAAGGAAGCAAGGAAGCAAGCAAGGAAGCAGGGAAGCAAGGAAGCAAGGAAGCCAGGAAGCAAGGAAGCAAGCAAGCAAAAACCAAGAGACAGAGTAAAGAAAAAGACCAGGTCGCTAGAAAGGGGGACAGACCCAACCAAACCTCACGGCTACCCACTGGGGATGGTACTCATGGGAGGGAATTCTGGGATAGAAAGTGCAGCATCTCTTTAACTACTCCACCTATAAATTGAGCATGGCTTAAAGTGGGCCTGCTTTCCTAGGCGCAGCCCCTTGATTGGCCTAACTGACTGAATGCACTTTTTCCCCCCTGTCTTGAGTAGCTTGTCTCTACCAAGGCTAGAGATTTCTTTCTCTTGAGTAGAATGAACCAGGTTTCCATTAATGTTCCGTCAGACAGACAAGGAGTTGCTCTGGTTGGAGGCTCGGGGTTCTAGTAGACAGCAACTTCAGGGAAAGAATCAGGAGAGCCGGACTGGAAGGTTCAGCATGGGTGACCACAGTGTCAGGCACCCCAGGAGCAGAGATGCCGTCCAGTCCTGTGAGCAGTGGGAACACATCCAATAAAATGCTAGCTCCCGGGGCCCTGGGTAATGTTCTCTTTCCCAGAAAGGGAAAGGGCTTGGAGTGCTAGCCTGCAAGTGTGGATGCTTCAGGGGGGGAGTGGAAGCAGCTGCTGGCTGGGCCAGTGGGCTTGGCATCCCTGGGCCACACAGATGCTGGAGAAAGAGGGGCAGCCCAGGCTCGGTGCCCTAAGGTCTGTCCCTTAGCTGGCCAGAACCACAGGCCCTACCCTTCGATGCTGGACCCATGCCTGATGATGGAGGTAGAAGGAGATTCTTGACTGAGTGAAGCGTCAAGCTTTGACTGAGCTAAACAACCTCTTCACCATGAGCATGAATCATTGGCATGGGACCCTCTGGCCACCAAGGAGTTGAGATGCAGTGACACATGGCTCTTCTGGTTCAATGAACCTGACCTTTGCAGCCAGAGTGGCTGCCAGGCCATCAAAATGCTCATCATGGCTCTTAGTCCAGGCTCCCCACTGGTCTTAGAGTGTGACGGGAAAATGAAGTTGTGGGCTTTCCTGGTCCTATACTCTCTGAGTTTGCTCCAACTCCACAGACCCAGAGCCTTCCCTCCCGAGCCTCTCAGTCTCTCATCCCTCCGCAGTATAGGGCTGGGGCATAACTTAGGAAGTACTGATGGCAAGCTTAGCAATGAGCCTTGTCAGAGACGATGATTTGGGCTCCAGCAAATCCGAGTTCCAACGTAAGCTGTGGTGCTGCCTGCTGGCTGCGAGGCGGAGATAGCTGCGGAGTCTCTAAGGCTCAGCTTGCTTGTATATAAAGGATGGCTAATTCTTCATGGAGCTGATAGGAGGATTAAACATAGAAGCATATGGCAAGCAGGAGGGGGCCTAACAAGTGAGTTTCCTTTATCTAAGCAACTGAACTGCCTCCTCACTCCTCCAGAGGAGAAAGGGGAACCAGTGGAACCTGTCAGGGGAGGGACCCTGTTGGTCTTTAGGGTCACATCTGTCACTGTGGAGGGTGAATGACACATCTGCTGGGTCCCACGTCTATCCCAGGGAGAGGGCTTATACTGCAGCTGTTGCCACAGCGACCCACGGGGTGATGTTTGCAGTGCGACTCTGTTTCAGCACAGCATGGCACAATCCCTGAATCGACAGCCCAGTCCCAGTGACACCTGTTTTCTCCACATGGCTTTCCAGCTCCTCCTGGACTCAGAGTGACCTCAGCTAGAGGAGGGAGGGAAGGGACTCGGTGGGATAGTCACAGCAGCAACCTTTAAAGGAAACATATCAATCTTTACAAGTTATTTGAATATGATTACCGTGTGTGTGTGTGTGTGTGTGTGTGTGTGTGTGTGTGTCTGTCTGTGTGTGTGTCTGTCTGTGTGTGTCTGTGTCTGTGTCTGTGTGTGTGTGTCTGTGTGTGTGT
>NC_034596.1:31472639-31480963 GCF_900095145.1 Mus pahari
TGTGTGTGTGTGTGTGTCTGTGTGTGTGTGTGTCTGTGTGTGTGTGTATATGACAGAACAATGTTGTAGAGTCAGTTCTCTCCTGTCACTTCTATGGATTCTAGAGAGTGAACTCAGACTCCTGAGTTTGTACAGCCAACACCTTTGCCCATGAAGCCATTTTACGGCCTTATATTAATCTTAAGAGTGTTTCTGTATCAAAGCAGAGAGACTCTTACCTGGCTTTGACTTGTTCTGATGAGCTGCAGTTTCAGCCTCCGCTGGCTCTCACCAGCTCTATGGTGTCCTACTCTGATTCGAGTATTTGATCAATGTAAAGTCATTTACACACCTTGGAGTCGCTATAGGGTTTACAAGACGTGCTTAGGGACCTTACTTCTTGGGATGACTACTAAAATCCCAGAGGCAGGAAAGTTCTCAGCTTGATTTTTTTAGGAAAAGACATCAAGTCTGAGAGAAGTTGGGCAACTTGCTGGAGGTCACACAGTTTACTGGTGTCTTGCTATTCTTCCCCTGTGGATCAGGAAGAAGCAAGCGCTATGATTTGACTTGTAGAACTTTAGCAATGCATCCTGTATAAATGTAAGCAATCTGCTTCTCCCTTGGGTTTAGCCTCCTGTCACTGTTGGTACCGAAGGCACACGGAAATACTCCCCGTGGCCCATGCTGTAGATTCTACTTTGGAGAAGCAGACTACAAGGGTTTCTGGGGTGGCTGGCCTTCTGTATCCTAAGACGTTTAGTCTCGCTTAGTACACGCCTGCTGCATCAGCAAACTCAGTGGGTTTGCCTTGAGCCCTGTTCAGAGAGTCCTGCACCAGAAGCCCCCAGATGCCCCGCTGACCCTGTGCTCTATGCCAGGCGAGGCAGTAGTCTGTCCAAAGCAGACCTGTGTCCTGTGAACCTCACACATGACAGAGGCATAACAGGTCTGAAAGGCAGCTCTTGGCAGGGCAGGTCAGATGGTGTGTCTAGAACAGACAATGCCTCTGCAGAGAAGAAGGGCAGTAGCTACCTCAGACTCACCAAAAGACCACGGCATCACCTTTGTGGAAGAATCATATTACTGCTTGTCTTGTCTTTTGAAACCTCAAATTCCACCCCCTCCAAAAAGACACACCTCCTAATACTTTTAATCCATTCAAACAGTGTTACTCCTTGATGCCTAAGCATTCAGATATATGAGCCTATGGGGGCCATACTCTAGAATAGTGATTAAACTTTAGTATGAGTTTTGGCGAGGACATTCAAACATTAGCACAGGAAACTAAGCATGAAGATTCAGATTCCAGAGTCTCCTGGTTTTGCATTCAATCCAATTACATTTCTTAGGATATGGGTGATGACAGGCTAGAGAGATGTCTCAGAGGTTAAGAGCATTGATTGCTCTTCCGGAGGTCCCAAGTTCAATTCCCAGCAACCACATGGTGGCTCACAACCATCTGTAATTGAATCCGATGCCCTCTTCTGGTGTGTCTGAAGACAGCTACAGTGTACTCATATACAATCAATCAGTCAGTAGTCAGTCAGACAATCAATAGGCTATAGGTGACGGTGGGAAGTCACTGCATTCCCTGTAACCTCATAACAACAGCCCAGTACCATCTGAGAGAGTTACCACATGGTTGCCCCATCAATATCCATGATTAGTAAGTGTTCAATAAATGGTGCTGTTTTCACAGGCGCAGCCACTTAGGAGTTCTTCTCAAGGCTACATATTGCTGTTAACGTGCAGTAGATGTCATTCCTTTTGTTTCCTGCTTCAACTGCCATTCAACCCCCATGGACAAAGCTGTAAGGCTGCCTTCCTCACGGATGTATCCCCCATTCCTGCAAGGCTGCCTGATGCCTAGTAAGAGCTCGGTTTGCAGAGTGGAAACCAAAGGGAGAAGGACAGAGAACCCAAGAAGTAAAATCTCCCAGTGCAGTTGGCTGGAGCTGCGTGGAGACCTGACCAGCCAGCCAGTGATGTAAAGGTCACAGAAAAACAATAGCAGCTGCGGTTGTAGAACAGGTTGGGACACGAGGTAGAGAAAGTAAACGCAAAGCAGGAAGGTGATGCAATAAGGACACAGTTTGTGGCTAGGTGGCAAAGGGTTCATGCGTTCCTAAGCAAGTCACATCAGAAAGTGACTCCCAAGCCCTATTCTTGTTCAGCACCCATTCTCCCTTGGACATAGAACGGCACAGAAGTTTCTGGTTAGTCCAGAGTGGCTTTCTTCACTTCAGGATATGCTTTGTACTGCCTGCGTAGGTGCTCCAAGACAAATCAAGACAGGCATCTCAACCTCGTAAGCTCAAAAGGCCAAGTGCGCCCTGCCACGGAGGCCACCCCTGTCTGCGCTGTGCCTTGTTGTGTGGGGGCTGTCGTGTCGGCTTAGGGGAGCCATTTCTTACCTGACTTTGACATAAAAGATTTGGATTGCCAGCCGTGTTTTCCCCGCCCAAGGTCCCCATGGAGCTCAGTCTTGCTTGAGTGGTGAGGGGAAGGAGGATTTCATATTTGAAATGTGGTTCTTATAGCTTAACTGGCTGGCTGGGACTAGAAGAACAGCAGAATAATACTCTCTCTCTCTCTCTCTCTCTCTCTCTCTCTCTCTCTCTCTCTCTCTGTGTGTGTGTGTGTGTGTGTGTGTGTGTGTGTGTGTGTGTGCTGTGGCCATGGACAGGAGGGTAAGGTTTGGGGAAGAATTCTGGAGGGAGGGTGAGACAGACAGCTCTGCAGAGTCCAGGCTAGGCTTTACAGACAAAGGTCCATACTGTGGGAGCTTCAGTCTAGCGAGGCATTGGGACTGCACTCGAGATATGGATCTCACCGCATTCACTGCCCCATGTGCTCTCCTGGGTGTAAAATGTCCATTCACACTTCCTCCCCCCGTCTCTTTCTGCTCCACAAGGACTACAGAACTCCATGCATTCCTTGTTTCTAGGCCTCTTTATAATGCTACACATACCTATTTTTTCTAGTTTATCTTTTAGGTTTCCTTACAGTATCTGCAATAAACCAAGAGTCTAAATTATAATGTAGGGGAAATTATAAGTATTCAGTGAGTTGAGATTTGTCGTAGTTGTTTTGTTTTTGTTTGATTGAGACGGGGGGGTCTTACTGCATAGCCATGACTGGCCTGGAACTCACTCTGTAGACCAGGCTGGCCTCAGACTCACAGAGCTCTGCCTGCTTCTGCCTCCTGAGGGCTGGGACTAACATGTCACACACATGGCTTGAGGTGTGATCTATGGTGTGTGTGTGTGTGTGTGTGTGTGTGTATGTTTCTTAAGAAATCCAATGGTTGGAGACATCACTCTTGGTCTTGCAGAGGGCCCCAGTTCAGTTCTCAGAATTCGCTTCAGTTCATAATCACCCAAAACTCCAGTTCAAGGGAATATGATGATTCTAAATTCCAAAGACACTCAACTCACTTATACACATATAACCACCAACATGTACACATAATTAAAAATAAAATAATCTTTAAAAAAGAAACTTAGGGCCTAGAGTAGGCAGAATGAATAAGAGCTGGAGGCTGGGGAGAGGCACTGTGGGGTGATATTTATCAGGCATGGCATGGCTGTTACACTCATAAAGTTCCTGCTCACCTGCATGAGCTCTGAGCAGAACTCACCCATCAATATTCTGTCCAGGACCCAGGAGGAGTGCATGTGGTCTCCTGAGGAGTAGAGACATTTTCCTCAGTGGTGTAACTGCTGGTTAGCTGTTCACCCTTTGTTAAAGACCCTCTCATTAAATTCAGTGGGTCTCTCTCTCTCTCTCTCTCTCTCTCTCTCTCTCTCTCTCTCTCTCTCTCTCTGTGTGTGTGTGTCTATCTCTCTCTGTCTTTGCCTATCTCTGTCTCTGTCTGTCTGTCTGTCTGTCTGTCTGTCTGTCTGTCTCTCTCTCTCTCTCTCTCTCTCTCTCACACACACACACACACACACACACACACACACGAAGCAGGAGAAAGTAATGGGGGTGCTGAATATGATGGAAATGTGTTAGTATATCTGTGAAAATTGTCAATTAATTAAAGTTACACGAAGAGGAAAGACACTTCCAAGCCCACAAGCAAAGAAGCACTTAATTTCCTTTTCTCTGGATGAATATCCCACCCACAGGGCTGCTGCTGATGGTTAGTGTTCCAAGACAGAGATGGGCAGACCCCAAACATACCATGTTTTTGCCCCTGGTGCTAGGCGGACCATGGGGACCCTGTTCCTGTAAACTGGAATAAGTTTCCACTATAGTCTAGCTTCAAGCCACAGCTCCAAGCAACCACCCTGAACAACCCCAACCAGGGCTCTGCGCACAAGGTGCCAATGAATGGAAGGCCAGAAGCACCCATGGGGAGGAGGAGGCGGCCATCTTGGAGAGATCTCCAAGCCCAGCTGCTGCATCAGATAGAGCATCCTCTGAAAATAGTGGCTGTCACACAGCTGTTCACCACATGCCAGGATCTGCCAGGGACCAGTCTCCTAGCTCATGACAAACCCTCCTGTCAAGACCACAAAGCAGGGCATTGTAACGCAGTGTTAGCCCGTGTCTTCCCAGGGTAACTCTCCAGCCCGAGATCATCCCAGAACATTGTGGACAAAGGAGCCATAGTTGGAGCTGGGCTTGAAAGGGGAACAGCTTAGAGAACGGAAGCCCACTCCCTCCGGCCAACAGGTCCACACCCACCTCCCAGGAAGGGGCCAGAACAGGGCAGCAGTGTAAACCAGGCAGCTCTGAGGTAGCAATGCCAGCCCTACTCCCGGGCAGCTTGCAGACACCCGCCCTGGCCTGATTTTCCTGTTCTGCCTGTCAAGGCTGCTGGAAGACACTTGACAAATATGCCAGCTCTCTGGCCTTTGAGCCAGCTCTGGGGGACATTCTTAAGCACTGGACCGAAGAGAAGTCGGGAGGCCTTTAAAGGAAACCTGTACTTCTGTCTCTTTCCTCTGGAAGGGGTGGAGGGCGGAACACTTGAGGTGTGAACACCTGAGCTGGGCACTGGGCGGTGCTTAGCTTCTAAATCCAGGTCTCCAGTAAGAAAGCCCGGCAAGAAGGGGTGTGGGGGGGGGCAAGAGTAGGGGTGGGGCTGGGGAAGCTGCCAGGATGTGGGGGATTGAAGGGGTTTATTGGCAAATGTTACATTGGAGGAGTATTTTCAAACACCAATAGCAAGAAGGGCTATTGGGGGATGGGCTTTTGTTTTGGGGTTGTTTTATTTTATTTTTCACTTAGAAGACACTGAAGTATAAATCTGCACTGTCCCTCATCAAAGGAGCCAGCCTTGGTCCTTTTCTGGGTTCCACTTGGCCAGCCTCACACTCTCACTTCTGCCTTCCTGTGTGCGTCATGGCCCACCTCAGCTTCCTGTGTCTCTCCCTCCCCCTAGAGACCCCCAAACTTCTCACACTGTTCTCTGCCTCTCTCCCCACACAGCCAGCCAGTGATTCTGGCCATGTTAAATGTAAACTTTCCCACTTAGGTCAAAATATTTAACAGACCCCATCCCACCCATTCTATTAGCCTTACTATATACTCTAAGATGAATTGGATGTAGAGTGAACTAATTACACAGCAGGGTTTTATAGACGACCCAGCGGGTAGAAGCTTGCCAGTGAGGAAACCATGGATTTGGGAACCATATTAAACACAGCTGAGTCTTGCATGGGTGCAGCTAGATGCCTTCGGAAGCCATTAATTAGATCACAGATGCCGAAAGCATGGTTGGCATCTTTAGGCTGGAGGCAGCAGAGAGAGTGTGTGCGTGTGTGCTGGCTGCACTCTCTTCGGGAAGAGTACTCGTAGTGTGCTGCTTTCTCTGGGGTTTCCCAGAGAGCCAACTCAGGGCTTTTAGCTCGAGAACCCTGTTGTACTAATGTGGATGTGGCCCAGACTTCCTGCTACTGAGCAAAGTCAAGACCATCAGAATGGGAGCAATGGTTGAAGCCAGAAGGTTCTTCACCCTTAGTAGGTGGAGGGAGACAAACCCTCCTAAAAGCTAGGTGGCTCCCCTGATAGGTGCGCTTGACAAGTGCAGGAAGTTCCAGAGTCCTGGAGGTGAGACACAGGCACTATGACCGCACAAGGCCATGCCATCGATGAAGACATTTCCAAAGTTCTCCCAGTTCAGACTCTTTAGGGTTTGCTTCAGGTCTGCTGGACTGATTTCCTGACGGAGACACTAGAGAAGTGAGGAAATGTGTCCCCACCTCCAGCATGTGTGGGCCATAATGCCCATGAAGGGTGTAATGGCGCCACCTTCTGCTTCAGCCCTGAAATTACACCTTCACGGGGCTCATGCCCGTTCCCTGCCATGACTTCCCAACCCCGGCCCTCAGAGTCAGGGAAGTTGCTGTTCATTTCTTAGAGACCTAATTTCAAAGCTATTTGTAGAAGTGTGTTTTGTACAGCCATATTATGAGACAATAAAACACTTTTTATTTTAATTAAATAATCAATTAATTAACTTTACATCCCGACATCAGTTTCCCCTCCTTCCTCTCCTCTCAGTCTTCCCCACCCCCTACAGATAGGAGACTTCTTCTCCACTTCTCTTCAAGAAATGGATATTAGTCAGCTTTGGCATATCTAGGGTCAGTAAGACTAGGTGCCTCTTCTCTTGAGGATAGACAAGACATGCCAGTAGTAGGAAAGGGTTCCCAAGGCAGGCAACACGGTGAGAGAGAGCTCCTGCCTCTGCTGCTAGGAGGCGCACATGAAGACCAAACTACACAACGTTAGATGTGTGAAGACGTTCTTGTTCGTGCATGCTCTCGGGTTGGCGGTTCAGTCTCTGCGAGCCTCTGGGGGCCCAGGTTGGTGGATTCTGTAGAGTTTCTTGGGGTGTCCTTGACCCCTCTTCCTCCCTATCTTCCTTCGGGTTCCCCAAGCTCTGCCCAAGGTTTGATTGAGGGTCTCCGCATCTGTTTCCGTCTGCTGCTGAGCAAAGCCTCTCTGCTGACACAGCTGGAGTTATCACAGAGAAAGGAGCTTCTGTTGAGACATGCCTCCATGAGATCCAGCTGTGGGACATTCACTCAATTAGTGATCAAGGTGTGGGGTGGGGGTGGGGGATCCATTGTAGGTGGTGCCACCTCTGGGCTGGTAATCTTGGGTTCTATAAGAAAGCAGGCTGAACAAGCCAGGGGAGGCAAGCCAGTAAAGAACATCCCTCCACAGCCTCTGCATCAGCTCCTGCTCTCTGACCTGCTTGTGTTCCAGTCCTGCATCCTTTGGTGATGAACAGCAGTATGGAAGTATAAGCTGAATAAACCCTTTCCTCCCCAACTTGCTTCTTGGTCATGATGTTTGTGCAGGAATAGAAACCCTGGCTAAGACATTTCCCTCTCATGGCATGGGTATCAAGCTGGACTAGTCATTGGTTGGCCATTACCTCATTTTTTTATTCCATCTTTACCCCAGCATATCTTATTAGCAGGACAAATTGTAGGTCAAAGGTTTTGTTCCTGCATTGGTGTTCCAATCCCTCCATTGTCTTGCCTGGTTATAGGAGATGACCTGAAATAGGCTCCATATCTTGCATTGCTAGGAGCATTAGTTAGGATCACCTTCATAGATTTCTGGGAATATTCCATTGCCTGAGGTTTCTAACTTGTCCCAGAGATGACCGCCTCCCCCGACCCCCCCACCCCCGCCTGGACTCTCCTAGTACTCTCTCCCTCTGTCCTCCCCCTACCTGATTCCCATCTCCCTACCTGATTCCTGTTCCCATCCCCACCCTAACCCCATCCACTGGCAATTTTAATTCCATTTCCCTTTCTCAGTGAGATTCACAAATCCTCCCTTGGATCCTCCTTTTTACTTTGCTCCTTTGGGTCTGTGGATTGTAGCACGGTTATNCTTTATGGTTAATATCCACTTATAAGTGGGTACATACCTTGCTTGTTTTTCTTGGTCTGCGTTACCTCACTCTGGATGATCGATTCTAGCTCCATCCATTTGCCTTCAAATTTCATGCCACTGTTTTTAATGACTGAGTAATATTCCGTTGTGTAAATATACCCCATTTTCTTCACCCATTCCTCAGGTGAGGGACATCTAAGTTGTTTCCAGTTTCTGGCTTTTACGAATAAAGCTGCTATNAACATAGTTGAGCAAGTATCCTTGTGGGATAATGGAGTATCCTTTGGCTATATGCCAAGGAGTGGTATATCTGTGTCTTGAGGTAGGTCTGTCTTAGTCAGGGTTTCTATTTCCTGCACAAACATCATGACCAAGAAGCAAGTTGGGGAGGAAAGGGTTTATTCCGCTTACATTTCCATACTGCTGTTGATCACCAAAGGATGCAGGACTGGAACTCAAGCAGGTCAGAAAGCAGG
>NC_034596.1:31482494-31485295 GCF_900095145.1 Mus pahari
TCCTCCTCCTCCTCCTCCTCCTCCTCCCCCCTGCTTGTGGACGTTGTACATCGTGGTGCGCACTAGGCTCCGCACCACGATGTACAACGTCCACAAGCAGGTAATACTATGTCCGATTTTCTGAGAAACTGCTAAATTGATTTCCAAAGTGAATGAGTGAGTTTGCACTCCCACCAGCAATGGAGGGGTGCGCCCCTTGTTCCACATTCTCACCAGCATGACCTGTCGCTTGATTTTTGATCTTAGGCCATTCTGATGGGTGTAAAGTGAACTCTCAGAGTAGTTTGATTTGCATTTCCCTGCAGGCCAACAATGTTGCACATTTCTTTAAGTGCTTCTCAGCCATTTGAGATTCCCCTGTTGAGAATTCTGTTTAGATCTGTGCCCCGTTTTTTTAAATCGGGTTATTTATTTTGTTGATGTCTAGTTTCTTGAGTTCCTTACATATTTTGGATATCAGCCCTCTGTTGGATGTAGGGTTGGTTAAGATATTTTCCCATTCTGTAGGCTGTTGCCTTGTCTTTTTGATGGTGTCCTTTGCCTTACAGAAGCTTTTCAGTTTCATGAGGTCACATGTATTAATTGTCGATCTTAGTTCCTGAGCTGTTGGTGTTCTGTTCAGGAAGTTGTCTCCTGTGCCAGTGCATTCAAGGCTATTTTCCATTTTTCTCTTCTATCCAACTTAGTGTCCTGAGAAAAAGGTGTACTCTTTTGTGTTTGCGTGAAATGTCCTATGGATAACTCTTAGGTCAATTTGAATCATAACATCTGTTAGCTCTATTATTTCTCTGTTTAACTTCTGTCTGGATGGCCTGTCCATTTATGAAAGTGGGATATTGAAGTTTCCCACTATTGATGTGTGGTTTGATGTATGATTTAAGCTTTAGTAACATTTCTTTACAAACGTGTGTGCCCTTGCATTTAGGGCATAGATGTTCAGAATTGTGATGTTGTCTTGGTGGCTTTTTTTCCTTCGATGAGTATTTGTCATGGGTTATCTTGTTTTCTCCATCTATGATCATTGAAAGTTTTGCTGGCTATAGTAGTCTGGGCTGACATCTGTGGCTTTCTAGGGTCCAAGACAATCTGCCTAGGATCTTCTGGCTTCTAGTGGTGAAATGTCTGGTGTAATTGTGATAGGTCTGCCTTTATAGGTTAATTGGCCTTTTCCCCTTGCAGCTTTTAATATTCGTTCTTTGTTCTGTACATTTAGTGTTTGATTATTATGTGGCAAGAGGATTTTCTTTTCTGATCCCAACTACTTGGTGTTTTGTAATCTTCTTGTATGTTTATAGGCATCTCTAGGGACATTTTCTTTAATTATTTTGTTGAAAATATTGTCTGCCACAAGGTGAGGCAGGAGGGCTTCAGAGCTCATGAGAAGACTTCAGCTGATGGCAAAAAGGAGCATGAGAGTCAGGACAGAAAAGCAGGAGGAGCCTGCAGGTGGCGTGCGTGCGGCAGCTCACCTGGAACCATTCACACAGAGTTGACAAGAGTCAACGTTGCCAGCCTCTCACCAGAGCCTCTTTTCTCACAACACAGGGACAGCCCAGCTGAGAGACACAGGTGATTTCTTCCCTTCCTTGAAAGAGCTCTTAGCCCCAAGAAACAAGTTTCGAAGTTGATTGAGAAAGAGAAGGATGGGATTCAATACAGAAAAAAATAAAGAGGGGACAGATGGTGCTCGCTAAAACGACCAGATTCCCCTCCACCTTAGTTAATCTGGGAATGACCTAATTTACATAGTATTTGCATGAATTTCCATTTCAAATGAAAGCAGCCTAACTTCAAACTTATAGGAGAAAATAAATGAGATCAAGCAATCTACTGTAATTGAGCAGAAAGGATGAATGGCAGATAGATCTATCCTCTAAGCCCTGGCTCAGAGAGGGAAGGAGCTGGCCCTTATCCCCTAGTAAGAGGGAAGCTTTCTGCAGACTCCCACTATGTCCCGAGGGTCTGTGGCCAGTGATCTGAAGAGCATAAGGAAAGGCCACTTAGTCTCTCTCCCAGCCCTCCTTCCCTCGGGTAGTCAGTCTTCTTAGGAAGAAGCTGAGCTGGGAATAATGCAGGAACTCTCAATGCCAGAGCTGGCACATCAGCAATGAGAGCAAACAGGAAACCAGCATCAAGTATGGCCTTTTCCATGAGCACCAGGAGAGTGAGACCCAAGCACCTGGGATGCTCCGCATGGACTCTTGTGATGGGGATCACTTCTGCCCCCACCCCAACTTCTGCTTCCACCTTCTGCCTGCCACTTAGCTTCCCATCCCCTAATTCTCACCCTCCCTCACATCTCTGATCTCATCACGCAGCCTCATACATAACTGAGCTCCCAGGAACATACTTGCTGGGAGTTGCCACCAGTCTGGCTGCCCAGTGGCAATCTAGTGATGTCATTCTAGGACATGCCACTCACTATGTTTACTAAACATCAATGCTTTCTCTAGTTTCTGGCCTGATTCAGATCTGGGGAGATGGCAAGGGCAGGCCAGATGGGCACAGAACAAGGCTGGAAGCTAGGGTGTATCTTGTCCTGTAGGAAGTCACCAAGCAAGTTCTGGCTGTGGGCCTGTCACCAGAGATGAGCTAGGTTGAGTGAAGGGTGTGGCTTTGAGCAGGCTGCTTATTGGCTTACAGACAATTCTGCTAGGCTCATCCCAACAGCGACCTATTGAGACCTAGCATAGCTTTCATCATCACCTGTGTGCCCAGTGCTGGTGGCCTAGTAGCATGTAAGAGGACTGTTCACTACCACAGCCCCCTCCCCTCCTAATCCTCCTCCTCCTCCTCCTCCT
>NC_034596.1:31486237-31492989 GCF_900095145.1 Mus pahari
AGTAGCAGGACAAAAAAGGAGGAAAAGGCTGATTGAATGGTCAGTGCTGGTCAAATTCTGTGTGTGTGTGTGTGTGTGTGTGTGTGTGTGTGTGTGTGTGTGTGTGTGTGTGTCTGTGTGTGTCTGTGTGTGTCTGTGTGTGTCTGTGTGTGTGTGTGTATGTATGGGTGTGTGTGTTTGTGTGTGTGTATGGGTGTATGGGTGTTTGTGTGTATGTATGGGTATGTGTTTGTGTGAGTATGGGTGTTTTGCCTGTATGTATCTATGCAGCAAAGCATGTACCTGGTGCCTACGGAGGTTAAAAGAGAGAGAGACAGATGCCCTGGAGCTGGAGTTACAGATCATTGTAAGCCACCATGTAGGCGTTGGAAATTAAACCCAGGTCTTCTGGGAGAGCAGAGAGTGCTCTTAGCTGCTGAGCCATCTCTCCAGCCCTGAAGCTGGTGAGTTTTTCCAAGGCCATACCACCCTGAGCCCTTGCCCACTAGCACCCCGGACCAGGCCAGTGGTGCTTGATTGAAACTATTGGATATCAGGTTACCCATGCCTAGGGTGACAGGAATTCACTGAACAGCAGCTTCACTGGATACTCCTGCTGGCCAAACAGACGGCTCTGCAAAACTAGATCTTTCTCATTCCACCTAAGCTTTAAATACAGCCAGTCTCCAGACATCCCATTTCTTTTTCAGGGCATCTCATCCTGACACAGGAGATACACAGACTTAAGATTTGTGGACCACACTCACTGCTCAGCTGTGGGGGTGACAGCAGCTACAATATGCAAATGAGGAAGTGTGGCTGTGTGTCGGTATGGGGAGACACAGAATGTGGGTTGGTCTCACTTTCACATGCTGTAAAATTATTCCTCTTCAGATGGTTTTCATTCAAAATCATTCTTAGTTCCCAGGCCACAAAACAAAACAAAACAGAACAGAGCAGAACAGAACAGCAAACTCTTGGCTTTAAGTCAATTCTAAAGCAGAGGGTGGATCTTCTTAAATGTAGATTGGAGCAGATGAACTTAGGAAAGACTTGACTCTGGAGGTGTGAACCAACGCTCTATGAATGCAGCCAAAGCCAACAGCTTTCTAAAGTGCAGCACTTAACAACAGAAACGGACCCCAGGGGCGTGTGCGTGTGTGTGTGTGTGTGTGTGTGTGTGTGTGTGTGTGTGTGTGTGTGGTGTGTGTGTGATGTGTGTGTGTAGGGTGTGTGTGTGTGTGTGGTGTAGTGTGTGTGTGCGTGTGGTGTGTGTGTGTGTGCGTGTGGTATGTGTGTGTGTGGTGTGTGTGTGTCCCAGGTGTGTGTGTGTGTGTGTGTGTGTGTGTTGTGTATACATACATGCAATGTGTTCAAGTGTTCTTATTCATCAGGGGGTTATTGGGTGTGTGTGTGTGTGTGTGCTTTCCAGAGGAGCGTCTCTGTGGGTGTGGACTCAGACACGGGGAGAGCTCCCACACTTTGAGGTTAGAGAGTTGTGAATGATGTCCTGCTCTTTTCAGAACAGGGAAGAAGCCAAGTCGACCACGCTGGCTGCACGACAGAGTGACTGTGGGCGTTTCTCCACCATCACCTTCTAGACTTGAGCTGGGCTCTGTGTTCGTGAGCCTATGTCATCAAGCAAATAACGTTAATTATTAGATTAAAAACAGACCTGGGTAGAGGCATGATCCTTGAGAAGAACATACAGGAGGTCCATTTCTGTTAAATACTTTAACTTTAGAAAGTCTGTCACTTTACCTCTAGAACACAGTTGGGTGTGTTTTTCAAATTTTTAATTTTGTGTATATGGGTGTTTTTCTTGCATGTTTGCCTACTGCTCATGGGGGTCAAAAGAGACGTCAGATTCCCTGGAGTTACAGATAGCCGTGAACTGCCATCTAGATGCTGGGAATTGAACCTAGGTCCTCTGAAAGAACAGCCAGTGCTCTTAACCACTGAGCCACCTCCCTAGTTGGGCATAGTTTATGTTGAAGCAATGGGTGCTATTTCTAGATTTCAGAAGCAGCGTCTTGTTATTAAAATGATTTCCTTTCAGATGACTTGAAATATTATTTTCTTCTTAAAATACATATCTTTTACTGAAAATTGTTTTTTCCTCCCTCTGCCCATGTCTTACCCAGCATCTTGTAATGAGGTCTCTGATATACAGTCGATGCTCAAAAACATATGTGATGAATGAGTAAAAAGGTAGAATTCCAGAAGTGAAGGTTGCGGGTACAAAGGTTCCTGCAATGTGAGGAGGCAGAACACGGCTGCGGGACTGGGTGAGGTTCAGTGAGAGGCATGTGAGTGTTGTTGCTCCCTATCCATATCAGCCAGCTTAACCTTACATGCATACGCAGCGAGGGCCTGGGAAGGCTTTAGGCGACATAGTCTCCTGTCCACTTGGTCAGGTGATGAACAGGCTTATTATCCCAAGAATAAGAGCAACACACACATACTCAGAAGCACTCACTTGCTGTGAACAGAGGCACGTTTACGGTGGACCATGAAACTGTCAGCTATTCTACAGTCACCAGCTTCTGGGAGATGCGAGCGTGCTTTAGGGAAAGGCAGCACGGAGATCAACTTCTAAGCAAAGTGGGTAGTGGTGGCATGTGTGCTGAGGTCACACGGGGCCGCCTGTGTGGCAGGGCAGTTTGAAGGGACAAATGAGGACTGAGTCAGGGTCATGGACAGAATCAGATCTCTAGCCCCCTTCCTTGCAAAAGTCCTCTTCCAAGGAATGCCCCAGAACTCTTTCAGGATGCCTGTGCTTCCCTTGGCCTTGTGTCTCCAACTGAACGATGCAGTGACGGCAATGACAGCAGTGACTGTGCCCGTGTCAGGAGGTTTCCTGGCTCAGACAGGGAGGCTTCAGAACGACTTCTGACCTGGGGGCGGAGGATGTTGGAGGCATGTTTCAAGTAGGGTCATCTTGAGTTTCCTCCTAGATGTGGAACATTCTATAATATTATATAACATGGCTCAAGGATTGGGCTTCAGTCGTGTGGGATGGAACATGGCTCAAGGATTGGGCTTCAGTCGTGTGGGATGGAAGTGTGTGGCAAAATCACAAGACTCGAGGAGAATAAGAAACAAAGCAGATGTGTGTCCCCCATTCTTCCTCCAACCCCAGGATTTTGATGAGCAGGGCTCACAATGTGGAGGACACTGCCGGTACCTGGGGAACAGGTGAGCTACTTGGCTGCAAGCGGAGATGCTACACAAACTCTAGGCACTAGGTGCAGAAAACCTGCCGTCCTATAAGAAGATGACGTCGTAAACAGCCTTTTCTGCCAGAAGCAACCTGAACCCTGGCGGCCCACCATTCAGGCATTGCAGACAGCTCCCGGGAGTTCTGAAATGCCTGTTCTTTGCTGGGTAGTCCCAGGAGGGCCCTCTGTCTCCCAGCTCTGCCTCAGACCTAACTCTGGAAGCAGCAAGCTAAGCACCGGAGACCCTCCAGGGTCCCCAAGTCAGTCAAGGTCCGAATTGTATATACACTAATTGCCTTGGTCAGTGCTGGCTTACAGGAACTCCATGGTTTTTGAACTACGTTTGCCAAGCCCGAGTGACCTCCCGAGTGGAGGCCCAGAAAGAAATAAGAGATTCCAGAGTCCCTCTGTGCTCTCTGTGATAGAATTTTGGATTTAGCGTTTTGTCTCATCACTTTGTCTTACTTCTTTTATGTAGGTGATATAAACATCTGGTACCCAGATCTCCATGCGGTTTTCCATGCCTTGCTAGCTCCTTGAGGTGTTATAACCCCTCCACTCTCCCATCCTCTTCATTTGTGTATGAGCTTCACAGAGGCTAAGTAAGCCTCCAGGAAGCTTTTGTAGTTAGCTAACAGTTTGTAGTAACAGATGTGTTTCCGAGACATGAGTCTGTGTAAACAATGTCTCCTCAAACTTAACCCTTGCCAGTGCCCTAGAGGAACCCCAAGAGAAGGCCCTAGGAACAGGCAGCTGGTGAAGTGTCTGGGGGTGGGCACAGGACAGCCATTCTTTCAGAGAGATCCCCTGTGTACTGGCTAGTTTTGTGTCAACTTGACACAGCTGGAGATATCACAGAGAAAGGAGCTTCAGTTGGGGAAATGCCTCCAATTAGTGATGGGGGGGGGGAGGTCTGCTTGTGGGTAGGACCATCCCTGGGCTGGTAGTCTTGGTTCTATAAGAGAGCAGGCTGAGCAAGCCAGGGGAAGCAAGCCAGTAAAGAACATCCCTCCATGGTCTCCGCATCAGCTCCTGCTCCCTGACCTGCTTGATTTCCAGTCGTGACTTCTTTCAGTGATGAACAGCAATGTGGAAATGTAAGCTGAATAAACCCTTTCCTCCCCAACTTGTTTCTTGGTCATGATGTTTGTGCAGGAATAGAAACCCTGACTAAGACAGGTTGCTTTCCTTTAGGGCCTGCTCCTGCATGAAGTGTACAGCCCCCCTTTCTTAGGGACATTGGCCCAGCATTGGGCTAAGGACCAGGGACAGACAGTCACCCTGCACATCATGTGGCCCAAGGAATACACCAAAGCTGGAACATGTACCGCTCAGCCATTCTAGTAGATTAAAGCCAGAGGCTTTGAAGGTCCATCCAAGACATGACTCAGCACTTTGGCATACTGGGTACACTGGGCACACGGGTTAAGCCAAGGAACTCAGCAGCTGCGCCGAGCCTGTGTTGCCTCATCCCAAGGGCTGAAGAGTTTCCATCCAAAGTCAGAGAGAGTCTCAAATCTAGACTTGCAGAGGCTCCAAGAAATTCCTTAGGGCAACTAAAAGCTAGAAAAGTCACCCAGCCTGGCTTTGTCCCCTTTCAAGAACAAATTCCTGGCATGGGCAGCCAGGACCACAGTTAAGGCACGCAACAAGCAAAATCTGTCCGCCCGGCTTTTGGTGCCTTCAATCCCAAGCCAGCTCAGAGTTTCCACTGCTTCAGAAGTGGCTAGTCAGGCAGGGAGAACAAAGGCTCCTGTGCTGTCTAGTTTTATATCAGCATGTCCCAAGTTAACATCATGAGAGAGGAGGAAGCCTCAGCTGAGAAATTTTTTCAGGATGTGGGCGGGCCCTTAGGGCATTTTCTTAATTAGGGATGATGAGGAAGAGCCCAGCCCACTGTGGGTGGTGCCATCTCTAGGTGATGGTTCTGAGTTCTACAAGACAGCAGTCTGAGCAGGCCATGAGGAGCAAGCCAGCAAGCAGCACCCTTCCGTGACCTCTGCCTCAGGCAGGGCTCCAGGTTCCTGCCCTGCTTGAGTTCCTGTCCTGACTTCCTTCGATGAAGATATGAAAGTGATAAAAGTATAAGTCAATAAGCCCTTTTCTCCCCAAGTTGTTTTTGGTCATGTGTTTCATCATAGCAATAGAAACCCTAACTAAGATAGATAGTCTTGGCTCTGGAACTGTTGATAATCAGTGGGCTGATACAGTCTTCTCTCATTTTCCTTGTCTATGAAACAAGGGGTGAGGCCAATGACCTCAAATCCCATCAGAGGTCGAGCATTCCAGAGAGAGTTTTCTCTCTAAATTCTGCTCAAGCTAGAGGGTTAGGTGGGCTCTGTGCAGTCCGGCACCCTGCAAAACACATTCACACCAACGTTCCCAGCGAAGTTCCCAAGCCCCGGATCTGCCAGGCTGTCACCTTCCAGATACTGATCTTAGCACATTTGCCAGCCTCTTGGATCACCAAGCTAACCGAAGGCTGACTGATTTGTGGACTAATTCTCCTGGAGCCTGGATGCCCAGCCTGTTTTGATGAGTCACTTTCTTAGAGCAATGGAACCAGGCTGAGGTGGGGGGTGGGGGCCCTCCATGGCACTCCATGAATTGGAAGTATGGTGACTTCAAGTCACCATGCTTACAATGACATCGAGCAGAAAAGCTTGCCACTTCTGCCAATCCGGGCTTGATGCAGTCTGTACTCCATTGATGGCCCATGTCCAGGTTGGACTCCAGAGTCAGCCGTTTCTTTGGCTGCTTTCTTCGGAACCAGTTGATGCTTGACCTGAGGTGTCTATTGGCAGAAAAATGGATCTGGAGTATGAGTCCAAGGTGCCCAGACATGGTGTCTCTGCCATCCTCTGCGGGGAGGGTTCCAGAGTGCAGGCGGCCCCAGAGGTCCCTAGGAAGGTCAGACACTTCCCTGGGACATACCCTCAGCCAGAGGAAACTGGGGGCTAATTCCTAAGAACACCTCATGCATAGAATCGCATGGATGTGCAGGTGAGTTATCGTCCATATCTCCCGTTTACTCAGGAGGAAACAGACCCTACCCTACCCATGGCAGACTTGGCTTCTTAATCAAGGGCATCAGGCAATAGCGGAGTCCACTCCTTTAATCAGCCATGTCTTTTCCAGTATGGAGACAGGTCACCTTGGGGTTACCCAGACTGAAAAACGTAATTTGGGCTAGGGAGATAAGTCAGTAAACTGCTTGCCTTGCAAACACTGGGACTGAGTGCAATTCCCCAAACCCACGTAAAAAGCCAGATGTGGTAGTATGCGCACTGGGGGGAGGTGTGGGGGAAGTGTGGGGGGTTGGGACTAGGTGGATGCCTGGGCTTTCTGGGAAGACGGATCAGCTTACTCAGCAATTTTCAGTCTTTAAAGAGACCTTGTCTCAAAAAGCTAGGGGATTGTTAAGAGAGGAGTGACACCCAGGTGTGTCCTCTGGTGTTCATGTGCATTTGCACACAAACATGCACACACAACCACACACACACATAGTCACATATGAACACATACCCACGTGCATACACACACACACACACA
>NC_034596.1:31493104-31520604 GCF_900095145.1 Mus pahari
TGTGTGTGTGTGTCTGTGTGTCTGTGCACATGCACGCGCGCATGCCTGTGGAGGCCAGAAGAGGGCATCAGGAACTGAAGTTACAGGTGGTTGCAAGTGGTTGTATGGGTGCTGGGAACCAAACCCTGGTCCTTTGTAAGAGCAGTAGGCGCTTTTAACCTCTGGATTATCTCTTTGGCCCCCATGACACTCCTTTAATGGGGGAAACAATCAACTCCAAATTCAGACATGGCTCTGCTGAGTTGAGCCATGGGTTTGCCAGGTTATAACTCTGGCTGTATAGGATCCTTTAGGCTTAGAAGGAGTTAACTTCCATTATTAACATTCCCCCAGGAGATGAAGTTACTGGCAGCCTTAATACTCTGTCCATCTAGGGACATGACATGCAAAGGAGACTTTTGGTACAGCCAGCCATCCTGTCAGAGTCCCTCCTACTGCCAACCCTGGTGGTTAACTATTTTATTTTATCACAAAAGGGGGATTAGTGTGTCTTCCAGTTCATTAAAAGCTCACACACTAAGTTAACAGAGGCACTTTCTACACCTCCCTAGTGATGGGCCCAGGCAGGTTTTCCAAATGGAGCCTTCTGGGGAATTTAAAGGACTTTGTCTTGAAGCTGGAGGTCTTGACAGTACAATACTACAGAATTTACTCAGGTCAAGACTAAGGGCAGCAGGTGGTTATCCACAGCCTTGCCCCCAGTCATGATTACAGGGCAACTATTCCCTTACCCAGACCTCCAAAAGGAATGGAGACTGCTCAACCCTCACTGCCATGCCCCATCTAGAGACCACTAGTCCCACAGCGAGGACCATAATGCGTGCTCTGTGTTTCAAAGGAATGTTGGGGTCCACATATGTCTAACACTCCTTGCCCCTCAACATCACCCCAGAAACCCACAGCACCAAAGTCACCAGAAGATCACAAACGAACTTCTGAGATGATAAAACCTGACACCATTCAGAGAGCCAGTAAGTGTGAGGCAGGAAGAAGAGACACACTGCAGAGGGAGCCAGCTCTTCATACCCATCTCCTCCAGCATCAGCATCAGCATCCCCATCTTCCACTATGAATACACCAGGGAGTGTTCCAGGCCTATCGATCATGGAAGCTGACACATCGACCCTCTCACCTCCCACCCGAGGAAAATTGTCATGGCCCCCAAGGAGGGAACTGTCCCTAAACTTTCCTCATCCAATTTGCTGTGTTCTCACCAGGTGAGTCCGTGAAAGAAACCTCCTGGCATTGTCTGATGTGCCCACACTCAATTCTGCCCCAAAGAGAGACTTCCCTGATAGATAATTCAGGAAACCTATTTTAAGAACAGAAAGAAAACGAGTCAACTGGAAGCAGAGAAGAGTCATGGATACACGCAGAAGCGCTAAATGAAAAATACAGACACTCAGGCAGCAGTTTGGAACCCAAGTGCCTTCGTGCAGTGGCTGGCAGCCTACCAATCGCAGGTGGGTACGGCTCTGTGCTTAAGGGGAAACATGCACCTGTTGCTGCCACGGAGGTATATATTGTTACAATGTTACAACGGTGTTTGTCAGAGAGAGTGCTGAAAGGAGTCGCCTCATGGAGAACGGCAGACTTTTACACAGGCAAACGTTTACACTGCAGGAAGGAGGCAGCTTCACAGAGTATGCTAACACAACCATGTTTCCCGGGATGCTAATATTCCAGGATGCTAATATAGACGAGAGAAGGGCGGGGGCCTGTCTCTGACCGTTTGCTGATGTTGTAACAGGATATTGAGGTTAGGCCATTGCTGGTGGGAAGAAATATATGTAGCCCAGAGTTCTAGAGACAAGAAACAGTAAGATAAGGTGCAGGCTGCCACCTGCTTGGTTTCTGGCGAGAGCCTCAAGTTTCTTCACTTCAGAGCAGAAAGCAGAGGGGCAAGTGGGTGCATGCAGACGACAGAAAGCATGGGCCAAACTCCCTCAGTAGTTAAAGCAGCCATCTTATTCATGAGGTTCCTGCTCTCTACTGCCAAACCCCTCCCTGGAAGCTCCGCCTCCCAACCTGCCCCAGTGACCACCAAGTCCCACCATAAGTTTCAAAGGGGATAAACTCTATTCAACCTGGAGCAGGTTCATATCAGTTATTTTCCAATGGAGGCACAGGCCTGCCTGAAGAGTAGCCAAGTGACTATTAGAGTAAGTAGGGTAATTCAATCCCTTTAAAGGACTGCCAAGGAAAATCTAGTATTTGAACTTGGGCCATCATTTTCATCAGAACCCTATGGTTTAAAGTAACAGAATCCAACTCGATGAACTGACAAAGGCACTTGGGGATTTCCCACAACGGGGAAAGTGATCTGAAGGCAGGACCATCCTCAGTAATGCTGGACACATGTGCTCAACACCACACGGGAAACAGCTCTCATCACCACACGGGAAACAGCTCTCATCACAGCTCCCTTCCTGTCACAGTCATCCTCTGGCTGGCAGAGCCCTTTCCTCAGCCCATCAAGTAGCTAATACTGACTTTCCAGACTGGCAGCCAGAAACTACAGCACTAGTCTTGTTGAGAAACTAGGCCCACCTTGAGAGATGTATCCGTGACTGAACAGTCACAGAGCTTGGGGGCAGCAGACACCTGATTGGCCTGGTGTAGGTCACATGCTTAGCTGTCGATCCAGCAAATTTTGGGAGCCCCACCAGAACACTGAGCCTAACACAGAAGATGGTTGTAGCCTGAGAAATATGGAGCAGGCGGCACACATACTAACTTCCACCTCCAGTAGGTAGTCGAGCAAAGATCTTTGAACTGTCTTTAACTACCAAATGATCTTTAATTTTGTGCTGTGTACATGCGTGCATGCATGTGTGTGTGTGTGTGTGTGTGTGTGTGTGTGTGTAGGCACGCATGTGTCTATGTGCACATGCGTGCACACAGTGCTGGGATTCAAGGCCAGAGCTTTCTGTACGACAAGCGTGGCTCCCTGATCTCAGTCATTATACTTTCCCCGGCGAGTTTATCAGTTGAGGTTCTTACAGACATGGAAGTTTCACTATGGTTGACTTAAATAGAAGCCGCCTTTGTGAAAGCACCTTAAGGGCTCACAGACTCTCCACGTGGCTCAGGGTCAAAAAGCAACTTGTGCTCTGAGTCGATGAGCAGCACTCAGCCTCCCACCTGCTTGGCTCCAGGCCTTTGTTACAAGCTGCTATGAGCATCTCTGTCCCTCTGCCTTCCCCCATCACCAAGACAACCCCATCTTGAAGTAGTCCCTGGCTTCCTATTCCTCCAGACTCACGAGGCCTCGTTGATGGGCACGGCCTAGATCCTATGCCCAAGGCCCAGCCCAGAAGACTGTAACAGAGCTCTGGTACCTGCCTTAGTGAGGTACCGTCTAGAACACGGCTGGTTGCCAGCTTCCTGTTACTATCAGAAAACTCCTGAAGCTGTTACCTTATACAGATAAGATGCCTCCTTTGCCTTATAGTCCTAGGAGGCCCAGTCCAAGACTGGGAAGATCTATTTCTTTGGGCTTCTGGTGGGGGTGCAAGATGGCAAAGGCAGAGAGCACATGGCAGAGAAAAGTACCCCCAGTGGTGGTGGGGGGTACAGGGGATGGAAAGAAGCTGTCCAAAATTCCCCTCAAGGACAAATCCCCAACAACCTAAACCCCTCCCACCAGATCCCACTTCCTAGTGGTTCTACTGCCCCCCCTCCAACTGTACCACCCTGGAACAAGGACATGCCCTTACCACAGACCTATGGGTGAGCCATTTCCAAAGCAGTGTCATATTTCCCAGGTTTGGGAAAACTATTAAAATGCTGAGCTGCCACCCATAAGACCATGCCCACTATACTATTCCTAAAAGGTCAGGCTGTTTATCTCTTCCTGACTCTGGAGAAACTGAGAGGTTGAGCCAAGGCTCTTTGTTTCCACATGGGCCCTCCCAATTAGCCTGTAAACCTATGTCTGTTGTAACAAAGGGAGGCTAGTTAACACTATTGGCCAATAAAACTCGAATTAAAACGTGGCTTGAAGATATTTCTTCTCAATGAGACTGGCTGACTGGAAGCTCACGGTTTCCTTATAAAGAAGATATCCAGTAGGTCTCCAGTGAGGGGCCATCTATCCAGCGGGTCTCCAGTGAGGGACCATCTATCCAGCGGGTCTCCAGTGAGGGGTCATCAGAGCATGGCTATGCTTCTAATCATCTCAGAACCCCTACAAATAGCCAATCAGCTTGTCTTGGCCATGTACACATGCAGCTCTGAGCTGCTACAACCAACAGACCATCTCCCCAGCCATGAGTGAGAACCCTAGCAAGGCTCTCCTGGTTTGATAAATTTTGCAGGAGTCCACGATGCTCCAGCTGATCACCTTGACTCGATGCTTATGTCTGTGAACTACTTTATTAAGATGCCAAAGTCCCTCATCGACTTTTTTTTTTTTTTTTTGTGGAGTAACAGCAATGTTCCAGTCCCTGAGCTAATACTGAACATGTTCTGCCCCTGTGAAACCCTCAGATTAGCCAGAGCATAAGTGAAGTGAGGGAGGAGAGGCAGGGCTATTACTTTGAAAGATGTGCAGCGTTCCCTTTTAAGCAGAGGTCTCCGACCTAAGACAGGAGCATGGTCATTCTAACTTCGGAACACATAACCCAACGATAAAGCATCCCCTGGTGGAAAACATTGGTGTCCTCGCCAACACATAGTTATATTTAATAAAGGAGAAGAATCAGGCCAGAGGAAATGATGATCACTTCAGAACATCTCAGGCATGCCAGGCACGCACAGCTCCCGGGAAGCTCCGGAGAGGACAGTATTGGAGCCAGTCCCCCACCTCCAGAGTGTGATATGTCCCACTACATTGTGAACGCGTGCAGAATCTGGGCCCTGGCGAGACATCTTTCTCCCTCCCTCCAGCTTCACCATTTCCGAGGAGGTGGCAGCTGCCTAAGGAGACCACTAGGTGTCGCTGTGAACCTGTGAGAGCCGGGCCTTCCACTGAGAAAGGCATGGCTACGTCTGTTTTCAATCAACACGTTGTCAGTTTTTCTCCCCGAGGCCCCATGGGTGTGCTAGGAATTTTTATTTCTTGAGAAACCCTGGGATTCAGCTGCCCTTTGTCGGCCCTGCTTGAGAGAATGGAGGTTGTCCTTGCTCCTGGCAGCTCCACTCCAGGCAGGGGGCTTCCCAGCAGGAGAGCCACCAGCCAAAGCCCCTCCCTCAGGCCTCTCTTCTCTCCCCCCCCCCCACTTTTCTTCCCCTTTTATTTCTGTCTCCTATCAGTGACACCATGACCTATTCCCTATCAAAGTCCCCATCCCAGAGGCCTCCTTTAACCCCCAGGACGGTTGGGATATCCGGAGCAGGGTGTCAGAAGCCTTCTATTTCCTTCTGACTCGATCTCAGCCCTGCCCCTTGGGATCCTTTGCCACAGTACCAGCTGCGAAGCCTTTGGCAGCTCTAGCTCAGTGGTTCTCAACCTACCTAACACTGTGATCCCACAATGTGGTGACTCCCAGCCAGGCTAAGAACCATTGCTTGGTCCTTCTGAGCTTCAGTTCTCTATAGATAGTGCCTTCAGGTGCACACACTAAGCAGAAGACCAATCCAAAAGCTCCCAGGTACATCAGCGTACATAGGTGATATACCTATTGGTGCTCCCAGGTAGCAGACATAGGTGGAAAGTGCTTTAAATTACCACGGGGACACTCATATAAACACAATGACATGCACAGCCAGACAGAATTTGGGACCTTTATTCTGAATTATTCTGAATTATTGTTCTGAATCTGTGGGAAGATATTGTTAAAGGATGGACTCTAGAGATACCCACACTGCGGTTTACTATAACCTCCTTACTGTGTCAGTACTGATTAATTTGTGAAAAGACAAACTGGGGGCTGCCCTGGTCAATAGCCACAGTTTGCTTGGCCAAGGGCCATGATAACTGTCCTAGAGCCTTCTTGGAAAAGGCCTCTTGTGGGTAGCTGGCTGCTGTCTTCCCTTCCAGGTTTGGGCGGCAGTTCCTGGTTTCCAATAACCGCATTGCTGCTGCGGTTTGGGGGAGGTGGCAACGAGCCAGCCAGGTCCTGATCTTGGATGCCCGAGGCTGCTCTCTGCAAGTGTTGAGACCACAGGCCCCGGAACCAGAATCGCCTGTGCAAAAGTAGAGAGTGACCAACCTGGAAGGACTTTCTCTGAAGCATGACTGGATCAGACTGCCGTGTGGTCCTCTCATCTTGGGCGCCACTATGATGTATATAAGTGTGTGGTGGAGCTAGAGAGAAGCAGAGTGACTTGTACACTATGAAGACAAGCCTAACTGGAAATACTCGAGGATGCGCAGAACGGGCTGATATGAGGGGCCTGCGCTCCCATCTGAGGTCATGGTGATGTCCAGGCTGGTGCTGTCTCTGAGCGCCATGTCTGAGTCTGTGGACTTGCAGCAACAGAGGTCTGAGTCGATGTTTGTGGCACATGTTACCACCAAAAACCATGCAGATGTCCCTGGTCTGGCTGCTGCCTGGGGCCATCTGCCCTTGATGTCCAAGGGCTGCCCAGAGCTGGCCCCGCCCCTCACCTGCTCTGGCATTCTGGGAGAGCATGCTGCACCTCTCCTGGGCAGCACAGTAGAACAGGCACAGATTCAGAGGAGCCAGCTCTAAGGCGGGGAGAACAGGAGAGGTGGCCCCACCCCTTGCAGACACTTTTCCTTTTTACACCATCCAAAGCAAAGTCCTGGGTTGGGCAGTGCTGTGGGAGACTCAAAAGATCCATTTAGGATCTGGTCATCTTCAGAACACAAATCAAAGGCCTTCACAGTGGAGCCGCGCCCATGCAGGCAGAGGACACAGAGCTCAGCTGGTTTCCTGGCTCTCTGGCTCCTGAACGGATTCTCCAAGCTCCACACATCTGTTCTAAGGAGATGAAACTCAGACCCCACTCAGGGGAACCTGTGAGGGTCAGCAATGAGGTGAGGAGAGGTGAGAAGCCTCACTTATTAGCCCATGGCAACCCAGAGGCTTGTTCAGGCCGGCCTTCGGACTGTTATGGCTGGGGGTATCTGCTGGTCTGAGAGGTACTCCAGACCAAGCCTGGCCCCTCAAGTCAACTGGATGGAATCTTGGAAGGGTCAAAAGCCACACTCTGCAACTGGGCAGACAAATTCTCACCTATCTGTTCAAGATCCTTGTAAGAGCCTCATGCGGTGACTGTGGGATGCAATCTGGCAGCATCACATAAAAGCTGCTACGATGTGACCTGTTAATTCCTTTCTGAAATATGCCCCAAATAAATAAGAACCGTGTCCACGCAAAAGCCCATAGGACAGTATTCATTGCAGCAATATTCACCGCATCAAAAAGAAGGAAATGACCAAAATAAATACCCACTAATGAACGAATAAATATGTGGTGCATGCATGCAATGAACTATGAATTATGTAGCTAGGAAACGAATGATGTACTGATACACCTAATATGTGCCTGGATCCCGGAAATGTTATGCTAAGTGAAGTATATAGGACAGAAACG
Source organism: Mus pahari (assembly GCF_900095145.1). NCBI lineage: Eukaryota > Metazoa > Chordata > Mammalia > Rodentia > Muridae > Mus > Mus pahari. The sequence continues at coordinate 31,500,610 of NC_034596.1, forward strand.
GATAAATAGCGAAGGGTCCCATTGATATGAAATACCTTAATAGGCAAATACGTAAGAGATGCTTAGCGGGAGCCAGTGCCAGGGGGTGGGAGGTGCCTGTTCATGAGCATAAGAAAACATTTGGGGATTAAATGGTGGTGCTAGCAGCATCACTTCGTGAATACAGTCAACCCCACTGAATCCTATGGTATGTGAATTAAATCACAGTAAAACGGTGACTTTTAAAAAGCCCTTTGGCGTGCCAGCTGGAGTGTGTGTGCTCTGACTGGAAGAACAGATGAGACGGGCAGTGCAGGCGTGGCGCTCTTGTGAGCTTTGCCTATAAATCAGATTAACCGGCGGAACCTCTATCAGCTGCGCCAGCTCCAAGGCAGCCACAGCCACCACAGGCTGCTTCGTGGAAACGTAAACGTTTCTGAGCGTGCTGGGGACTTGGACTTGGACTGGCTCCAGGTCTGGGCCTGTTTCTTCTCTAGAGACTATGCAGAAAGATGACAAAGCTTCCAAGCATGCCTTGCCTCCTGTGGACTGGAGACTTCTAGAAGAGAATCCTGGGTTTTCCAGACCCGAGACCTGGAGTGACCATTTTGATCTGTACCCATGGAAACAGAAGGATGCACCATTTCAAGCCCCGAGTGCTAGCTTCCAAAGAACCGATGTGGAGTCGTGTGCAAAAGTGAGCGAGTCTCCTCGCAGCTCAGGACCCCAGTGGGAAACAGGCAGACAGAACTGTACCTCTCTGCACTGAACTGACCCAACATATTGCTTATTCGGGTTGAGCAAGAGCCTTTAGCCTTTCTTGGAGTCAGAGGAAGAATTCTGACTAAGAAGCCCTGTCTGAGCTTGTCTCTCTGCTTCTTGGTAGCATTGCTTAGAATCTTGGCAGGAAATTCAGTGTTGCAGAAACACAGAGGGGTTCTCGCCTCTGCCAATACATCTCTGAGATCGACGGCTATAATGGGCTAGATACCAGGCATTGCCCTCAGGGGAAGTAGTTGTGTAATCTAAAGTAACTTGGGGAGATTCCACAAAGGACCTTTCACCTGATGTAGGAACTGAGCCCGAGAGAACCTAGCATTTACTTCTTACCTGAGACCCTACTTCAAAAACAGAGCTGCAAGATTTCCACTGTCTCCATCTCTGCTGCCTTGCCCAAGCCACTCTGTCTCCTGTCTGATTAATCCAGTCACTGCTTGTTGGTCTTCTCCTTACATCTGGTCTCACATCAGCAACCGGTGGTGCTCCTAGCCCCTCAGAGACTGCAGTGGCTCTCCATTACATTTGGAAAAAAAGCTAAAGCCTTGATAACAATCCACAACCCTCGGGATGTGCAGACTCCTCTTTGCAGACCTATGACATCATGTCCCCAACACCCCACACAGACAGACATGCCCATCTCTGTGTGCACCCTGCACCTTGCCCATGTCTGTAGCTCTCTGTCGGGAAGGTTCTCAGATATCTGAGTCCTCCCCATACTTCCACTGACAGATAGATCATCCCTTCACTGTGTGGGCTTCTCTTTAGAGTTGTTCTCTTGGTCCACTAGAACACCTGCTTTTTTTCTCAAGGGTATTTGCTACCATTACTATATCATCTATAGACTGTGTATTTTACATCACATTTATATCAAATGTTTCCTTCTCTCAGTAGAATTAAAGAGTAAATCTCAAGGGGAAAGCAAAGGCTGTTAAGGAGTCAACCACGCTGTAATGGAGGTGGGGCAGGTTCTTCAGGTATGCTCTGGTTAGAGGCTGCTGATCTGGAGAAGCTATGGGTGGGATTGGTGTGTCTTTGCTTTTCTCTGATTGGTCCAAGTTAGGACCAAGGCCCGCCCATTTGTGACCCATTGCCACATTGTTACAACAATGATCTTGTCCTCCAGGGACACTCAGCAGGTAGCTTCCTGGGCTGAGAACGGTCAGTAAGCAAGGTACTTCACTGGGAAAGTTGTGGACCAGATCTATTTTTATATACAGCCCAGTCATCATTTGCTTACATGGCTCTCCCCTCTCACTAGAATATAAACACAAAGGACACAGTTTGGTTCACTGCTATGTCTGAGCTATTTCCTCATAGCTCAGAATGGTGTCCTCGTATTTTGTAGACACTTGGTAGCAGTTAGCTGATTCTGGGTCTGTTTATAGAGATCTAGATAGAAAAGCTGTGGCTACCATGGATGAGCAGAAGACGCAACTCTACCTGATTCAGCCCATCCTTCAAACATTTGCTGAGTGCTTGCTACATACTGTGGTGGCCACTCCAGGTTGCAGAACACAGGTACAGCCTGAAAATGTATCGAACGGTAGTTCTGGTGCTTCGATACATGCTCAAAAACGAATCCTCAGCTTTGATTTCTTCCAACCTTTTATGCCCTTCAGGTTCAAGGTCCTACTTTCAGATACTGCTCTGGTCCGTGTCTACTTTCCTCTAGCCCTCATTCAGTTCTCAAGACGTACCCGTGCGGTAAGAGAGGAGCGCAGAGGGGGCTGTTTGAGGGGAGGGAGGACTGGGATCGGAGAGGGATAAGGAGGATTGGGACACAGGTGTTCACCACTGTGCCAAGATCCCTGGTCTCCTCTGTGAGCTGGTCATCTTCTGAGTTGGCTTATTACCATAGAGCAAGTGTCACAGCTTGTCCTGGTACGGGTGACACATAGGAAAGTCTGGGTGAGCCGGGTCTCCCTTCCCTCCCCACTTGACTTTTTCATGGGCTCCAGATTTAAAAGCCCGTTGGCCACAGGATTTCTCAGTGTTATACAGAAGAGACACATTCGAATGTGGTTACATTACCTGAGGCTGGTCCTCCACTTGGGCATCTCCAGTACTTTTTGACAAAGGCTCCTCAGTAAATAAACACACACACACACACACACACACACACACACACGCATGCATGCATACACACACACACATACACATACACACATGCATACACACATACACACACGCATACACACACATACACACACGCATACACACACATGCATGCATACACGCACACATACACACACACACGCATACACACACATACACACACACATACACACACATGCATGCATGCATACACACATACACATACACACACATGCATGCATGCATACACACACACGCATACACACACACGCATACACACATACACACACACATACACACATGCATGCATGCATACACATGTACACTCATGCACAATTCTGAGTTACCTATTCTTCTACAAAGGAGATTCCATGCTTGGGTCAATTTACCTTTCAGATAGAGACTCAAGGAAATATTTTTTCTTAAAAAAAAAGAAATGAAATGGGACAGTTCATCCACAGCCTACAGTCTGTCATGGCAGACAAAGGGCAGGCAGCTAGTTCCATGGGTTCTCAGCCATGGACCTCAAACTCCAAGGCCAAATATGCAGAAGGAAGTGGAGAGCACTGTGCTCCCTCCTCAGAAGGAAGTGGAGAGCGCTGTGCTCCCTCCTCAGAAGGAAGTGGAGAGCGCTGTGCTCCCTCCTCTGAAGCCCCCAGCTAGCCTTTCCCCATTCCTTGGGCTCCTCTGGTCTCAGCTGAGGACAATCAGCTTTCTTCTTCACACAAACCTAGGCTCTCCCAAAGCCTGGTCTCCTGCCTTCACAGAGTACAGAGAGCTCCTTACATCTAATTTCTGCATCCTTTAGCTGCTATGAAACCCCGGTGGCCCGCATGCTGTCATAGAACTTCATTTTACTTGCATGGAGCTGAGAATTTCTGAAGAAGGTGTTTGAGTCAGGGCTCCATAGACTTAAAAAAAAAACAAAAAAACCTCTAAAACGGGTAATCAGCCACTTCACCCACTTTAACCCCACAAGGGAATGGCTCAGCCTTCTTTTGCAAGATTTATACCCATTCAAGGGAGTTCCTTGGCAGCCCAATGTTATTAATAAATCCTGTCTCCAGCTGGGTCAGTTTTTACAAACGTCTGCTTTTCCTGAGAGGCTGCGCCAGCTCAGGCACACAGAGAAAACCTGCTCCCGCGCTCTCTGAGGTCTTCTGAGTCGATTCTGCTGTGGGGGTCTCCGCAGCGGGGGGGGGGGAATGGTTGCTGCATGGGTGGATGGGTCCTCACTGACACTTGCTGGTAATTATTGCACCAAGGCCTCTGCAGCCGGGCAACAGGACACCGAGAGCAACCGAGAGAGACCTGGGCAGGTTCTAGGCCTCTGCTGCAAAGCTCCTGTTCAGTCCTGTTCTGACAACTTTTAGCTCCGTGCTCAGGCTAACATGGAGTTTGAGGTCTACAACTGGGCAGAGTTTCCCTGTGTGTATACACTTAGACCTGATGGCAGGAAGTGCGAAAAGCAGGCACAGGTTGTATTATTTCAGACTGATGTTATTTCAGCTTTGAAGACAAATGTATTTCATTCCACGCGTCATCTTTATTCGAATAGCTAAAACGAAAAGGACCGACAATCCCAAGAGTCAGCAAGGAAGCAGAGCAACTGGACCTCTCCGTCTTCGATGCTGGAGCCACCATCTTAGAGCTCTGAAGCCATGTCCTGCCATGGCTCTGCCTCCTCCAACTGGGGTGAAGTCATAGAAGGGCATCAGATAGAGAAGAACTAGATCACTGCTGTGAGCCCAGAATGATAGTCTCCCACTTTTATGAGTTTTTAAAAGGCAAAACTAATCTATAACGATGAAGAGAATAGTGGTTGTCTCTGGGAGATGACTGCATACTAACAGGGTGAACACCTCAGATCGGCATGCTTTGCCAAGTGCAAGATACCGCCAAATAAAACAAAGTAAAATGAAACAATAACATCATATTTCTTCTTCCCAAATGAATGGCTCACGTGGTGCCATCTATGTCTTTCAAAAATGACACATGGTCTTTTGCAAAGATGTACAATGTTGAGCTGTATTTATTTATTTATTTATTTATTTAATTAATGTATATGAGCACACTGCTGCTCTCTTCAGACACACCAGAAGAGAGCACTGGAGCCACCATGTGGTTGCTGGGAATTGAACTCAAGACCTCTGGAAGAGCAGTCAGTTCTCTTAACCACTGAGCCCTCTAGCCCTTGAGCCGTATTTATAAGTGAACATAAGGAGAGACATATTAGAGGAAACGAGGTGGGCTGAGCTGAAAGGGCTTACTGGCTGACACTTCGAAGAACAGAACGAAGAAGTGGGGAACTCGGCATTCAGATGTAGACACTCTCTGATGATAAACCCAGGTAGCTGTGAGCCTAGAGAGAAACAATCCCTGTGCCATTTCAGAAAAGGGCCATTATGTTATCAAACCCCACTTCGGAACTAGTTTCAAATGTTTTTGCAGATCCCTTCTTGGGACTCTGGTTGCCTGAATCCCTTTAGCCCATGTCCGTGCGCCTGTACCAAACACTGATGTTGTCCCTGTGGAATTTAAGGGGCTACTCCCCACCTCCACCGCCCACACAGGCTTGCCCCGGCCCTTGGTGAGGGACTGGCAAACACACACCTGTTATCTCCCTGTGTGTTTAGGGACTGGGGCTTCTCCAGCTGTGCCTCTGGTCTGGGTACTGGGCTGGGGCCAATGCCACAGTTGGGTTAATGGGCCTTTCCACCTCCTGGCACCAGTTTTTGAGTTGAATTCATATATTTCCCCGGTCACTAGAGGGCAGATAATAAAGCAATCATAGGAAACAACAAAATTAAACAGTTCTGTTTGCACCCACTTCTCCCCCCCCATTCTGTGCCGATGACTGGGGAGGGGTGAGGGAGGCTAGGAGATGTGACCCCTCCCCCAGGTGAAAAGCAGTTTGTGAGGAGCCCAGACAACCTTTCCATGCCCGCCTCTCCTCCAAGCTGTGCAGCCCAGACACTCGGGGCGTCTCTGGATAGGAAGGTTTGCAGGCTCAGCAAGATGAGGGGGCCACGGAAATTTCTGAGTTCCATGTGACCATCCAATAAATGAGGTTCAATTTCTAGTGGGGTTACCCATTAGGATTTGATTTATTTTTTGTTTTAAAAAGATCCTTGTATCTGCCACAAGAAAAGGAATTCATTAAGTAAGTGCAGGGGCCTTTGAATCCATCGGGCTGGCAGAGTGTAGACACAGACAAACTGATCCGGGGATGAGGAGGGGCTGCCATTTTGATTGTGTGGGAGCCAGCAGATGCTAATTGATGCGTTTGTTCACATTAGGCCAGTTGGCTCCTTTCTTCCCTCTTTCTTCTCTCGGGCACATAAGAACTGCAAAAGTCCTTCCTGGCTTCTCTTTGTAAGCCCGGGTTTGAGGCAAGCCGGGGGCTCCTGCCACTGCAAAGCAGCACAAGTGGCCTCTCCCGGCTCAGGATCCCACCAGCACTTATGCTAATGTGGGCACATTATGGTAACAAGTACCTAATAATAGAGGGAAATTTAATTCCAACAGCAGCAGCTTCTCACTGGAGAGGAGCCATCCTCCTTCTGAGGACTGGAGCCGCCGCCGCCGTTTGCATATGAGGGTGGCAGGGAGCCAACACACTTGCCTCCTGAATTTGGTTTCCTTCCCTTTATTCACGTCTATAATTGAGCCTTTGTAAGCCGAGGGATGTGTGTAAAGGAGCTAAATTTGGAGCTGATTTCAGGGGGGCAATGAGAGCTCTGGAGGCCAGCTTTACCTTATGTTCATCATGTCAACCAAATTCTTGGCCCCGGTCTGGGGGTGGGGGAGCCAAACTTGCCACTTCTGCTACTAATAAGATGGCACCAGATGCGTGAAGGAAGGATCGGATCGGGTAGGTGAGAGAGGATCGATCCGTGAACAGGGAAAAGAATATGACTTCTTGAATTTATTAGTTTCCTATACTAGTTTGTAAATAGGCAGTGGGGGAGGAAATCGTAATCTAAAGAGCGAGCGAGCCTGCAGGTGGGAAGGAATCGCTGAGGCACACGTGGCGGGGCGGGCAAGCAAGCCACGCCCACAGGTCTGTCCCAGCTCCACTGCGTACCCAACTCAGCCACGTTATTACCCCAAACTGTCAGCCTCACGTTGGATGAGTGGCCAAGGTGCTGACCAGTACTTGAAAGGACACTAGACACACTTTCCCGACTCTTCTAGCCCAGAACACACGTAGCAATCCCCTTAGGTGGAATTGTTTTTTGGTTACCTGGATCTACGGCTTCTCCATCAAAGACAGAGTTCATCTGGATAGATTCCTAAGGCAAAGAGACTGCTTCAAACACAGTTCCAAGGTCCTCCCCAGCCAAGGCTACCCATCCTCACAGGCTAAGCTCCTCACAAAAGGCTTGTTTTATTTTATTCATTTATTTCTATTTAAAAATAAACAAAACAAACAAACAAAAAACCCAAGGCTAAGCCCAGACTAGTCTTGAACTTGAAATGTAGCCAAGTCTGCCTTTCCTGAGTCTACCTCCCAAGTGCTGGAATTACAGGCTTTGACCACCATGCCTGGCTTTTCTTCCCCAAAGCAAGCTTTGAGATATTGATTTATTCAACAGCCACTGGGCCATATGTTAGGGACACCACGGTGAACCAAGCAGGTACATCTGTCCACATAACTTGCCACTGACCAACAGGGGCTACAATGAAGACACATGGCTATGATAGGAGGAATGTTGGATGCCATGGGACACAGGTGAGGAGCAATTAATCCAGACCTATGGGTTAAGAAAGAGTCCTGAGAAAAATACTACCTAAGCTATGTAAAAGCAAGAGTTGAAATGCTAAGTGACTTAGACTAAGCTTCACATCTCCTCAGGGCACCGCGGTTGGAAGTAGGCCCTCAGGAGCCACTTACCTTGATCCTTGGCACCCTAGCCACGTACTCTGCCCTGCAGCTACCTACCTTGCCCCTCACAAAAACCAACAGAACGGAAGCTAGGTCTTCCCTAAGCTTCACCCTCCACGATCGGTATCGTGTGCCATCCCTCAGATAGATCTGAGTTCTGTCTAAGGTTCCTGTCCCCAGTCCATGGGCAGCCTTTCACTATATGATACCCCCAGACACAAAGTGGCAAAAACAAGGTCTTCAGCATGCTAGCAAGAAACTATTTAGGGAGCAGCGGCCTTTTCAATGTGGCTTTTCCTTACAGGTACCATTTATCCATTTCCCCATAGCTCTTGGATGCTGAAGAGAAAAAGTGAGAATCTTATGTGTTTCAACTACTAGACCATCTAAGAAGCCCCACATTTTATGTCACGAGGGTTTATTTATTTATCAATATGGCATAGTTTTAAGGCCATCTATGAGTGGCATTACCCAGGCACCCTAGGGTGCTTCTTTTAGATAATAAGACCTTGGAGTCCCAAGGTTATTTCCTCCTCCTATTAGTAGACTAACCTGAATGTGGAAGCACTAAGATATTGAGTGCAAATCAAAGATCTCCCTTTAGCTGCACCCCTCCACCATGATACATATGTCTTAGATCATAACAAGGTTTGCCATGGGGGAATCAGAGAAGAGAGATGGGAAGATATCAAGTTTTATTTCTTCCCAATGAGTCTATCAAGCTCAGTAAGAGAAAGCAGAAGAGAGTAAGATGTGAGTGCTGGTTTGAATGAGAATGGCCCCCATAGACTCTTATGTTTGATTACTTGGTCCTCCTTGGTAGAACTGTTTGGGAAGGATTAGGAGGTGTGGCCTTGTTGAATCAGATGTGTCATTGGGGGTAAACTTTCAGGTTTCAAAAGCCCATGCCATTCCCATCCCTCCTAAATCTCCCACCCCTCTCTCTCTCTCCCCAGTGGTTGCATCTCAAGATGTAACCCTCAGCTACTACTGCCCCAGTGTCATGCCTGCCTGCCTGTTGCCATACTTCCTGCATGGACTCAAATCCTTTGGAACTGTGAGCCCCAAATAAATCACTTAAATTGCTTTAATGTTTTATCACAGCCATAGAAAAGCGAGACAGTGAAGGTGTGACTCTAGCCAGCCTGTGTGCTGCAAATAGTGAGACATCAGGCAGTTTTCTTGGCATTTCCCCAGCTATTGTTTCAGAGTGGCTGTCCTTCCTCCCATTTCATGGTGAGGAATCTAAAGTTTCCAAAGGCTTGGGGATCCACAGGATCGTGTGGCTAAGGGGTAGTTAGAGCCAAGGCCAGACCCACGCTGTGGGACTTTCTCTGTCACTTTCTTGCAAGGTAGTGGGAAGAGTTGAGAAAAATTAAATCCCATGAAATATTGCAGCACCTGTTCTGGTCCTTAAGCTCTGCTTCTCCCAAGCACCTTGTTGGAGAGCACAACTCAATACTTATGAAACCCAGAGCAAATATATGAGCAGACATGTTCAGTGAGGGAAGGAATCCTATCAGGATCTTGCCATGCAGCAAGCTATGTCAGCGGCCAAATGCATGAACCCCCCAGAATGCGTAAATACTCCTCCAGGGCCCGGTTTCTCTATGTGTGTAGACAGAGGCAGAGTGACACCACCCAGGCAAGGTTCCTGTGGCTGACCACACTTACCACCATGGCCTCTCTATCCATTCTCTTTGTGTCTGCAGAGAAAAGAACAGATCAACATTGAAGCTTCTTAGATGCTAAATTGACCTTAACATTCCCCCCCACAATGGGATTTCCCTGAACAGGGTTTGACTTCAGTCTCACAGACATTGAAAAGGTTTTGTTTCTGTTTTATTGTTGTTGTTTGGTTGGTTGGTTGGTTTTTGTCTACAGACCTGTTACTTGACAGCTTTCAGTTTTCTTAGAAAACATACACATTTATGGACAGCACATGATTAAAATTTCAAAACTTTCCTTAGATTATTAATAAGCTGTCAAACTATATGTTCATAACAAGGGATGTTTCACATCCATTCCTTACATCCTGATTAAAAGTAACTGAGTTTGGGGCTACAGAGATGGCTTAGTGGTAAAGAGCAGCTGTTGCTCTTGCAAAGGACCCAGGTTTGATTCCCAGTACCCACATGGTGGCTCACAACCATCCATCACTCCACTCTCAGGGCTCCAGTGCCCTCTTCTGACCTCTGAGGGCATCAAGCATGCATATAAGCACATATACACATACAGGTCAACCCTCACACAAAATGAAATGAATAAATCCATTTTTAGAAAAACTAGAAATCTAGGCAGTCAATGGCATTTCTGTTATTTAGATATGCTCCCTCTATGTAATCAAAAGCCATTATAATCAAAACTTGAACCCTGCATTTATGTACTTTGTGCATATCAACATACCCCCATGGATACAATGACTTAAGCAAACTTTTTTTTTAATTATAGAATTGCAAATTCTATGTCCTATCTCCCCACTTAGCTTGGAGTAGCCTTGAGGTGGCAACTCTTTGTATGGGTTAGGATATTTATCTCCTTGGGCTTGGGGCTCCATTTGACCTAATGAACTATGTGAACAATGATCAAATCCATTATAATCTGAGAAGAGCATGTCAGTGTTCTTTCAGAAGAGGCACTTGTTCAAGACAGAGCATTCACTGTCCTTGGGAGCAGCCACCCCCTCCATCGCAGCAGTCAGGAAATGCTAGCTGTGTGTAATGCATGTCCCTACTACAGATAAACTAAGTTCCATGGGAGATAGACCTAGATGATAGACCTAAACTGAGCCGGCTAGAGATGAACATGGGTAGAAAGTAGACAAGGCCCAAGTGAGTGGACCAAGTAAGCCAAAGGCACCCTGCACCCTGCACCCTGCACCCTGCACCCTGCACCCAGCATCCTGCATCCTTCACCCTGCACCTTGCACCTTGACCTTGAACCCTCCACCTTCTACCCTGCATCCTGCATCCTTCATCCTTCACCCTGCATCCTGCATCCTTCATCCTGCACCCTACATTCTGCATCCTGCATCCTTCATCCTTCACCCTGCACCCTGCATCCTTCATCCTGCACCCTGCATCCTGCATCCTTCATCCTGTGCCCTGCATCCTGTATTCTTTATCCTGCACCCTGCATCCTGTATCTTGCATCTTGCATCCTTCATCCTGCACCCTGCATCATGCATCCTTCATCCTGCACCCTGCATCCTTCATCCTGCATCCTTCATCCTGCACCCTGCATCCTCAACCCTTCACCCTGCCCTTCCTTGCTCCAGCAATAGATGCTCTCTGCTTCCCCATTAAAGACATGGCTATTCCCTGATTGAACCCACATTTGAGCCTTTTAGCATAGTATAATAGAACAAGCAAAAGACAGCAAAGCAACCATGAGAACATGCACTGTACATACCTCTTGTCTTTGTCCTATGGGGGAAAGGATAAGCATTAGTTGACTGGACAGTATTCCACATAGATGTGCACACATGATAGTGTAGGGCCTCCAGGCATTCTTGGAATTTGGGGACTACTTTGAAAATGGGCCAGGGATAGAGATGAAAAAGTTCTGGCTACTAGCTGTTCTAAACCAAGCAGCTGATAGCCTGGAGCTACAGTCTAGGAGTTTGAAAACTATTGCTTCTTACAACTCCAGGGAATAGAGTGACTTTGGTGAGGGCAAAACCAGTCTAGTTAGACCACCAGCCCATTCTTCTCTGCCCATCTCACAGCAGGGAGGCTAGAGGACTGACAACTTCAGTTTCCTATAACATGAAAGAGCTGGACTGGGTCTTAATGCCTTTCTCATAAAAGCCTTGGGTTAAAAAAAAAAACCCTAATTTTATTCCTCACTATTTGACAAGTGTTGACTGCCACATGGTACAACTAACTTTTTGAGAGTACAAGTCTGAGTCTGAATATTTAGCTATTTTCTCTTTTGAATTGGGCCATGATGAAATCTGTATTTAGAATTCAAATAGAACAATCAGGTTCAAGGTTCATATTTACCACATGACCACACTGCATGTAAGTTGCAATGTCTATTGGGTCACTATACATCTTTTACGAATGCTGACTCAAATCCCATATGTGAGCTCATTATAACTTCAAGCTTAAATATGATCCTTTTAGAAACAAGGTAGGTTTTTTTCCCCCTGTCTTTCTCAAAATCATTTACAAACAAAAGTGTGTTTTTAAATTTCAGTAGATGTTCAAGGATTTCTTACTGAAAGTCAAGGTTGCCAGTAGGGCAAACTACCCCCAATAAATACAGTGCAATGCAATGCCCAGCTTTAAGCTAATGTCTTTTAAACCATCTTACACCCAGACATGTAAAATTATTTGGTCTTTATAGTTAATCTTCTAATACTCTAAAGAGGCATTTGAGTCTTATCATTCTTTTCTTTTTTGCCACCGAGAGGTCCTGAGTGTCAGGGCATCCAGCTCCCAGGACATTTGGGCATATGGTTAAATTTGGGGTCTAGAATCATGAGTTCACTGGGTCTTGGCTATGAAGTTAAAACAGCAGCAACTTCAAAACCGTTGCTGTGCAATGGAAGCATTCGCTCGGTGTCAGGAATGCTGCCCAGTGCTCTCTGCATTTGCTTGGTTAGTTCTGCTGAGGAGGAAGCTGATGCTTAGAGAGTTTCATGCGCCCAAAGTCAGCTGCCCAGAAAATGAGGGAGCTTAGATTTGAACCTGGAACTTGACCAATTCCAAAAAAAACCCTGACTCACAGTCATTGTGCTCTGGCTGTAAGAGTTACTAAGAATAAATCTGACCCCAGGAGAAGTCTGTGACACGCACAGGTTCTCTTGAGAATCATGTGTCCGAGCAAGTGAAGAGTAGGGAGTGGGGAGGTAGAGAAACCTGGCACGCAATTACTGTGCGTTTCCAAGACGGCGGGAAATGAGAGTCTTTCGCAAGAGAACGGACATGGTCTAATGACATAAAGGCCTAAGTGGGTCACTGGCACGCAGAGATTAATTTTCTAATCTGCTGTGTTGGTAGTGGTTGATTTTGCTTCCTTTACTCCCAACCCTACCTCTAAATACTCTGCAGAGAAGACCTCACTGTTTTCTACTGCTATTCACAGGGCGGCTTTTCAGGAGCGCTTGTCCCGGCAAAGGTCACTGAAAACCCAGTCACTAAATCCTGTCAGGGCTGGGGTAAGCTGCCAGAGAAAGCCAAAGGCCAGGGTCCTGGCCCTATAGGTGACAAAGTGGATACCCCAGGCTGAAGGGCAGCTAGAGTTCTTTCTGTTCATTTCCTATTCTCCCCTTCAAGCTGGGCACCCTGCCCTATACAAAACCAAACCAAAAGCAAGCAAGCAAACAAACAAAAACAAAAGCAAGCCTGGCGTGGTGGCGCACGCCTTTAATCCCAGCACTTGGGAGGCAGAGGCAGGCGGATTTCTGAGTTCGAAGCTAGCTACAAAGTGAGCTCCAGGACAGCCAGGGCTACACAGAGAAACCATGTCTCAGAAAGAAAGAAAGAAAGAAAGAAAGAAAGAAAGAAAGAAAGAAAGAAAGAAAGAAAGAAAGAAAGAAAGAAAGAAAGAAAGAAAAACAAAAGCAAAACCAAGGAAAGTCCCAGTCCACCAGAACTTACAGAGGTTTCCTGTCCTTCCTGGTCGTAGAGGAACAATGTCTGTAGACTGCTTTGGACAGCAGCACCATCAGGGACCCCAGAAGGCCAAGAAGAAGTATGGATCCCAGAGTGACGATGAACGGCACGTACCATGCAGATGGGGAGTATATGTTTTCCCTGCGGATCTGGTAGGTAATCCTGGGCTTGGAGGGCAGAGAGGAGGAGGTTGAGAGGGGTGGAAGTGTCTTTGACATTCAGTATTGCAGTGTCTAGGCCACTCTTCCCTCCTGTTCTGCAGACCCTACCTCTGTGAGCCTGCAGTTCCTGCTTCTAGTCCTGGCCTCTCTATTTTCTGTGCATTAGATCAGAACCCAGAAAAACTGGGGAACTGCAGATCAGCTCCTGACTTAAGTGCACTGTCTGCCTCTCTCCCCCTCCCTCACATCTACAAGGTCCACAAGCTATTTCTCTGTTGCAACGCAGCATAATCCAGGGACTAATTTAGCCATTGTCTCTCACTGGGAAGGCAGGAGCCATGAAAGCTGTTTTATTTTATTTTTTTATACCTTGTAAGCTTTTCAATGTTCGCTCGATCCAGCTGCCACTGCCAGATGAGTGGGCTGTGATCACAGTGAGACTTCAAGTTCGGAATCTGTTTCCAGGAGCGGGAGACAGATAACCAACGAGTCATGGAGATCTCGGAATTGGAAATGTCGAGGTCAGTTATGCTGTAAAGCTAAGAGACTAGGCAATTTCTCCCTAAGGAGCGCCTGCCAGCTCTCCCCACTGCAGAGGTCCCCAGTGTTTGTTGTGGTTTGAGAATGGAACCCCACAGGCTCAGTAGGACAAGGAGCTTGCTTGTTGCCAGCCCCAGTGGCTTAGATTTGATTCCTAGAGTCCACCTGATAATGCAGAGAACATGGACTACTACAAGTTGTCCTTTTACTTCCACACATGTGAGGTGTACACATGCATGTGAGCATGCGCGTGTGCGCACGCGCACACACACACACACATACACACACATACACACACATATGCACACACACATACACATGCACACATGCACTCTCTCACACACACACATGCACACACACATACACACATGTACACACTCATACATGCACACACAATAGATAAGTAAATAAATAAATGCCATAAAAATCTCAAAAGGAGAAGCTGGAGAGATGGTTCATCAATTAAGAGTGCCTATTGTCCACATCAGTTGACACAATCACCTGTGACTCCAATTCCATGAAACTCAAGTGAGTGCCCTCTTCTGGCCTCTGTGGGCATCTACATGTACGTGACACATATACACACATGCAAGCATAGACACATGAGCATAAACAAAACATAAAGAAACCTGCAATTGAATACATTAAAAATGAAGCCCCTCCCCCCAGCTTAGGGGGCGGAGCCTAGCCACAGGACCGGAACCCTTTGCTGAGAGTGTACCTACACAGGCTAGACCTGCTTCCTGACTCCTCCCAGCTTGCTGCTTCTTGTGACCATGAGGTGAGGGGGCTCCTCCACCACACACTTCTGCTGCAATGATGCTTTGCCCAAGTATCCATTGCAAAGCAACCATGGCTGCGAGCCTACTAAAATTATGAACAAAAGCCAATGTTCCCTCCTTTCCAGTTTCTCTGCCAGGATGGTCCCTGCTGTGCAAAAGAAAGCCAATGGGGCTAGCCTGGTCTCTACTCACTGGGGTCTACTTCTGTTTTCCTTTTTCCTTTTGCTTTCTGTTTGTTTGGTTTGTGTGTGTGTGTGTGTGTGTGTGTGTGTGTGTGTGTGTGTGTGTGTGTTTTCAGACAGGTTTTCTCTGTGTAGCCCTGGCTGTTCTGAAACTCACTCTGTAGACCAGGCTAGCCTCAGACTCGGAGATCTGCCTGCCTCTGCCTGCTGGGATTAAAGGTGCATGCCATCGCCATCCTGCTCTTGGGGTCTATTGACTGCACAAAAAGGAGAGGTGAACATTACCAGCCATTGGCAAGACTCTGAGAAGCAGATGATAGCCTCGTTCATAGGCTGGTTTCTAACCGAGGAGGAGAAGGAGGAGGGCATGGGGGGGGGGGAGGAGGAGGAAAGTGCAGCCTCTCTGTCCTGATGCCTTCCCTAGCTACAGGCCCATTCATGAGTTATGAGTGAGAGTAACATTTCCTAATTTAAATTCCTTACCCTGGGAGCTTTCCCACAGTGGTGCAGTCTACCACAGTGGTCAACCTTTGCTCTAACACATACCCTCACATAGAAACATTCTTCTTCCTCTTTTTGCTTTTTCTTTCCCACCCCCCTCTTTAGTTTCTTTTTAGGTATCTTTAGCTATCCTGAAACTTGCTCTGAAGCCCAGGCAGGCTGTCCTCAAACTCACAGAGATCCACCTGCCTCTGCCTCCTGAGGGCTAAGGTTAAAGGGGTGCGCCGCCGCCACCACCACAGCTCCCATTTTTCTTTTCTGTGAGAAGTCAGTGGCTCTGTGTCCGAGCTCTTACACAGATTTCCATCAGCCATCCCATGGCCCTGCCAAACAATCTCCTCAACGTTTGCTTCGTTTTGTTTTTCTGTCTGCCTCACACTTCTGGGTCAAAGGGCTCCACTGCTCTACCTCCTAAGGACTTATGGCTGGAGATTCCAGGTCCCAAACCCTTACCCTGGGAGTTGTGATGGTTGTGGTTGGGTGAGGAATGACTTTAACACTCAGAGTCACTGTTCCTGTTTCAACAAGAGCCTTGGCGTTTGTTCTGCCAGACAGCAAGTTGTCATCAGTAACGTAGACAAGCAGCTTGTAGTCCCAGACTGTATCAAGGCTGCTGTAGTCAAAGCGGGAAGCCAGCAGCAGGCGCGTGATGTTGGAGCCGGCATTGGGAGAGAAGGTGAAATGATTGTTGATGTTGCCTAAAGGAGATTCGACCCATGAATGTTGGTAAAAGAATTAAGAAGAGTATAAAATAAAGATACAGAAGAAAACTACATTTGTTTTTATTCCCTTAAATGTCTACACTTTAATTTTTTTAATGTAACAGGACTGGGGCTGTGATACCCTGCAAATGAGGATGCACTGGATAAGGAGCCACAGTGCCCCTGTCTTAGAGTCACCAGGGAGAGAGTTAATTATCCTGGTGTGTGGGCAGCAAGATAGCAGATTGAACCATACCCCTAATCATGGACCATGCTTGCCTTATGCCTATGTGGAGCCTCTCTGGCCATCCTGGTGTCAAGGGTCCTGAAGTCCTCTAAAGGAAGGCACCTCCAGATAGTGCAAGGACTTCAGGCCCAGGTTCTCGTGAATTTACCCCACCTGCCTCCTACACACACACACACACACACACACACACACACACACACACACACGCATGCACGCCCTTGCGCACATGCACACACGCACACAGCTCTGTTGGGGCCCACAACTTGAAGGCGCCCAGGGCAGGAAGAACGCCAGCCCAAGCCTGGCTCTTGCTCATCCTCCAGTGTCTCCAGAGTCATTACTGACTGAAAACCCAGGAAATGGAGCAGATGATGCAATTTTTACTTCCCCAGCAACACAAGCCTCCGTAAAGTCCTCGGGACACTCAGGGTGGATTAGCGCCATCCTTGGCAGCTGAGGTCTCCAGGCACTGTCTGCCCCTGGGCCTTGTGGCACACGGGCTCAGAGGTTTCCCACTGCTTTGCCAGGCTCAGCGGGCGGCACAGGCGGATTTTTTAGTCTTTCATGTGGAATTGCTCTGCTTATTGGGGTTTAAATCTCTGGCCCCGGCACTTCATTAGAGGAGCTATTTTGGTCTCATTTCCATTGAGGGGTGCTCTTCCTCCCCCCTCCTTCCCACAATGGCATATTTTTTAAAGAGAGAGAATGAATGGAGCAGAGGAGTGTTACTGAGGACATGTTTCAGAACGCATTTAATCTATTTAATCTATTCTTATCCCCAGAGAGGCCTGGGAGTCCCTTCCCCCCATGGCACTTTTTCAGGAAAAGAGGTAGTTGAAGAGAGGAAATAAAAAAAAATTATATTCAATATATTCTGGGAATTTGGGGAGAGCATTCCATTAAAAGGATTCATCCTTCCTGGGGCTTTGCAACAGTCATGTGGGGTGAGTCTGGTTGTGGGAATAGCGGGGACAAGCTAGATGAGACAGAGAAGCTGACAGCACTGGGACACACAGGGACGCTTGGATTCTTCATGTAAAATATGCCCTCCCCAACACTGTGCCCACCGCAGTGTATAATCTAAGACCCACTGCCTTGTTCCTTCCCGAATGGCCCAGGATGGTTGATACCGAGTCTAGTACCTGAGCCAATGGAGTATCGAAAAGATCTGGGGCTAGAATCAAGGTCAGTGCACGTCAGCTTGAAATTCTGAATGTTTGTGCCAACTTTTAGATCCACTGGGATGGCCATGAAGTAAAAATTTGGAGTACATACTGGCTTTTCGTCATTTTCTCCGAGGATGTTCACAGTAATCTAGAACAACAGGAAGGTGGTTTAGAATGTTATTACATGCTAGTCGGTGTGTGTATGGGGTCGGGGGTGCAGACTTGTGGTTGGACATTCTTTCCTATCACCATGTGGCTCCCGGTGATCAAACTCAAGTTTTCAGGCTTGGCAGCAATCGCCTTTATTTGCTGGGCCGTTTCATCAGTCTAAGCCTTAAGAGCTAAAAACGCACCAAGTGCTCACGGCGTGGGATGTGGAATTTGCATGAATTCATTGATTTAACCTCATGTGTGAGAGAGAACATGATAGCTCCTATCTACAGACTAGAAGAAAGGGAACTCAGAGACAGCAAGTAATTGACAAAGAACCATTCAAATAGTGAGAGGCTGAGCTAAGATTTGAGTGTGGTTTTTGTCTTGCTCCAAATTCTTTGCTGTTAGCTTCTAGGCTGTGTGTATACATGTGAAGCTCTCTCTCTCTCTCTCTCTCTCTCTCTCTCTCTCTCTCTCTGTGTGTGTGTGTGTATGTGTATGTATATGTGTGTGTGTGTGTGTATGTGTATGTGTATGTGTGTGTGTATGTGTATGTGTATGTGTATGTGTTTGTGTATGTGTATGTGTATGTGCATGTGTTTGTGTATGTGCACACGCCCACACACACTGTCCCTTGAGAACCTGCAATTACTCTCTACCTTTGGTGTACGTCACAATGGTTCTCAACCCTGGATCCATTTTCTTGGGCCCACTTGGGAGTCCCTGGAGGGTGGGACCCAGGCAGTATCTGTTATGTTCTGCAGCTGACTGTGCCATGCAGCCTGGCCTCCTGCTTTTGCCACGGTCTCACCTATAGCCTGGGGCTGACAGACTGCACTGAGTCCCCCAGCTGGTATGCCACAAGCAGGCACGTAGATCTCTCATTGCTGGGTCTCAGGCCTGGTGAACTGACTGGAACACCTGCCAGCCGAGGACCCCACATTCTCAGTCCTGGAAGGGGCTTATGTGATCATTTTGGCTCATCACGCTATTTAAAAGCTTATGAGTTTTGAGTCATAGTCATTCTCCTTTTGAAATGGAGGGATTTCAGCTATTTTTAATACTGGGGGTAAATTGAAATATTCGCTCTAGTTAGCTTCCAGAGTGGAGTCCATTCATTTCTGTCTTTTAAAAAAAGAAAAAGGGACACCCTAACAAACACAGCAATCATCTCCGGCTTTCCCTGGATAGGAATATTGAGCCTCCCGAATCTCTGAGCACACCATCCCATTAACGCAAAGCAGGTCGCCAGGGGAACTGAACTACCTGGCACTCATTCCTCACGTGACTTTCCATAGAAATAGGGTCACAGAGATAAATCTTGTCCATACCCTCTCAGAAAATTGGGAGCATGACTAAGGAAGGAATTCATTCTCCTCATTGCCAGCCCGCTGCTGTCCCTCCCACACAGGCCTGCCAGCTAGGTTGCTTCCCTCAGACCTTTCCCCTTCGCTAATGGATCTGTACGGCCATCACATAGCTCTGAGACCATCCTAACCATCACCCACAGACACACCAGGGACTCATGAGATGCTTGTGGGAGGCACCAGCACCCCTCAGAAGCATGTCTGGTGTGGTATGTGAACTCCAGAGTTGTGTGCTAAGAATCTGCGTTCAACAAGAGCCTCCACATGGACCTCTGAGAAGCAGTGTCTCGGCAGGCATCGGTGGTGGTTTGGATGTGGGTAAGGCTTGTAGCCACTCTGGTACTGCTGTGGAGTGCCATAACTATGGGAGGTAGAGGCTTGTGGGAGGTCCCCGGGTCATTGAAGGGATACTCTCAAAGGAATGGTGAGACCCAGTCCTCTTCTCTCCTTGCTTCCTGACTCTTGAAATGTGAGCATTATCTAAGACACATAATCCCACCACATGCCACCTTCACTAAAGGCACAAACAGATGGGCTTAAATCTTCAGAACCTTGGATCCTTCCAAAGGCTACGTCTCTTTACTTCAGCCATAGCCACTAGGTGATTTTTATCATCATGGTACAAGGCTGAGTCACAGGCTCGCTGTAGTATCTACTCCATCAGTCAGGTGTGCATGGGGTGGGGCAGAAACAGGCAAGTCTGTTTCAGGAAGAGATGAAGAACTACAAAACCGAACGCTCTGGCAGCTTACCACTCACCACCAGCCCATAGAAGAAAAGCACTATCTAAAGTGCCTCAGGAGGAACTTGGCTCCACGAAGTGGCTTTGTGGC